>NC_142665.1:8601442-9207427 GCF_026168435.1 Sesamum indicum | reverse complement strand
ATGAGATTGGATGAATGGGTGGTAGTCGTTTATTATTTATAATTCTCATTGGGGGTGTTGGGGCTCGAGCAGGTTGCCTCGAGCTCGACCACGCGAGCCCACTCCAGCTGGCACCTGGTGCTGCGGCTCAAGTCCTCAAGTGTTGGGAGGAGGATCGCTTATTGTTGCGTCCCATGGGTTTTGAACCCAGGTCAAATTGATGGGAAGTGGGAACCCCAACCACTACACCATCCAATATTTTTTGTCAATATTTGTTCCTTTCTCTATTGGTAGAGGTTATTCAGAGTCTATTTATCTTTTGTACCGAATTCTTTCATTTATTTTGAGGAATTCAACGTCATCTTCAACAGATGAGATTCCCCGTAAACAATTCTTACATTTGGTGATGGAGCCCCCGAAGACTTTGGAAGAGATGAAGCGGTGTAATTTTTTTTTTAAGGACATTGCCTCTTGGGGTGATTTTTTCACCATCCATTAGGTTGAAAATTTTGGTAGGTAACTCGATAGTACTCCATATTCATAAATTTTGGATATTTTTGCTCAAGCCCCAGAGTTAGGTTTTTATCAACTTCGGAAGGGGGGGCAAAATTTTTCGAGTCCAATATTTTTATGAGGCGACATTGCCTCAAGAATTTGATAAGGGGATGTTGCCTCAAAGGATACTTCATGTCTCGGAGTCGGTCTTTTACCAACTTCAATGGGATGTAAAGTTTTTCGGACGACATTATTGACGAGGATCTCAATGAAAGTTCCGTTTAGGGGGTCCCGGGGCCATAGCGACTTTTTCCTATATGACAATGACGATTTTTGCCTCTAGGGTCCTCATGAAACTTCAAGAATCTCTATGTATAAATTTGTTTCGTTTGTTGGGACTACGACAAGAAAACTAACTTCATTACTTAAAATTCGGAATACAAAGTTTTAGGGAAAATCATAAGGGGACAAGGATATATTGAGCTACTACTCGAGTTTTCTCCTATTACAAGTGAATAGCCAAAAAAAAATTTTTTCCGCTACATGAACTTTGAATTACTCCTTCGTGGCTTGTTGATCTTTTTGAGGTCACAAGATGACTCTTGTGGTGGAATAGTTATCGTCACGAGGAGTTGGTACATTTGGCCCATGGTCAAATTGGCGTCCTTGTGGATAGTGGTTGACATATTCCTTTAAGTATCCTTGCTGGATCAATTTTTCTATCTCATACTTCAGGTGATGGCATTCCTCCATCGTGTGTCCCCTGTCTCGATGAAAACAACAATACTTATCGGATTTGAGTCTTTTGGGGTTATCTTTCATCTTTGTCGGCCATTGATTGATTAACCTTTGCTGTTCCGTCACCATTAATTTCTCCCCCCTGGGAGCATTCAAGGGGCTATAGTGAGCAAACCCCGCTGGAGGTTGATAGGATCGCATTTTGTGTTTATTTCATATAATATTTTAGCCTATTTTGTGATCAAATGCTCCTAATTAAATATTATTTTGCAGCATTAGGACAAAAGAATTGGAAAATGAAGAAAAACACCAAAATGGAAATTCAAACAAGATTCAAACCCAATTTTTGGCAAGAGTTTGGAGCTGCTTGGACTACCTCTGATGAAGGAAGAGTTTAACTAGGATTATAATTTTATCTCTATAAGTCTTTTAGTTCAACTAGGAATCTACTTCTAATCCTAGTAGAACTAGGTATCTAGCTATTATAAATAGGTTATCTAATTCACTTTAAGAGACAACTTTTGAACTCTTCGATTTCTCTACATTTTTATAATATTTTCTTACTTTGCTTTTCATGCTTTTTTTCATTAGCATGTCTAGCTAGTTCTCTTATTCCGGTTGAAGACTTGGTGAACGCTTAAATCCAACGAGTTGTGAGATCTAATTTATACTTTCTACTTTTATTTATATTGGTATTTGTGTTGTTCTCTGTGCTTTTATTACAAATAATCTGATTTATTGTCAAGAATATTTGCCTAGCCAATTGAAATTCCAAATCCGTAATTGTTTGTTTAGTTTGATAACTAGTGGTAACATAGCATAAGTGATTATGTAGAAGTTTTCGATTATGTTGTAGGGAATGCACAATCTAGCTTAAATAAATCCTCGTAGGAATTTATTGGTTAGAATTGGGCCTTTCTAGTTCTTAATGCCGTCGGTAAATTAAATCTTGAGAACGTTTCCAAGGTTGTTTATTGATTAGGGATTTAGTCAACGGACGTTCCTAAAGTTGTTTACTGATTAGGGATTTAGTTAACGGACGTTCCTTGACTATCCACAAGGTAAGGAAAGGTGAGGTCGTTAGGTTGTACCAATGGCCATAACCAATTTATCTATCATGAATAATTGTTATCTTTGCATCTATGATCAACCGTGGAATTAACCGTGATTCTGTCTTTAACTGGAATACTTTTATCATATATTTATCTCTTCTTATTTTAGTTTTTTTATTTTTATACTTCACAATCATAAATCCCCCCAATTATTTTTATTTTTATTTTTTTGAAGGAATTAATTTAAAACCAATCTCTGTGGATTCAACCCTACTCACACTTCTACAAAAGTGTTCGTAGGAATTATTTTTTGTGGATTCGACACCCATCAAATTTTGGCGCCGTTGCCGGGGATTGGTATCATTAAATTAATTTCTTTTTCGTATTACTTGATTTTATGCCACATTCTTCTCGTACAGGTAAACTTGAATTTGACCCAAAGATCGAGAAAATCGCTCGTAGACTCCGAAAAGAAACCAAGCAACACAAGGAAGAGGCTTCTACTTCTTCCAAACCAGCAGCAGACTCTGAGTTAGACGTGTCCACGTCTAACAACTCTAAAGACGAAGTCATGACTCAAAATCTGGAACGAACGATCAAAGAGATGACTTCCTTTGACTTAAATCAACAACCAGTCTACATCGAATATCCTAATTTAAATGTTGATTTTGAACTTAAATCTAGCCTAATTCATTTACTTCCTACTTTTCGTGGCCTTGCAGGTGAAGACCCACACAAACACCTCAAACAATTCCATGTGGTGTGTTCTGGCATTAGACCTGAAGGAGTAACTGAAGAACAAGTCAAGTTAAGGGCCTTTCCATTCACATTGGGTGACAAAGCAAAAGATTGGTTCTACTCCTTACCTTCGGGATCTATTGTTAGTTGGAACGAGCTCGAGAAACAATTTCTTGAGAACTACTTCCCCGCTGCAAAGACTACAAACATCAGAAAGGAAATAAGTGGAATACGCCAGTTCTCTAGTGAAAGTTTCTATGAGTATTGGGGGAGATTCAAGCAATTGGTGGAGAGTTGCCCTCATCACCAAATTCCCGACCATCTTCTAATTCAATATTTTTATGAAGGATTGTCTGAGGCAAACCGAAGCTTGGTGGATGCAGCTAGTGGAGGTGTTTTGTATGACAAAACTCTTACTGAAGCACGGAAGCTAATCACAACCATGGCGGCTAATAATCAACAATTTGGTAGTAGAAACGACAACCCCCCACGAAGGGGTAAACGAGGTAAGTACTTCTATTGATGAACGTTCAGATAAACTTACTTTTCTTGTTGAACAAGTCAAGACTTGTGGGATATGTACATCTTCGGGGCATTACATCGACGCTTGTCCTACACTTCACGAAAAATCAACCGAACATGCTGACGTCGTTGGTGGATTTTCTAGGCAAAAACAAAGGACATATGACCCATTTTCCAATACCTATATCCCTGGATGGAGAGATCACCCAAATTTGAGGTATGGTAATCAACCTCAAAATTTTCAAAGGGTTCCACACCAACAACCACCACCACCTCAAACCAATTCCAATAATGGTATGCCCTTGGAGGATATCGTGAAGACACTCTCCTTGAGCACCCAACAATTCTAACAAGAAACCCGCTTGAGCATACAAAATTTGGAATCCCAAATGAGCCAACTGGCCTCCTCCGTCAGCCGCTTGGAGTCTCAAGGTAAGTTTCCCTCCCAAACTATTATTAATCCTAGATAAAATGTTAGTGCTATTACCTTGTGCAGTGAAAAAGAGCTACAACTCGAAAATAGCACTAGGCGTGGGCTCGTACAGCAGGGCGAAACAGAGGATGCACTCGAAATTTATCCAAAACAAGTTGGAAAATTCAACCAAGCCGGCGAGGAAAATCCCAAGGTGTTCGTACCCAAACCTCCCTCCCCGGAGAGATTTGCCAAGTCCAAAGCGGAGGAAGAGGATAAGGATATCCTTGAAACATTACTCAATGTTGAGGTAAATATTCCCTTGCTTGATGCAATTAAACAAATACCACGCTATGCCAAGTTTCTCAAGGAGTTGTGCACCAACAAATTCAAATTGAGAGATAATGAAAGGGTAAGTATGGGAGAAAATATTTCTGCCATTCTTCAAAGAAAACTACCTCTTAAATGCAATGATCCATGTACGTTTTCTATCCCTTGCAAAATTGGAAAGATTCGAATAGAAAAAGCAATGTGTGATTTGGTTGCCTCTATCAATATTATGCCTCTTACCATTTATGAATCTTTGAATGTTGGCCCATTGAAAAAAACGGGGATCGTTTTTCAACTTGCCGATCATTCCGTAGTTTACCCCAAAGGAGTTCTTGAGGATGTTCTTGTGCAAGTTAATGAATTGGTTTTTCCTGCTGACTTTTATGTGCTTGATATGAAGGGAGATATTTTTTCCAACTCTACATCCATCTTGCTAGGAAGACCATTCCTTAAAACCTCAAAAATCAAAATTGATGTTGATGCTGGAATTCTCTCTATGGCATTTGATAATGAAGTTATGAGTTTTAGAATTGGTGGTGCCATGAAATATTCTAATGATGTGCATTCTATTTTTTTTTATTGATTTTATTGATCATTTGGTGCAAAAAAATACTATGTTCGATGGTGGAGGAGCATTTAAGACAACAATTACCAAAAGCCTCACCTCGAGTCCAAGAACTTATAAGAACTAAATCTTTCAGGACAAAATAAGTTCAAGGAAGAAGTCATCCATGGACCGCCAAGTTTTCCTAAATCCACACCATCACCAGGTGCATTACATAGAAGAAGTGGATTTAGAGTGTCCAACTTATTTGAGTTAAGGCACAACAACGTCTAGCCAAAGACGCTAAAGAAAGGCGCTTCTTGGGAGGCAACCCATATCTTTTTATTGTTCTCAATTGTTTATTTCTCTCTTCTTGTGAATGTTGTTATACCACTAAAATCGATTTTTGCAGGTAAAAAGGTATGAGCATCCACAGGGAACTCTTTCTCTCATCCAAGGTCTCACAATTCTCGAGCTGCTACAGTTCCACCCGAATCACTAAGGGACGTTCTCTTTATCCCTTTCTCTTATTTTATCGTCCTAGATATGTATGCTTATCACATTGGGGACAATGTGGAATTAAGTGGGGGGAGGGTGTTTTGATTTCTTTGGTAGAAAAATGAGTCTTGATGGATTAATTATTTTGATTGATGCTTACTACCCCTTCCATATTTGTTGAAGCCAATATTTTTTTTATCTTGTCCTCTTACTAGCTTTATGATCAAAGACTTATGCTAATCAAGTAATAATTTGGTAATATGTGATAAGGGTGTGCATCTAATGACTCTTGACAACTTACGGTTAAAAACTTGTTTTTGCAAATGGTGATTTAATTTGAAAATTGAATGTGGAAAATTGATGGACATAACCTACCTAGAGAGGAATTTTGAGCTTATACACTCATGAAAATATACAATTTTTCTTGTCTTTAGAGACAATGCCTCATGATTTTATCTTCCTAGAACTTGCTTTGAACCATATCGAGACCACATCTCCATGCATACACTTGAAAATGATAAAGGCACTAGGATAAAAACCCCTTTATCTTAAAAGACCACCCACATGCAATTCCCTATAGTAAGCCCATTTGAGCCTTATAAGTCTCAATTCCTTGTTATGAGACCCCAAGTATAAACAAACTTTTACCGTCTTTTTATTATCCTTGTTTGGCCCTTTCAAGGACTAATAGAGCGTCAAGGAAATAAAGATGTATTCTAAGTATGTATTTTGACATTAAGTGTGGGGATATCTCAATTATTGTAAAGGACGTTTATGAGCTAACATGTCACGTGACAATCTTGTTCTATGCCTTAATAGACAAAGAAAGAGAGAAAAGAAAAAAGAAAAAAAAATACTTTCAAAAAAAAAAGAGAAAAAGAAAAAAAAATCAAAGAAGGCAAGAAAAAAAAAGGAAAAAGAAAATTCTCTCTTTGAAAGAAAGGCATAGTTCGAGTCCGGGAAAGTGGGACATGAAAGAGCATGAGATAAATCAATTGTTAGAAGCTTGGATTCTTACATCTATTACTTGGTACTCTAATATAGTTCCTTGGATTCTCACCTCATTTTCTTCTTAATTCTTCCTACCCCTAAACCAAAGCCCCATTACAACCAAAATATAAGACCTATTGATTCAAGTGTGTGCATATTTATAAGTGGTGGAGATTATGGTGTATAATCAAGCCTATAGTGAAGTATTTTCATAGCAAGCATTTGAGCGAAACACTCAACCAAAAACACTTGAGAGATTGGGAGATATGAGAGCATAGTCCACTTGTTTTCCATATTTAGTTTTCATGAAGATCATCTTGTGAAAACTTGTTTGAAGCTTGTTGAATTGTCTTTTATCATATGATGTACCATTCTTTGAACACTTAACTAGATTCTTACTTGTTACTTTCATCTGCGATCCATAAAATTTGGAATGAACTTCTTCAACTATTTTATCTCTATTTCTTTGCATCGAGGACGAGCAAAGGGTTAAGTGGGGGGATATTTGATAGGATCGCATTTTGTGTTTATTTCATATAATATTTTAGCCTATTTTGTAACCAAATGCTCCTAATTAAATATTATTTTGCAGCATTAAGACAAAAGAATTGGAATATGAAGAAAAGCACCAAGATGAAAATTCAAACAAGATTCAAACTCAATTTTTGCCAAGAGTTTGGAACTGCTTGGACTACCTCTGATGAAGGAAGAGTTTAACTATGATTATAATTTTATCTCTATAAGTCTTTTAGTTCAACTAGGAATCTACTTCTAATCCTAGTAGAACTAGGTATCTAGCTATTATAAATAGATGATGTAATTCACTTTAAGAGACAACTTTTGAACTCTTCGATTTCTCTACGTTTTTATAATATTTTCTTACTTTGCTTTTCATGCTTTTTTCCATTAGCATGTCTAGCTAGTTCTCTTATTCCGGTTGAAGACTTGGTGAACGCTTAAATCCAACGAGTTGTGAGATCTAATTTATACTTTCTACTTTTATTTATATTGGTATTTGTGTTGTTCTCTGTGCTTTTATTACAAATAATCTGATTTATTATCAAGAATATTTGCCTAGCCAATTGAACTTCCAAATCCGTAATTGTTTGTTTAGTTCGATAACTAGTGGTAACATAGCATAATTGATTATGTAGAAGTTTTCGATTATGTTGTGGGGAAATGCACAATCTAACTTAAATAAATCCTCGTAGGAATTTATTGGTTAGAATTGGGCCTTTCTAGTTCTTAATGTCGTCGGTAAATTAAATCTTGAGAACGTTCCCAAGGTTGTTTACTGATTAGGGATTTAGTCAACGGACGTTCCTTGACTATCCACAAGGTAAGGAAAGGTGAGGTCGTTAGGTCGTACCAATGGCCATAACCAATTTATCTATCATGAATAATTGTTATCTTTGCATTTATGATCAACCGTGGAATTAAGCGTGATCTTGTCTTTAACTGGAATACTTTTATCATATATTTATCTCTTCTTATTTTAATTTTTTTATTTTTATTCTTCACAATCATAAATCCTCCCAATTATTTTTATTTTTATTTTTTTTAAAAGAATTAATTTAAAACCAATCTCTGTGGATTCGACCCTACTCACACTTCTACAAAAGTGTTCGTAGGAATTATTTTTGGTGGATTTGACACTCATCAGAGGTATATGCTTCCGTTCCTCTTTCTTTTTCGGCTCCTTTTCCTCTTCTCGACCCTTCCTTTTGCCGCTAAGGGAAGGATCCAAAGCATTAGACTCCTCAATCGGGATGTATTTTTGGGAGCGCACAAGTAAATCTTTCATAGTGCTAGGGGGCTTGTCGGCTATGGACTCCTTGAATCTTCCCGGTAGCAGGTTCTGTTGGATAATACTAGCCAACAACTCATGATTAATATGGGGAACTTCATGCACTGCGTCCACGAATATTTGGATGTAGTCTCTCAAAGTTTCGCCCTCCCTTTGGCAAATGGTGAATAGAGATGCAGCCGTTTTCGAAACGTTTTTTATTCATGGAAAAGTGATGCAAGAAACGTTGAACCAACTGCTCGACGATAGAAATAGTTCCAGCGGGCAGTTGGTTGAACCAGGCTAATGCACGTTTCGAGAGCGTAGTGCGGCAGACCTTGCAGTAAGCGGCGTCACTTAGATCGTACTAATCAATCTTGGCATAAAATTTGTCTAAGTGTTCTTGTGGGTCTCCTATTCCATTATATTCCGATAGATTCGAGACCTTGAGGCCTGCTGGGAGCGCTTCAGCTAGAATGTTCAGGGCAAAAGGGCTACGTCTTGGAGGATCTACGGCCAATGACAAGTAGGAATCCTTGACTCTCTTAGGTGGTGGGGGTGCGGAAGATTCTCGATTGCAGAGATTATGACCTTGAGTTTGTGCAACTTCAGGCCTAGAGATCTTGTTGTTCACTTCCTCCCACCTCTGCTCCTCCTCCTCGAGAGCCGAGGATAATTTTCGACTTCTGCGGGGGGAGTGCTCTCCCGGGAGGCACGGGCGGAGATTGTCGATGTGGTGGAGGAATCTCCTCATTGAGGGGTACTTGCTCATGCGTCAGAGGGGTTACCTCTTGGGGTGGTGACTGTTCGCGAGGCCGGTCTTGTTCCACCAAGGCTCGAGACCTGATTTGCATACTCAGTGTCGAGGTAAATATTCCCACAGACGGCGCCAATGATGTGGTCGAGGTTTTTACTAAGGGATAAAAATTGAGAATTTGACCTACCGCACAAATACCCACCAGGTGAAGTGCAATTTTCGAAGGAGCAAGAAAAGTAGTCAAATCAATGAATATTGCTTGCCTTAAAAAATTAATATTTTTGGTATTTATGGTAGTGTTGAAATTATACGGTGTAGTGGGTTGCATTTGTTTAATGTATGCATCATATATGTTAAATTACTCTTTTACCCTTACAAGTTAATATTTTTACCGATGTACATCACTCCTGAAAAAGTTTCCAGCTCTTGAACACACCTTCACCTTCTTTGCTTGCTCTTTCAACAGTCTCACTATTGGGCTGGATGTTTCTTTCCACACAATACTAAGTGTGATGTTCCGGTCAATAACATGAATGAATCATTTAACCACATCGTAATTGAGGCAAGAATATAGTTGAAAATAGGGATGGAGAAATACGAAGGGGTTGTTTGTCCTAATACCGCTATTAAGATTGATATAGAGACATGAATGCAGAAACTGTTTTTCGTCTTGGACTGGTGAGAATAAATATAAAACTATGCAAAACCCTATTGCTTTCGTCAGGGACAGACACTACAAATTTGGCAAGTTGTTTAACCTTGTAGGCTATCCCTGTTGCCATGCAGCTGAAGCAATTGACAATTCAAGAGAAAATATTGTTCGAGCCTTTTCTCTGTTTTTTTTTTTTTTTAGTTATTCAGAGTTTGACTTATTTATATTTGGTTTTCTTGTTTATTGCAACTTAATCATGCAATTCAAGTGGCATAAAACATAGACATATATTCACATTAAAGTTCACTTAAATATTACAACAATATTTATAACAAAAATAGCCACACATAGTGCCTTCAGCATTCCTTGATATGCCTCCAAATGCTTCATTTTGGTTGTTAGGTATTCGCATACGGATATTAGTTCCGTAAACCTTTCTTCTAGTCCTCTTGCATCGGACTCGACCTCTTCTTCCATTTGTGGTTTCTGGAACGTGCTTGAATTTGTACTTTGTGAATTCTTTTCAGAAAAATTAATAGGCTCCAACCAACTAAAATAATTGCAACGTCCGAATCTGCAATTGCAAAATAATTTTCCTTCAATATCTTTTATTTGACCCACAACTCTGATGGCGGCATGTTCTTGACAATAGCACCTAGGGTTCTTGAACCTCAAATCCATAAATTCCTCTCTTTTGATATTGGATTTCCTTGAATAGGATGTCATTCTACATGCACATCAAAAAATAAAAAAAATTAATTCAAAATAAAACTAAACAATAATATCAAAACTCAAGAGACGGGGGGAGGGGGGCGGTCGCAGGAAGGAAAAATGAAATTTAGCCTATAATTTATCCTAATAGAACGCGTGGAACCAACCTTCCGTTAGTTCCTAACAGAAAGGGTTTCGCGCAATGTTTGGACGGGGAGAGGGGGGTGGTTCACATACTTTCAAGAGATGAGACGATTTTAATTATTTTTCTCAAATACAGGAGGAAAAAATAGAATTTAGCCTATAATTTATTCTATTTATTTAAGTATAGGGTAGGATTAAAAAATTTATGAAGAGTTATATATAAGTAATAATTATTTTAAAATTGCTATTTAATCTTTTTCTATTAGCATTCTTTGTTCTTGTAGAGTTATATATAATTCTTTTCAAGAAGACATGAAAAGAGCACAAGAACCCATCACATTTGGATTATCGATTTCAAATTCTATTGCATGTTTTTTATTTCATTTAATATATACACGCTACGTGTACAAAATTTTTTCCGGAATAAAATAAAAAACATACTTTTTATACATGTAAGCGCGTATATATTAAACATAATAAAAGAATACAATAAAATTTAAAACAGAAAATTCAATCTGATATGAGTCGATGTGAGTTAGTAAGTATCGATCTATAGCTAAAACTCGCAAAAACTATGCCTTTGAGGCATGCAGTCCTGGAATTCCAACTTGGTGCCTGCGCAGGAATATCCCTTTCTGAACTTGTTGATGTTTTTGTTCCTGACCTCCACCTCCACCGCGAAGACGGCGGACACCGGCCGGTGGTCGGAAAATCTCGACTCCCCTCGTACATACGATAATTGTTCGATCCCGTTGCCACGCCATAAAATTCTGTCACACCTGAGGTGAAATCCGTCGTCGTGTTACAACAAATTTTTATGGAAGATTTGAGCAATTAATGGATATGTCTCTATTTTGATTATATTTCTCAGTTTCTAAAGTTTTTTTTTCTAAAAAAAAATATTTTATACACATAAATAAAATATCAGATGCAATATTATTTTTCCATAAATATATTTTTTTGATGGAATAAAACCAACTCATCCTATTTTGAAGAATTTGTTTTTTGTCAGAACTAGTCTTGATTATATGCAATTAATTAATTTGCATAAATATTATTACACTTACGATATATATAATTAATAATATTTTTCTATACTATACAGAAAAATATGTAATAAGTATAATGCACTTCCTATTAAATATATGGATAATTACATTGTTCTGCAAATATTTGGTGTAATTACATGTAAACTTCTGAGTTTGAAAAATTACGTCTAATAATCCCAATATTTATTTTCATCTAATAAATAGACACATCAGTTAGTAAAAATTCAAGTAATTTGTTGACATCAACAAAAAATTGAATGAAAATTCATATTAGACTTGTTGCAAATTAAACAAATCTTTTTTTGACTAAACTACCCTCATACACCTTTACATTCAAATTCATGTGAGGAGGTACTAGTGGAAAAATCGCATTTTGATCATCGCATTTTTGGTCTCATATGTTAGGGCCGTTTTCAATTTAATCATATTTGTTATGATTTTCTCATATTGTCTCCCATAAGCTGAAAATTTTCTCAATATTAGTCCTCACATACATTTTTTGTCCAATAATTAACTGAAAATGTGTGGAAATTCTAAAGCCTTTGTTAATCATTGGACGAAAATACACGCAATGACTAAAATTAGAAAACAAATCAACTTATAGGATGTAATATAAGCATGGGACTAAATTGAAAAAAATCCTAACATATGGGACAAAAAATGCAACGTTCTCAAGCACTTGTAATTAAAATTAAATTGTAAAGGTAAATAGTATAATATATCTAACAAATTCACATGCAATAATTTTGGAATAAATCAATCGAGGTCATATATGAATTTTCATTCAATTTTTTGTTAATATCGGCAAATTATATGAATTTTTACTAGTGAGTGAATCTATTTGTGGGCAAAAATAAATATTAGGATATTAGGAATAATTTTCCAAACTACATTATTTTTATATCTAATTATACCAAATTATGGGTCGCATTTAATTTAAAATAAAATATTTTGTGTTTGAAATATATATATATATATATATATGGGAAAAGTATTATTTTAGTCCGCTAAGTATGTCTAATTTTAATTTTAATCCAATAACTATGTCCATTTTTGTTTAGGTCCAGTAACTTACGAAATTGCTTACTTTTAGTACTCTGGCAGATTTTCGAACAATTTTACCCCTATGCAACTTTTGAAAGGCAGTTTTAGTCCATATGCACTCATAGGAGTAAAATTATCCGAAAATCTGCTAGAGGACTAAAAGTAAGCAATTTCGTAAGTTACTGGACCTAAACAAAAATGGACATAGTTATCGAACTAAAATTAAAATTAGGCATACTTAGCGGACTAAAATAATAGTTTTCCCTATATATATAGTGTGTGTGTGTGTGTTGGGTGGGGGGTTAGCAAGTACCATGCAGGGGTCCTTCGTTTTCTCCTGGACTTGGTGTTCTCTCCAGCATAGGAATCAGAATTTTGGGAGTACTTGTACGTGGGTGCGAACATAATCTTCCCTTCATTCCACCCACTAAACACTCTCCCAGCTTCTCTTTCCCTGTTCAGCTGTTGTTCAAACCATTCATTAATTCAAATATTTTATTTTTTATATAGTATGTACTTTTATTTTTAAATTTAATTTTTCATCTAATATTCTTATTATAAATTTGACATATACACATACAGCGTAAAATGGTAATAATTCAACAATCGCATAAAAGAACAAACTATTTCCTACATTACAAATTAATGCAACGTACAAGGGAAAATATTACAATTTTGATCCACTAACTTAGGGGTGGTCTGTGATGATTTTCAGTACAAATCAATTCGAAAATTGTAAGAAAAGATTATAATTTATAAAAAATAATAATTATGGTAAAAAAATCCTAATTCGACCAAAATTTGTCATATAGCCTACACGTGACACTTAGAAATTGAGGAATTTTTTTTTAAACTTTTCAATCAAATTAAGGTTAATTGGAACAAAATTGTCATTTTTTTTTCCATAAATTGTAGTCCTTTATGACAAATTTTCAATTGACCTAGTTAGTGGACTAAATTTACATTATCCCTAATGCAATTTTGGTCTGGAATAATGTAATTTTGGTCCACTAACATAGGGATGGTGGTAATTTCAGTTCAGACGAATTCAAGATTTGCAATATAAGATTGTAACTTATGAAAAATGACGATTTTGATCCAACAAACCCTAATTTGATTGGAATTTGTCATATGACCTGCACATGACACCTACAGATTAAGAAGATTTAAATTTTCCGGCCAAATTTGAGTTTTTTGAAACAAATTTGCCATTCTAGATAGATTACAGTCGTTTATTGCAAATCTGAAATTAGCCTAGACTGAAACTGCCACTACCCTATGTTAGTTGACCAAAGTTGCATTTTTCCTCGACTTACAAATCATGATAAATTAATACTATTCATAAGAGTCAAACAAAACTAATCCAAAACTTAAATTTTGATCACACACCGTTAACCAATAATTTTCATGATTTCAATTATATTCAAAATATTTTTTATGATTTTTAGCTATGACTAATTTAATTTGTCCAGTCGTAGACTAAAGTTAATTAGTGGGAAAAAAAAATTACGACTGTAGTTAATTAGTTAATCTTATGTCCCACAGGTTAGTCTTTTTGTGACTTTTTGGTCCCAACTTTTTTGAACTCGTCACATTGCATCTCATATACAACTCTAAAATATTCACAATTTTAGTCAAAAATTAAACTTTAATGCTGTTAAATTTTTGATGGAAACATCACGTGCATGGAACGGGTTTCGTTAAGTCTTGAGGGGCACTGACTTACATTTTTATTAGAAATTTAATATAATTAAAGTTTGAGACAAAAATTATAATTTTTTTTTTCATAATTATGGGATGCAAGTTACAAAACAACGAGACCAAATTACAAAACGACTAACCTAAGGGACGTAAAAAAATGTAATTTTCTCTTTATTAATAGGAAAAAGTATTATTTTAGTTCGCTAAATATGCTTAATTTTAATTTTAGTCCGATAACTATATTCATTTTTATTTAGGTTTAGTAACTTACGAAATTGCTTACTTTTAGTCCTCTTGCAGATTTTCGAATAATTTTACCCCTATGCAACTTTTGAAAGACAGTTTTAGTCCATATGCACTCATAGGAGTAAAATTGTCCGAAAATCTATCAGAGGACTAAAAGTAAGCAATTTCGTAAGTTACTGGACCTAAACAAAAATGGACATAGTTATCGAACTAAAATTAAAATTAGGCATACTTAGCGGACTAAAATAATACTTTTTCCTTATTAATATTGGCCACGATCGAGTTTTTATTTTTACTATGATAATTAATTATAATAAAAAAGCAACATATATCTTATAATAAATGTTATATGTACCTATTTACTTATTACTTAAAATAAAAGGTTGTGATGTAAGTTATCAGAAACCACAACCCTTAGGAGACTTGCACGTACATATATATCTAGAAATGAGCTACATTATGAATTGACTTCTTTAATATTGACATTTAGAGATATCATGTAGACTTAGGGGGTGTATTAGCTAAGTATCTTTTTGACTTGTAAACCCCATAAATTAATTTAATTTTAAATTATAAAAAAATAATAATAATAATTTAATAATAGATACACCAACACCAACCTGATCTTTGGCCAAGAGGGATTCCCAATCATTATCCTCTAGCAATAGCCTTGCTTCTTGATAGCTCAATCCCACTCGATAATTCAAGTCCCCTAGCCATATCGTACGGCTGTAAAAAAATTTATTTTTACAAGGTTGTAAGAATATAATTAGCATATATATGTACTCGTGAAGAAAGGACTTGTGTCATAATATTGCAAAATCAATGTAGTGAAATTGGACTTGGAAATTAAGGGTTTAATATAATTTACTGTTTTATGATATTATAAATGAATAAATTACCCTCTTATTATAAAGAAAAATAATTTACTTAAAAAATATAAAGGGTAAGTTGCTGTATTTTGAAAAATACAAAAGATAAATTGATATTTTTTCTTATAAGAGGATAATTTGTTCATTTACAATATCACGGGAGTTACTTGCATTTTTCTCCTAGAATTAATAACTAAATGCTATTCATGGTCGATGAACTTACTCGTGGTCCATGATTCTTTCTGGGATTTTGCGGCTTGGATTCTTGCAAGTTCTTGGGAATTGAGTGCCCTTTAGGATTTCGGTTACATCTGAGTTTCGTCTTAGCTCGTCTCCTTCCTTCTCCCCCGACGCCAGGTGACTGCACACGAAGCAAAAGCTCGTTTGGTGCAGTGTCATGCTTATAGATATACAACCCTGCAAATAACGTCTACGTTAGAATTCCTTCGTATAATGTCTAGTACTATTTTGAGTTGAACTCCTTGTCTTTAACAAGACAACCTCTGACCTAATGGTGGTACTTTGTTCGTATGAAATTAAGGCAGGTCAACAGGGTGCACGAGAAGTTTAAAATTTTAATGTTTAAACCAATTACCTTATTACCAAGGTAGCCCATGATGCCTCGTCCCATGCAAGAAATCCTAAGATGACCAATGTCTTTAACCAGCTCATGTCGAGCCCATATTGACAGGAAGATGCCGACCATTTGCTTGCTCGCGACAAGCTGGTAATTGAGCCTTGTGGGCAAGGAAATCTCAGCCATTGAGAGGAAATCATCCATGCTTGGATCACAGTAACTGAAGGGTGATCCACAAGGGTCTGTGAGTTTTCTAGCCCTCCGGTTCGAGATCAAGGAATCCCTAGAGCAATTGCAGGCCTTGAGTAGTTCACTCTCACCCCTCAGATTCTTACTGAGAGCTTTCAAATATGGCTTGTGGAATATGTTGACGGATTTCGAGTCCTTTGAATCATCGGACAACGGTTTGTTTAGGGCATGGCTTATTAGGGCTAGCCATTTTACTGCTGGCTCGCTGTCTTCTACCACTAACACATTTCCTGCATTTAGTGGGACAATCTCCTGAAACCTAAATTATGTGAAAAAAAAGAAAACACTTTGTCTTAGAAAAAACATAACAATCTTATAATTAGGAACGACGAACTAGGTAATAAAGAGTGGATAGAAACAAGAATGAAGAATCAATTGAACGCAAGAACGTCGGCCACAAGGACTCTGAATTCTCCTGCGTCCATGCGAATGCTCAATTTCTGATTAAAGTTGTATTGTTTCAATATGTTTCTATTCCATGAATTCGAACATGAAATCACATGAGATGAACATGTTTTATTACATGATGCACTTTGATATATATATATATATATATAGATGTTCCTATTCCATGAATTCTAACATGAAATCACAGGCTTCTCGATGGTTTTAGCCAATGGATTTCTTCTCCATGAACATTTGCATATCTATGCTCTTCAAACAATTAAACAGCAGCAAGTCACATATATATATAGTACCCGAGTACATAGATGTCTGCAGAGCCCTCCGCCTGCAAGAAATCCTCAAGGTTGAGTCCATAGTTAGGACTGTTCCCTCCCACATTCCACGTTCCCACGAAAATCCTACAATTTTTTCTCAACAAACCCTATTTTCAATACCTTAATACATTCAATTCTTTTTTTATTTTATACGTTCAAAAAGTCTCAGAACGATTAGTTACAGCTCATACCGGACATCTTGAACTGTCATGGACGGTGCCATCGATTGATCAAAACTCGAGAGGCTTAGGCTTTCGATCCCCGCGCAACTATGCCGTTCTGAGAGGGAAAAACAAATCATTACAGCTCTTTTATATTTCCCCCTCATGTCCTAAGTAAGGGTCAATGCACTAAGTGACAACATCTATGCAAGAAAAAACAACCACAAACTTAAGTTCTTTTCAACATTCAATGAATGCAATTGCAGTTTTCTTACACAGACACTTTAGTCTTCTGTTAGGTAAGCTACCAAAATACATATACACAAGCGAAAACATATATACGGGCTTCGACTAGATTAGTACGTGGCGTATATCCAATTAATGTCGTATCGACCTACTGCACGAACACTAGATTCTTGGATTATAAGGATAACATAAAAATATGCCGGAGATACGAGAATTCTTTAGAATAATATGGGTTTTCTTTCTTCAGTGTAAGGACAATTAGCATAGCCATCGCCTACTCATCATATGGCAAAGTAAAAATAATGTTCATGGATATTATACTATAATGTAAGAAAAAATTGACATGATATTATAATGATTTAGGTTTTTCAGCACATGAAGGGTTACATATATTAAATATTATTTATTTATTTATTTATTTTTGGATGATGGATGGATTTTACCTGAAAGACCTCTTCTCATGTTGCTGGGTGTAGCCTCCTGCCAAAAAGCTGTTGTTCTTGATGTAATATTTCCTTCGGATTCTGCTACCAAACACCCAACAACGCAAAGATTATCAAAAAGTAATATATAACTACAATTTTAAAAATTTCATATATTAAGGACAAAAATGGTCGGAAAATTACACATAATTAAGTTGGTCAATTACGTCCACTTTTCAGGTTATTTTAGCAAATCTCGATCATTTTTGTCCTCAATATGTAAAAATTTTAAAATTACAGAATAAAATTGTCAAGATGAATTCGTATATAGGAAAAATTATACTTTAGGCCCATAAGATAGGGTTCAATTCTTTTGGTTCTCAATTTTATGGGATTTTTAAAATGGTCCCACAATAAAAAAAACAAAAAGAATTGATACATTTAGTCCTATTAATTATGGGATTTTTCAAAATAATTCTAAAATTAAAAAACTCGACACATTTAGTTATCTATTTTACGGGATTTATGGAACTAAATTGGTCGAGTTTCTTCAATTTTGGGACTATTTTAAAAATTATGTAATGCATACGACTAAATCTGTCAAATGTTTTTTTTTCTTTTAAAATTTTAGGACTATTTTAAACATCTCATAAAATTGAACCCAATATCATATGAAACTAAAAGTGTAATTTGGTCGAATTCCTACAGAATTAAAATGGCCACCTAATCATATTTATCGGATTAAAATTTGCAATTTTAGGAGGGGGGGGGGGGGAGGACAAGAAACAGAAAACAAAAGAACGAACCATTTTCATTTCCAAGATCTGATGATTGAAGAATGTCCTCTATTGAGTTCCCTCTGCTGTGTCTCTTGGAGCTAAAAATCCTTGGAATAATAGACTTTTATCCCATTTATTTCAATTTATACATACATGTATATATGTATGTATACAGACACCAAAAGAAAAGAATTAAAAAAGCTGCAAGAAACTAAATTCTACAAATTTAATAAATAAAAAATACCTTTTTTTTCTTTTCAGGTTTGACAGAATTATCAGGGGTGGAAGTGGGGCTGGTGGAGGAGGAGGTGCCGCCGTCGATGGCCTTAGTCATAGTATCATCGGCGGTGGTGGGCCTTCGCCGGCTGTCACATTCATTGATCATAACAAGCCCTGAAAATGCAGTTGATTAATTCCTTTTCTGGGATTCCCAGGTTGTAATTTTTGGTACATCTTCAGAAAAGAAAAATTAATTAATATTATTATTATTATTATTTTTTAAGATATATATTTGAAGTTGAATGTGATGATGAGGTATTGGCGCCATTTCTTTCGGGACGTAGGTGGTTTAAAGCTAAAACAACACAGTTCAGCATTGCCTGGTCTTCCATTTTTACCCATTATATATATATATATATATATACACACACTCTATTCCATGTATGTATAAAAATATTTAAAAATTATAAATAATTAAAATTTTAGTTAACAAGTTAGCTACCAATAATGGGATAGCGGCTTCAAAAATGTATGAGTGTCAAAAGTTGGGAGTAACAGTTCGTAAAAAATGATGCAATACGAGGACTTTTTCAGAGGTCACCCATGCTAGTACTATTCTCGTCTAAGAACACTTAACTTTAGAGTTTTGATGGGATCCGATGCATTATTGTTGGTATGATCGCACGCTATGAGTACCAAAAGTTGAGGAAGTTTGAGAATCATTTTAGTAAATTTATTAGAAAACACTCAAATTACAATTAAGATCAAATTTTATTGAAGCGAAAGAATAAGAACAATAGTTGGTATGATAATAAAATTATCTTTTATAATAGTATAGAACTATAAATAGATATTTGAAAAATGAAATTAAGAAATTTAATTAGGAAAAATACAAAGTTATATCTATTTTAATATAAAAAAGAAAGGTCCTCTATATTTAAAAACTGTTGTTAGTGACACTGTCTCACTAACTTTTTAATGTAAAAATTATACCCATAATTAGATAATATTAAAAACTATTTGTTATTTGTTAATTATTTTTTGTTAATTATTTTTTGAATATTTTGAGAATGAAAGCATTGATGTAAAGAAATTATATCTGTAATAGCGAACTATTTATGATTGATTTGATTTTTCAATGTTAATTGCATTTATTTCGAGTGCAAAAATTCAGTTTGAATTAAAAGAAAAAAGATTCCTATAAATTTAAAATTAGAGCTCACGTTCCCGAGGGACGCTCCAATAATTAATAACACAATATTTCATAGTTGGGATGTTGAATTCAAAGCTCAGTCACTCTACATCCCCCCCCCCCCTCCCAAGAATTTATTGCTAGTAATTAGTACTTTTACATGGCCCGTATTTGAAAAAACGTACATCTATTATTGTTGCGGTTCGCTCTCGTCTAACAAATAAATTTTTTCGTTAGTCAAAATTCACCTAATTTATTTATATTAACAAAAAAATTGAAAACAAATCTATATTTATCCCCAATTGACTTATTACTGATTTATTGTAAGTCAAATAAATCTTTTTATAGCCAAATTATGCTCATACGTCTTCATGCGTTAATGTATGTGTGGAGGTATATTTTCACCGTTATAAAGATAGTTTAGAAAATATTGCTTGACCTGTAGTAATAAGTCAATCAAATGTAAATATCCATTTTCAGTTAATTTTTTTAATATCAGCAAATATAGTGAATTTTTACTAACGAAATGACTTATTTGTTGGAAGAAAGCAAACTTCGGAAATACTAGATATAATTTTTCAAACTATAGAAAATCTATGTACAATTATACCAAATTTAAGAAAGAAAAATGTAATTAATCCTAGAAAACATGGTTGGTAATATAGTATACCTAATAAGTCTAAAATTATAAATACACAGTGTAAACATTGAGGATAGGTTGTATAGAAAGGACAAATTTTAAGGTGGTATTTACATTTTAGGATGGGCTAAAATGGTGACAGATAAATATGGGATTAAAATAGGGATTTGTTTGGATACGATAGATTTATCATTCATTTATTTTAAGACAACGAAAATTGTGATTACGAATTAATAGCATAATCAAAAATGTGATTGTTTAGGCCTTTTATCAAAATATCAGAACAAGATAAAAAGACATGAATATGCAAGGTAATAATTATGGTATTGACAAAATGCAAACAGTCATCTTCTAATATTACAAATGAGTAAATTATCTCTTATGAAAGAACAAAATGTATAAAACCTCCCTGTATTTTAAAAAGTCTAGAAAAAAAAAAACCCTCCTATTATGAGAATAGGCTTAAAGCTCTCATGTGTTTTGTAAAACTCAGTTCAATCGCTCCCTCTCCATTAAATCCAACTAACGGTGTTAATCTTTTAGAAAATAACTGTTATACCCTTACTTAATATATACTATTTTTTATTTTAATGACCATTGAATATTTTTTTTTATCAAATATTGATCGTTAGATTTAATCAATTAATCTCAACTATTAGATTTTAAAAAAATAAAAGGTCTAGATTCAACAAATTATTTAACTTATATTATATATAAATAATTTAAAATTTTAAAAGTATATTATTATTATATATTTAAAAAAAAAAAAACTAACTACCCCGCTGATCCCCCACCACCCCCACCCCCACCCCCACCCCCACCCCCACCCCCTACCCCCGGCTCCCCCCGCCATCTCGTCGCCTGTGGTGCAGTTTTGTTAAAATCCTCGTATCTCCGTAAATTCTTTACCAAATTGAGTGAGGCCGTTCTCGTTAGAATCGTTTTGAAGAGACGAGTCTAATGGTGGTGGTCTGAGATCGAGATTCGACTGGACGGAGACGAATCGACGGCAAACATGTTCGACGGGCGTGGCTTGAGCCACTCTCTCTAATTGACGAAAACTCAAATTGAAAGTATGAAAATATTCGTCTTGAAGAGAGGATTTGAATGGTACCATTGGCCATTGGAAATTCGTTCGGACGGTGAAGTTTCCGGGGAAAAAGTGGTGAAATCGCAGTTTTTTTAATTTTTTAATTAATTTTAATTATATTAATTAAATATGTTTTAGTTAATTAAGAATAGTTTAAATAATTATAATAATGAAATATTTTGGCTAATTAATAATAATTATTGTAATTAAATATATATTTTAATTAATTAAAAATGATTTTAGATTTAATAATTAACAACTATAAAATTATTTGAATTAAAATATAATTTAATTTAATATTTAATATTAAATAAATTAAATATAATTTAATATTTCAATTTAAATTTAATATGGTAAAATTTAATACTTATTTTTTAGGATGAGAAATGGGAAAAGAAAGACACAAAACAAGCCAAAAAGCCTTTGTATGTTATATAAACCATATAGGGGTATTTTAGTCCAAAATATCGTTAAATATGAACCTAAACCGTAGAAAATGACCACTAAACATAGCAGGCGCGTGTCTCCTCCACTTCCCGTTAGTTGCTAATAGAATTGGGGTTTTTTGCTGACTAAAACAAAACAGGAAGGAGTTTTTAGCCTAATTTTCAATCTATTTCAGAGACTTTGCTTGCAGTTCCGGGTCGGGCATTAGACAAGTAAACAAAAAGTGGGATCCGATCCAATCTGTAAACAAAGACTAAAAGTAAAACGAGTTCCAAAAATATTGGTAGAACGAAAGTCTGCCTGCAAAATGACTTGAAAGTTGCCGTTACCAAACATAGGGAGGAGTTGAAGAATTTTTTACAAGGATGGGTTTGAATCAGTGATGGGAAAACTTAGGGTAAATTGCATACGTATTTTGATAAAATAGTGCAACTTCTATGTTAATTTTATTGGCATAAAATTTTTCAGTGCAACATCACTTATAATAATTATATATTATTAACTAAATTAAATTATTATTTAATTTAATATATTTACAATAGAATTTTATTTGTCTATAAAAAATATTAATTAAGTATTAAAAATACCAAAAAAAATATATAAGTTATTTTAAGTTATATTATTTACTATAAATAATATTTAATAATTATTTATTTGACCACCTCCCCTTCCAGACCACTGCCCCCTTTTGGTGGGGCGACTGAACTAGGCGACGTGAGGTCGCCCCCGCACTATCCACCCCTTTGTGCGTGGGCAACGACGACATTGCTCTGTTCTAGGTGATGCGTTGTTGTACAATCTAGGCGGAGACAATTGTGGCTGTGGCCTCCTACATCAGTATATATATATATATATATAATGTGTATATAAATAGACTGGCACAAAGAGGCCCAAGCAGTCCAGAAAAAAGAAAGAAATGAAAAGCCCAAAAAGCTAAAGAAGAAGGGATGAGGCACAAGACATCCCTCGACTCGAGACCAGAGACATCCCCCGACTCAGACCATTAATAGTAGATAACTATCTAAAAAGTATGAACAATTTGTATAAACAGTTCATAAATCCAGAGGTGTAAATGTAACTAGTCCTTTTTTTTAAAAAAAAAATATTTTTCAACTATATATTAATCACACAACAAGTGTAATATGTTAAACAATTAGTTCAAATTTAATAGATTTAATCCGAACTAAAATTTTCCTACTTACCACATTAGCACACAGAAAACTCGTATATATACACACATATGTATGTGTTTTTTCTTTTAAAAAGATTTCTCAGTAAGGTTGTCTTTATCTACATTAAAGAGTTTTGATAATCTAGTAAGCAGTTTGCAAGAAAGAACGAAAACATAATTACATTATTACCCCCTTAATTATATCAATTTACAGATATTACACTGCCACTTTTTAGTTTTCATTGGTAATGCTTCATTATAGTAATTGGAGGTCATGTAATAACAGTAATCACTCACAAAAAAGGTCTATACACTATCATTACACTTAGTCATGTGATTGATATACAATTCAAGAAAAGTCACCGCATGGAATAAATGTGATACAAGATTCTTTCATTCAAGGGGGATGGATGCAGGTTAACTAGCTAACTGAAGAGATAAATTCACATAAACAAGCCTTCTTTAATATTTGAGAACACATCATTCCACCAGTATCTCTGATGTCGAAGACAGAATATTAACTAGATCAGACATAAGGGAAGGGCGTCTAAATTAGAGATGAAAGTCACAGCAATTTTCTAACCGTTGATGGAGGATTAGCCTTTTATCCAAAATGCTCGATTGAGTTCCATGTGACGACCCAAAAAACAAGCCAAATCTCACTGCAAGAAGTTTCAAGCATAGACCATCGATCATTTAGCTTGATGGAATATATAAAGCTGGTTGCTATCTCATGATTTACTTGAAGAAAATAGTTTAGGATTCTCAATCTGAATGAACCATCCGTAGAATTAAAAAACACTAGATTGAAGAAGGCGATATTATCACCTTAGATGTCTTCGGATGTTTCATCTAGTTTTCGCCGATAGGCAGCCAAGCTCTGGAAGAAGAGAGTAAAGAACCTCTTAATGAATTGATCACACTGCAAAACTCTAACACATGTTATGGAAACGCGAAAGTTACATTTTTGGTCCCTCAACACTATTACTAAAATGATTTTGATCCTCCTTTTTCCACGAGTTACACTTTTGGTCCCTGAACTTACCAATTTTGAACACATTTGGTCCCAACCGTTTGAGTTTTCGCTTAACACTAGCAGAGATGTGTTGGAGTTCCGTGCGGTCCCCTCTTTTTTCACGTCCACGTGCGCCTCATGCAGTCATCTCTGTTAGTGTTGAAACATAATGGTTGGGACCAAATTTTTTCAAAATGTGGCAAGTTCAGAGGACCAAAAGTGTAACTCATGGAACAAGGGGGATCAAAATCGTTCTAGTGATATTGTTGACGGACCAAAAATGTATGTTTCCCTTATAGAAACTTATTCGAGCTAAATATATTTGCCCCAGGAAATTGCTTTCTCAAGGGAATAGTTCACTTCTCCACAAACTTTCCAGATTGCAGTTTCTCTATCTTATTCTTTTATGACCCGGAAAAATACACGGACAAGTGGGAAATAAAAAATTCACCATCTGAGACTATGTAAATAGGAAACTCCGAGTGTCGAGTGCAGCAAACCAAACAAAGTTTATACCTCCGTATAAGCATAAACACCAGCCTCAGAAGATCCAACAGGACTTCCTCTCCTGATGAAGTTTCCTTCTCTATATATGTAGAGCATCGGTACACCAGTCGAGAGCTCTAAATTGATAACCTGTCAGTAAGTGATCAATGAAACCTTAATTTTGTGGCCGAGTATGGAGAGTAAAGGCACTAAAAGAAAAAATCAACAAATATTTCGTACCTCTTGAGAAGTTAACTTATCAAGATACATAATTATGGACCTTAGTGAATTCGCATGAGCTACAACCATCACATGCATTCCACTCAGAAGCTGTGGTTCAATCTGTAAGATGAGCATCTAAGTATGTAAAATCCTCCCAGCGAAAGCCTCAGGATCAAATGTATGTTTTTATGCCTTAAGACAAACATAGGCGTATTTGCTTACGTGCTCTTTGAAAAAGGTAACTGCCCTCCCTAAGCACATCTCAAGGCTCTCTCCATTTGGAGGCCGAACATGATAACTTCTACGCCAGTTATGAACTTGCTCCTTCCCATATTGTTCAGCTGTTTCCTGCTTATTAAGACCTTGTAGCTCCCCGTACCTATGCACAAAAGCTTGCAGTGTTATTGTCAGCCAGCAATGAAAAGCGAATATAAAAGATAAGCTGAAGACTGAAAAAGAAAATTAGATATGAAGTTACATTCTCTCATTTAGTTGCCATGCTTTGACAACCGGAATAGATTGCTTCTTGGTGCCTTCACTATAGATCTGACTCCATATCCTTGCTTGTTCAGTTTCATGATGCATAATTATAGGCACCTGAAAACTTTGAGTAGGTCATTGCCAAGGATACATGTCTCTTTTAGAGATTGTTCTTTATTCCCTTTGTACATCTTGGAAGAAATTACTAATGTATAATACCTTGAGGCCCCGTTTACTTTGTGATACGAGTTATTTGGAACAAGATAGTAAAAAGCCCTAGATGGGTTGAGTTATTCAACCCAAACAGTACTTAGTCCAGGGCTCTTGGATTAGAAATAGGCCCCATAATTCAAGGTAAACACCTTACTTGGGTGTATTAAGCAGCTTATACAACCTAATACTGAAAAGTAAAAGGACCTAAATGATTTAGGAACCATTATTTAGTTTAATTATGATTGACTATTGGGAATGTTAAAAGAACATACTGAAATGAGTTGAATATGCTAACCTTTTGCAAATCAGAAACAATGATCTATGAAGTCCTTTTTTTACTTCTCGTTTCTTGAGCTTTTGTACATAAACATATAGACTAGGATGCTGGCAGGATGCAACAACATTCTTTCTCATCTACAGAGTAGTAAGTTTGCAAATGGTACAACAGCACTACCAATTACAGTTGGTTCAGGACCGATAAACTAACAAATTGCAACAGAACATTTGAACTACTATTTGCACACAAATCCTTCACTAAAAACCAAGTCATTATGGAAGTTGCTTGCAAGTTAAAATTCAAGTTCGATCCTAAGATATCTATAGTTCAACGTACCTTCATGCATCGGTGTTGTGTTAGAGCAAGCATAGTAGTCATCTGAGCACGGATCAATGCCGATGTGTAGATGATATCAAAAGGGAGGTTGCTAATTCTTTTCCCAGCTTCAATCGCTTCTTCGACTCCTCTACTGGTCAACGGCACATCGACACAACCAGTGAAAAGGTTTTTCTCATTCCACATTGATTCTCCATGTCGCATCAAAATCAAAGAAGACTCCTCTGTGAAAATGTAATATTGCCTAGGCATCACACATTAATATAACATAGAGGGCAGTGCAGAAACTTCAAGAAATGTCTTGGAATGCAATCAACTCACTCTCTTCCGTCTGATAACCATGAGAATGACTTCCGAAGGAGGACAAAATAGGATGTTGACATGCTGCATAAGACTTTGATGAACGGGATATGTACGATCTACAGATTCTAAACCTGTTAATCTTTCCTACAAAGGAGCGGGTATCGGCCAGAAGGCCAACTGAAAGTGATCCCACACATGATCCTCGAAATCTCTTACAAGAATGAGAATCACCACGACCTCCAATTAACCAACTGGAGTTTAAAGTTTGTGAAAGAGCAGGACCACTCATTCTTGAAATTTGAAAGTCCCTACAAAGTAAAACACAAGCAGATACATTTGAAATTAAACACATAACAAACGATTGGAATAACAAATAACCATAAAACATTCATCCAAATTTGCAATCAACAGGACTTATCTCCAATAACAAAAGTTTAAACTAGAATCAATGCAATAAACCGCTCCGGAAGGATCACTTGACTGATACAGACAAAGGCATAAAAATTTAACTACGCAATAGCTGATAAAGACAAGATGAAACAAGAAACAAATGAACACCCACCAAATGCATGTTTGTGCTATGGGAAAATGATAGATTTCTGTGTGCCATTTCACAACCATTTTCTCAAGTAATGCATCATCCTCAGACCATTAATTCTTACAAAATTTGTAAGAACAGTGCATTGCGAAGTAAGATGAAGGCAGATGAAGAAAGAAAGAAAAGTTCGAAATGGGTTACCTGAAAATGGGTGCTAATTGCGATCGAAGTAAGGTGGGATCACAGGAATGTTGATGCCGGGATGGTGGCCGGCCCGGAGGTTGGTGGAGAACAATGCGACATCGTATTAGTCTGACAGGTTTGTCGCGGTTTCTAGATGGGCTTGGTAGCTTTAGACCAACTCTGTGTCCAACTGTTCGAATTCGGTCAGCGGTCAGCCTAATTGTGTTTAGCAATACAACATATTAGAATAGCGGTGACGGTCAGGTCAGGTAATAATAGTTCGGATAGCTCAACTTAGATTTTAAATTTTTTAAAGTTCAAATAATTATCTGATTCTGACTCGATTTTTGTTGGATATTCAATTTTTTTCAAAAAAATTAAAATAAATAAAAACAATAGCATTTATTTTAATAAATTCACACTTATTGTAGAAATTTACAGATTGGGAGAAAAAAGATGATTTTTTTGTGGGGTTGGAAGTCTTGGACTTAGTAGTTGGGACTGAGAAGAAGAATAGAATATTGAAGAAAGAGATATAATTTAAGGCTCGTTCAATTCAAGTAAAAGGAAAAGAAAGTGGTAAGAAAAGGGGAAGTGAAAGTGATAGAATAATAGTTTTCTTTTAATTTGTTTCGTATGATTGGAATGAGAGTAAATTTCAAATACTTGTTCTTGTTTGCTACGAGAAAAACAGATTGAAAAGAAAATACTAATTTTTATAATTTTACTGAATAACAATTCTCTTCATTTTGTATTGAAAAATAAATTAATTAATATTATAAAAATATAATTTTAGTATATCAAAAATCTAAATTGTTATTAATAAAAATATTTATCAAAATGAGTATTGTTCATTTATTCTAAACTTTTTAGTTTAAATAAAATAAAAATTACATACTAACAAGATTGCCTACCCGATTGTTGTCTTCGATACAGTTGTTTTTCAATGATTTTATTTATATTTTTTGTGGCAATTATGTAGGGTATTATCAGTAGAAAGGAGAAAAGAATTAGAAAAAAAATTATATATATAGATATATATGGGTAATAGAGTAAATAAAAATAAACACTTATTTTTTGTCTTTTTGGTCTTATACTTCCACTTTTCTGTCTAATTTTGGATGGAAATAAAATTAAATTTTCAGAAAGTTCCATATATATCGAGTTTTAGTTTACCTCGATCTCTTCCCCCTAACCAAATACCAAATTATTTCTTATACATTTACTTTTACTCCCACTCCTCTTATACTCCCACTTTTCACCCGAACCAAACACACTATTAGAACAATATAACTCTAGAGTTAGATATGAAAAGATACACAATTTTTATTTAATTATTTTTTTAAAATTCAGATACCCGATCAAGTAGTTAGGATTGGGAAATCCTATTTGAACTCCGATCCGATTTTTTTAATTAAATTACCCGATACTCAATTTATTTTTTAAAAAAATTCAAAAATACACGATTGCCCACCCTATATTGGAGAGACCCCATACAATAACGTATGAAATTTATTTTAGTCCCCATATTTGAGCTCAACTATAAAATGATCCTTATCTTTTCAACTCACTTCAAATTAATTCCTTTGACAAGTGATTATTTCATATCACCTTTATAAAATTTTTATTTTTTTTTACAAAAAGTCATTTTAATCCCTCAGTTCCAAGTTTTTAATTTCATTTGCAACTTGGTCCCTTGGATATAAATTTTAAAAAAATTATAATTATTTGTAATCGAAAGTATTTTATAATTCTGCAATTATTTAAACAATAACTTGCTCGGTATCATATAAATATAAATTTTTTGAATATAACGAACTTCTTGCAATTCTAAAATTTAGAAAAAAAAAACACTAGAATTATTTAAAAATTAAAATCAAATGTGGGCGAATAAAATGAATTTTATTCCTCCAATAGCTATCTTAATTTACATTTACGAGTTTAAAAAAAAATTCATGTAAAGGTGGTATAAAAAAATGCAATATTTACCTTATAATAAGATAAATTTTCTAATATAAAAATTTCAAGTTTACCTTTCCACGGACCAAATAAATGTATATTCATTTATTATGGATTGTATTAGTGAAAACCCTATTTAATTTTGCATGAATAAGTGGTGACAACCTGGTTGGACTATCGGATATTTTGTTTACATTCTTATATATTTGGGTTAATTACACTTAGACCCCATTTAAAAATATAAAATTATAATTTCTTCCCAAAAAGTTTCGAAGTTAGACTTACGCCCCTTCAGAAAATTCATTATTTACGCACGACCTCATTTTATTAAGGTTTGGATGAAAAATATTGATATTAGCAAAAAAAATTACATAAATTTTTAATTTTACGCCTCATATAATATTCTAATGTAATAATATTGTACGTATCATGTTAGCCTCACTCCACACATAATAAAAATATTATGGGGGGAAAAATTAAAAATTTATGTAATTTTGTTTTTAGCATAAGCATTTTTCGTCCAAATTCTAAAGAAAATGAGTCAGGTGTAAAGGAAGAACAATCGACCTTCTGCATTCTTCACTATGGAGGAACAACAATGTTTTCAGGTTAAAACCTTTGAGCTCCCCTCTCCTCTCCTCCATCTTCCATATTACTCAAAACAAAACTCATCAAGTGTAGTTGTCTCCATAACATGCACCACGCTCTAGTTTCAAAAACTAGCTTTTGGAAACTCAAGGTAGGTCTGTCCGTCCTGGACGGTGCTTCTCCGAGTCTGTTTCTTTTATCTATTGAGACTATAGTAAAACCTCTATAAATTAATAATTTTAGGACCATGAAATTTTATTAATTTAAAAAGATATTAATTTATCGATAAATTAATATTTTATTAATTAAAAGAGAGACTTTTTAAATTCATCAAATTTAGTATGTATGTATTGAAAATAAATGAATTCATATATGTTTCATTGATTATATTCATGCATCAATCAATTCTTTGTAACTAATTAAATATATTCATGTATAATATCAATTCATTGTATACAATTAACTGTTATATTCATAGACGCATGTTCAATTCATTGGAATTACTTAAATATACATATTTACATTAATTCATTGCACTAAAATAACTATTATAGTCAATTAAATATATTGATGCATGATAAATGAAACATATACTATATAAATCTCAATATGAAAACAAAATAATTCATAACACCCAACCATGTCTTCTCATCTAAAAGACATCGCACTATCATCCATGAATGATCAAATGCGTACAGTATTACAGACTTCATATTTTAGCAAATTACCATAATATTTATAACTGTAATATTCATAAATTATTAATTTAGAGTTTTAATGGGACCTAATATTCATAAAGGAATTTTTCAAAAAATTATTATCTTATTATCTTATCGAATTTGATTATTGTTTACAAAGGCCCAAGTCGGGACCGGAAAATTTTATTATTTTAGAGAATTTATTAATTTATAGAGGTTTTACTGTATTTTCTTTAACTTTATCCTCCGTCTATGCGCTACAATAACATTCCTATCTATTAATTGCTTACACATGGACTTGATCTCTATTGCTGAACCTGTGATTTTCTTCAGTTATAGTGGATATCCATTTCATGCAAGATGTATTGAGTATATTAGCTTGGATTAAATATTTTCTCTTGCATGTCTTTATGGGGAAAAAAAAAAAAAAAAACCCTGAACACCCCTTTGTACTGCATAATTAAATTCTACTCTTATAATGCCCTAATTTGATTGTAATAATTAATATTCATTCTTGGGCACGTTCTTCAATATTGAGTTTTGTTAACTAGACTTGCCTTTACATGCATTGCCAACTTTATCCTTTATCCTTGAGTACAGAAATTTTGTCTAAGATTCTGTTGAACCATAATACAACAAAACTGACCCATTGCCTTATGTGCTTTGGTGGTATCCCATATTTGCACAGATGAAAAATGAAAAAGGGGCATTGAGGTGATGATCACATAATGGAACAAATACATCATAAAAAATGTGTTCATGGGAGAGTGCGTCATCTTCCCAGAGGGGCGTTCTGGTATATGCACATGTGGGAAGGAGGTTGAACATCATGGACTAATAACAATCCTCGTAGAAGCTTTCGAGGATGTACGAAAAATGGATCAGCTTTCTTTTCCCTTAATAGATAGTGATAGGATCGTATTTTGTGCTTATTTCATATAATATTTTAGCCTATTTTGTGACCAAATGCTCCTAATTAAATATTATTTTGCAGCATTAGGACAAAAGAAATGGAAAATGAAGAAAAGCACCAAAATGGAAATTCAAACAAGACTCAAACTCAATTTTTGGCAAGAGTTTGGAGCTGCTTAGACTACATCTGATGAAGGAAGAGTTTAACTAGAATTATAATTTTATCTCTATAAGTCTTTTAGTTCAACTAGGAATCTACTTCTAATCCTAGTAGAACTAGGTATCTAGCTATTATAAATAGGTGATGTAATTCACTTTAAGAGACAACTTTTGAACTCTTTTATTTCCTATGCTTTTATAATATTTTCCTATTTTGCTTTTCATGCGTTCTTCCATTAGCATGTCTACCTAGTCCTCTCATTCCGGTTGAAGACTTGGTGAACGCTTAAATCCAACAAGTTGTGAGAACTAATTTATGCTTTCTACTTTTATTCATATTGGTATTTGTGTTGTTCTCTGTGCTTTTATTACAAATAATCTGATTTATTGTCAAGAATATTTGCCTAGCCAATTGAACTTGCAAATCCGTAATTGTTTGTTTAATTCAATAACTAGTGGTAACATAGCATAATTGATTATGTAGAAGTTTTCGATTATGTTGTGGGGAATGCACAATCTAACTTAAATAAATCCTCGTAGGAATTTATTGGTTAGAATTGGGCCTTTCTAATTCTTAATGCTGTTGGTAAATTAAATCTTGAGAACGTTCCCAAGGTTGTTTACTGATTAGGGATTTAGTCAACAGACGTTCCTTGGCTATCCACAAGGTAAGGAAAGGTGAGGTTGTTAGGTCGCACCAATGGCCATAACCAATTTATCTATCATGAATAATTGTTATCTTTGCATCTATGATCAACCGTGGAATTAAGCGTGATCCTATCTTTGACTGGAATACTCTTCTCTTATATTTATCTCTTCTAATTTTATTAGCTTTTTAGTTTTATTATTCTTTACAATCAAAACTCCCCCTAATTATTTTCCTTTTTGAAGGAATTAATTTAAAACCAATCTCTGTGGATTCGACCCTACTCACACATCTACAAAAGTGTTCGTAGGAATTATTTTTGGTGGATTCGACACCCATCAAATTTTGGCGCCGTTGCTGGGGATTGGTGTCATTTAAATTTATTTCTTTTTCTTGTTACTTGGTTTTATGCCACGTTCTTCTCGTACAGGTGAACTTGAATTTGATCCAGAGATCGAGAAGACCGCTCGTAGACTTCTAAAAGAAACCAAGCAACACAAGGAAGAGGCTTCTACTTCTTCCAAACCAGCAGCAGATTCTGAGTTAGACGTGTCCACGTCTAATGACTTTAAAGATGAAGTCATGACCCATAATCCCGAACGAACGATCAAAGAGATGACTTCCCTTGACTTAAATCAACAATCACTCTACATTGAATATCCTAATTTAAATGTTGATTTTGAACTTAAATCTGGCCTAATTCATTTACTTCCTACTTTTCGTGGCCTTGCAGGTGAAGACCCACACAAACACCTCAAACAATTCTATGTGGTGTGTTCCGGCAAGAGACCTCAAGGAGTCACTGAAGAACAAGTCAAGTTAAGGGCCTTTCCATTCACATTGGGCGACAAAGCAAAAGATTGGTTCTACTCCTTACTTTTGGGATCTATTGTTAATTGGAACGAGCTCAAGAAACTATTTCTTGAGAACTACTTCCCCGCTTCAAGGACTACAAACATCCGGAAGGAAATAAGTGGAATACGCCAATTCTCTGGTGAAAGTTTCTATGAATATTGGGGGAGATTCAAGCAATTGGTGGATAGTTTTCCTCATCACCAAATTCCCGACCATCTTCTAATTCAATATTTTTATGAAGGGTTGTCCGAGGCAAACAGAAGCTTGGTGGATGCAGCTAGTGAAGATGCTTTGTATGATAAAACTCCTATCGAAGCACGCAAACTAATCACAACCATGGAGGCTAATAATCAACAATTCGGTAGTAGAAACGACAACCCCCCACGAAGGGTAAACGAGGTAAGTACTTCTATTGATGAACGTTTAGATAAACTTACTTCTCTTGTTGAAAAGTTTATAGGGGGAGGCCTTCAACAAGTCGAGACTTGTGGGATATGTACATTTTCGGGACATTGCACCGACGCTTGTCCTACAATTCACGAAGATTCAACCGAACATGCTGACACCATCGGTGGATCTTTTGAGCAACAACAAAGGAGATATGATCCATTTTCCAATACCTATAACCTCGGATGGAGAGATCACCCAAATTTGAGGTATGACAATCAACCTCAAAACTTTCAAAGAGTTCCACACCAACCACCACCACCACCTCAAACCAATCCCAATAATGCTACGCCCTTGGAGGATATCGTGAAGACACTCGCCTTGAGCACCCAACAATTCCAGCAAGAAACTCGCTTGAGCATACAAAATTTGGAATCCCAAATGAGCCAACTGGCCTCCTCCGTTAGCCGTTTGGAGTCTCAAGGTAAGTTTCCCTCCCAAATTATTATTAATCCTAAACAAAATGTTAGTGCTATTACCTTGGCAGTGAAAAAGAGCTACAACTCGAAAATAGCACTAGGCGTGGGCACGCACAGCAGGGCAAAACAGAGGATGCATTCGAAATTCCTCCAAAAGAAATTAAAAAACCCAACCAAGTCAGCGAGGACAATTCCAAGGTGTTCATGTCCAAACCCCCCTTCCCAGAGAGATTATCCAAGTCCAAAGAGGAGGAAGAGGAAAAGGAAATTCTTGAAACTTTACTCAAAGTTGAGGTAAATATTCCCCTACTTAATGCAATTAAACAAGTACCTCGCTATGCAAAATTTCTCAAGAAATTGTGCACCAACAAATCCAAATTGAGAGATAATGAAAGGGTAAGTATGGGAGAAAATGTATCTGCCATTTTTCAACGAAAACTACCTCCTAAATGCAATGATCCAGGTACGTTTTCTATCCCTTGCAAAATTGGAAAGATTAGAATAGAAAAAGCAATGTGTGATTTGGGTGCTTCTATCAATATTATGCCTCTTACCATTTATGAATCTTTAAATGTTGGCCCATTGAAAAAAACGGGGGTTATTCTTCAACTTGCTGATCATTCCGTAGTTTACCCCAAAGGAGTTTTTGAGGATGTACTTGTGCAAGTTAATGAATTGGTTTTTCCTGCTGATTTTTATGTGCTTGATATAAGGGGGGATATTTCTCCCAATTCTACATCCATCTTGCTAGGAAGACTATTCCTTAAAACCTCAAAAACCAAAATTGATGTTGATGCCAGAATTCTCTCTATGGAATTTGATAATGAGGTTATGAGTTTTAAAATTGGCGGTGCCATGAAATATTCTAATGATGTGCATTCTATTTTTCTCATTGATTTTATTGACCCTTTGGTGCAAAAAAATGCTATGTTCGATGGTGGAGGAGCATTTAAGACAACAATTACCGAAAGTCTCACCTCGAATCCAAAAACTTACAAGAATAAAGTCTTTCACGACAAAATAAGTTCGAGGAAGAAGTCATACATGGACCGCCAAGTTCTCCTAAATCCACACCATCACCGGGTGCATTACATAGAAGAAGTGGATTTAGAGTGTCTAACTCATTTGAGTTGAGCCACAACAACGTCTAGCCAAAGACGCTAAAGAAAGGCGCTTCTTGGGAGGCAACCCATGTCCTTTTATTTTTCTCAATTGTTTATTTCTCTCTTCTTGTGAATGTTGTTATACCACTAAAATCGATTTTCGCAGGTATGAACATCCACAAGGAACTCGTCCTCTCATCCAAGGTCTCACAATTCTCGAGCTCCTACAGTTACCCCCGAATCATTAAGGGACGTTCTCTTTCTCCCTTTTCTAATTTTATCGTCCTAGATATGCATGCTTACCACATTGAGGACAATGTGGAATTAAGTGGAGGGAAGGTGTTTTGATTGCTTTGATAGAAAATGAGTCTTGGTGGATTAATTGGTTTGATTGATGCTTGCTACCCCTTCCATATTAATTAAAGCAAATATTATTTTATCTTGTCCTCACACTAGCTTTATGATCAAAGACTTAGGCTAATCAAGTAATAATTTGGTAATGTGTGATAAGGATGTGCATCTAATGACTCCTGACAACTTACGGTTAAGAACATTTTTTTGCAAATGGTGATTTGATTTGAAAATTGAATGTGGAAAATTGGTGGACATAACCCACATAGAGAGGAATTTTGAGCCTATACACTCATGAAAATCTACAATTTTTCTTTTCTTGAGAGATAATGCTTCATGATTTTATCTTCCTAGAACTTGTTTTGAACCATATCGAGGCCACATTAAAGCATTCACTTGAAAATAATAAAGGCACTAGGATAAAAACCTCTCTAGCTTAAAAAGACCACCTACATACAAATCCCCTTAGTAAGCCCATTTGAGCCTTATAAGCCTTAATTCCTTGTTATGCAACCCCAAATATAAACAAACTCTATCGTCTTTTATTATCCTTGTTTGGCCCTTCCAAGGACTAGTAGAGCATCAAGGAAATAAAGATGTATTCTAAGTATATGTTTTGACATTAAGTGGGGGGATATCTCAATTATTGTAAAGGACGTTTATGAGCTAACATGTCACATGAAAATCTTATTCTATGCCTTAAAAAAAATGCCTTAAAAAAAAGAGAGAAAAAGAAAAAAAAAAGGAAGGCAAGAAAAAAAAAAGAAAAAGAAAATTCTCTCTTTGAAAGAAAGGCATAGTTCAAGTCGAGGAAAGTGGGACATGAAAGAGCATGAGATAAATCAATTTTGAGAAGCTTGGATTCTTACATCTATTACTTGGTGCTCTAGTTTAGTTCCTTGGATTCTCACCTCATTTTTCTTCTTAATTCTTCCTACCCCTAAACCAAAGCCCCATTACAACCAAAATATAAGACCTCTTGATTCAAGTGTGTGCATATTTATAAGTGGTGGAGATTTTGGTGTATAATCAAGCCTATGGTGAAGCATTTTCATAGCAAGCATTTGAGCGAAACACTCAACCAAAAACACTTGAGAGATTGGGAGATATGAGAGCATAGTCCACTTGTTTTCCATGCTTAGTTTTCATGAAGATCATCTTGTGAAAACTTGTATGAAATTTGTTGAATTGTCTTTTATGATATGATGTACCATTCTTTGAACACTTAACTAGATTCTTGCTTGTTACTTTCGTCTACGATCCATAAAGTTTGGAATGAACTTCTTCAACTATTTTATCTCTATTTCTTTGCATCGAGGACGAGCAAAGGGTTAAGTGGGGGGATATTTGATAGGATCGCATTTTGTGCTTATTTCATATAATATTTTAGCCTATTTTGTGACCAAATGCTCCTAACTAAATATTATTTTGCAGCATTAGGACAAAAGAAATGGAAAATGAAGAAAAGCACCAAAATGAAAATTCAAACAAGACTCAAACTCAATTTTTGGCAAGAGTTTGGAGCTGCTTGGACTACCTCTGATGAAGGAAGAGTTTAACTAGGATTATAATTTTATCTCTATAAGTCTTTTAGTTCAACTAGGAATCTACTTCTAATCCTAGTAGAACTAGGTATCTAGCTATTATAAATAGGTGATGTAATTCACTTTAAGAGACAACTTTTGAACTCTTTTATTTCTCTACGCTTTTATAATATTTTCCTATTTTGCTTTTCATGCGTTCTTCCATTAGCATGTCTACCTAGTCCTCTCATTCCGATTGAAGACTTGGTGAACGCTTAAATCCAACAAGTTGTGAGATCTAATTTATGCTTTCTACTTTTATTCATATTGGTATTTGTGTTGTTCTCTGTGCTTTTATTACAAATAATTTGATTTATTGTCAAGAATATTTGCCTAGCCAATTGAACTTACAAATCCGCAATTATTTGTTTAATTCAATAACTACTGGTAAAATAGCATAATTGATTATGTAGAAGTTTTCGATTATGTTGTGGGGAATGCACAATCTAACTTAAATAAATCCTCGTAGGAATTTATTGGTTAGAATTGGGCCTTTCTAATTCTTAATGCTGTTGGTAAATTAAATCTTGATAGCGTTCCCAAGGTTTTTTACTAATTAGGGATTTAGTCAACGGACGTTCCTTGGCTATCCACAAGGTAAGGAAATGTGAGGTTGTTAGGTCGCACCAATGGCCATAACCAATTTATCTATCATGAATAATTGTTATCTTTGCATCTATGATCAACCGTGGAATTAAGCGTGATCCTGTCTTTGACTGGAATACTCTTCTCTTATATTTATCTCTTCTAATTTTATTAGCTTTTTAGTTTTTTCTTCTTTACAATCAAAACTTCCCCAATTATTTTCCTTTTTGAAGGAATTAATTTAAAACCAATCTCTGTGGATTCGACCCTACTCACACATCTACAAAAGTGTTCGTAGAAATTATTTTTGGTGGATTCGACACCCATCAGATAGTATGACTTCCATGTAATAGGTTTTTAATTGATGATCTTCATGTATAGTTAATAAAATGGATATCTTTTTAAGAGCTCGTATTATGGCACGTTGCAATGGGTCGACTTGCCAATGTATCGCAGGGCAAAAGAGGTCATCCTAGTCCTGCTTAACCAGATTTCGCAATATGAAATTGGCTTGAAAATGGAAAAATAACAGGTTGACCACTTAGATAGTCGTTGGTGCAGGTCTCAACGTTTACTACTGCCAATATTAATCGCCTTTGCATTTTCTCTTATTGTTTTTGGTTTCTAGGCACGTTTATCATAATTTCATGGCATAAGATGTACGAAAAAGAATTCCGTGTGTTTTAACTTATTCTATAGGGGTGTAACATATTGTCTAGAAGTATATATGCTGGGACCGACCACATCCATGCATCTGATATTTTATAAGCCCTTATCTATGATCTTTTTGACACATTTGTATGTACTTCTGCTGGACATGAGGATCTGCTGTGAGCGCTCTAATATTTTAACATATGTCATTTTGCTCTATATTATCCTGCTTTATCTTTTTTCTTGTTCAAACACCTGGCATCGTGTATTGCAATGTTTAATTGCATGTTCAAGAAGGATACTTGTATCCGCATTTACAAACGCTCAATGATACTATACCCGATATTCAATGTAAATTCGATATGGTTGATTATAATAGTCGAAACTTACTTCATGTTCCTCGGGGTGATGCAATGTTTTAAGTGTGCATACAATCAAGTGTTGCATTGTCTCAAGAAGCAATAATAACATAATGTTGACATTTATTATTGAAAATAATTTTGCTGATTCTTAATATAAAGCCACGAACCATGGCAGTGAGCCACAAGGACAATTATCTAACATTTTATGCCGTTTAGAATATTGCATAGGTGTAGTTGTGTTTAAATAATAAAAATGCAGCCAATCTTGTGTATCAATTTCATATGGTTTATTTTTTGTTCAAAACAAGAAAATTCATCACAGGAGAAAAAAGACAGCGTAGACGATAGATTTTTTGGCACGTAAGTCTATCTTCTAGCATGAGAAGTCGTATCAAGAAAGTCCCGCTCAAAGAGCTTAGCCAAGAGCAGTCAACGAAAGCGCAAAGCATCCATGTTCAAAACCTCTGCAGTTTCGAAAGATTCCTTCGCATGACGATGGTCCTGGCTGACCTCTCAAGCATCCATCTGTATTCACTTTCATCCATCCAGGAGGTAGAGGTTGCCATTGAAAAGAGTCGATAACCGGAGCTTTGCGTCACTTTGTAATAAATGCATGTAATCTCCTACTTCTTGAAGTGGTAGGAGACTTTATTAATTACCATTACCTACTTTTCCATTAAGCAATTGATGGTCAATGGTTAGTTTTCTATATTAATATCATCCCATCTAGGCATTTTTCAATGTTTAAGTGTGGACCTTCCCTAACTTATCACAATTATAGTGTTTTCTACAATCTTCTCCCCTACCCTGAGGATTATAAGAATGTACCCCCCTCCCCCCGTGTCAAGGGCCCCCGCGCACTCGACACCCTTGACGCACATTCAGCCACTAAACCGCTCTACTCGGCCGACCAACAACCTTCGTCGACAGACGCTAGGCTTCCGACAGTCTTAGAGTTTTTAGCCGTTGGTCTTTTGTCTTGTACTTGATGTACCGTTGTAAATACTTTTGTTTGCTCAGGGGGACGTTAGGCCTCCTGAGGTGCGATGTTCAGCTTTTTCAATGTCTACTGCTGTCAATAGGAAAAAATTTTTTAAGACTATTATAGGGGGGAATGAGTTCTCGAAGCTTGGTATAGTGTGCGTGCTAGTGTCCCCCTCAAGGCGATCCCCTTGCGCTAGCATCGTTGTATAATGTATATGCAATCTTCAATGCAATGAAATCTACTTTCTGAACCGCGTGCTCAATTTACTGCTTTCGTACTGCACCTTGCTTACTGTTGTTGCTGTTGTTGCTGCTGTTGCTATTGTTGTTGCTATTCCTGTCGGTGTGCTGTGCTAGTGCCCATCGGGTTTTCGGTGGTGTGTTGCTATTAGCGGAAGTAGTCTGCGGACTGCTAGCCACACGGTGCCCCTTTCCCCGCATTGCGGAAGGCGCCTCGTGAGAAGTGGTATCAGAGCCTCGGTGCCTTCATGGGGCCGAGGAGGGTTGCTGTGACCCAAGCTAATTCTGCTGCGAGAATGTCGGGGCAAGATGCTGAGAGCCCGCGACGAGCAGCGTCGCCTAGCGAGCGAGCTGCAAACCTGGAGGATGACAACTCCCGATTGACTGAAATGGTGATGAATTTGGAAGAGAAGGTCTCTTCCCTTGAAACTGAAGTCTCGGTGCTGAGCGCCGAACATGACGAATGTTGGCTGGCGGTCCAAGAGATGGGCAGTGCTTTTGGAGGTGGCGGTGTCGCCGATATGCGGCGTGACATGGAACAGATGTCGATTCAGATTGGTCTGCTCCAACGTGCAGTGAGTAATGCCCCTGTTGCTGCTCATGATCATGGTGCTAGGCTTCGGATTCCTGAACAGAAGGCCTATGGCGGTGCTCGGGATGCGAAGGAGGTCGAGAACTTCCTTTTTGACATGGAACAATACTTCCTTGCGGCAAATGTGGAAGATGAGGCAAGGAAGGTGTCGACGGCGACCATGTATCTGACAGGTGATGCCAAGCTGTGATGGCGCACCAAATATGCGGAGATCCAAGCCAATCAGGTGCGGCTTGATACCTGGGCCCTTCTTCGGGAAGCGATTCGAGAGCAGCTCTTTCCGGAGAATATCGAGTACAATGCCAGGCGGGCATTGCGGAAGCTGGAGCACACAGGCTCCGTGCAAGAGTATGTGAAATCCTTCTCGGCGCTGATGCTGGATATTCGGGATATGTCGGAGAAGGACAAGCTCTTCACATTCATGGAGGGCCTAAAACCGTGGGCGCGTCTTGAGCTGTAGCACCAACGGGTGACTGATTTGGGGTCGACTATGGCAGCGGTCGAACACTTGACAGATTTCAACCCAGAGGGCCGGAGGGACAGGCAGATGATGCCTGGTCTTGTACAGAATAAGCCGGGCGGGGCGAGATCATTCAAGAGTAACTCCAATAGAGGCGGGGGAGATCGGAAGCCCCATGCTCAGAGTAGTTCGATGGGCAGTTCGGACAGGAACAAGCCCCAGGAGACGAAGCAGGGGGCACCGCAGAAGAACAGTGGATGCTTCCTATGCGACGGCCCGCATAGATATTGGGACTGCCCGAAGAAACAACTATTGAACACGCTGGCGACCTTTACTGACAAGGCGTCGCCCGCAAAGACTATGGAGCCACAAGCATCTGCGAGCGGCGGGCATGATTCGGAGGAAGAGGAGGACAACTTAGGCGTCATCTCCCAATGGTGCAACACGCTGTCCCAGGTGGCGGCAAAGAAGTTAGTGCCACCGAGAAAGACTGCCCCGGCTCTTACTGCGAGCCAGCCGGAAGAGGAAGCACAGCCCCGGAACCCTGGGAAAAAAGGGCTAATGTTTGTGGATGTGAAGATTCATGGCAAGCCTATCCGTGCCATGATCGATACTGGAGCTACGCACAACTACCTTGCGAGCACCAAAGTAGAGAGACTTGGGCTCGTACTGGAGAAGGGAGTTGGGCGAGTAAAGGCGATAAACTCGACCGCACAACCCATTGCTGGTGTGGCCAAATCTGTGCTGATTAAGGTTGGTCCTTTTGAGGGCAAAACCAACCTTTCTGTCGTGGTGATGGACGACTTCAAGCTCATCCTCGGGCTTGAATTTTTGCAGGACACACGTACAATAGTTTTGCCGCGTGTTGATTCGTTGATGATGCTGGGGTCCAAACCTTGTATCATCCCCACATTGGCCGGGCGTACAGGAGAGAAAAATCTATCGACCGTGCAGTTTGAGAAGGGGCGCAAGCGGAACGAACCATCCTACTTGTGCACCCTTCGTTTTGAAGAAATTGAGGAGACGTCAGGGCCCATCCCTGGCGAAATAAAGAAGTTGCTGAAAGAGTTCGAGGACGTGATGCCGGACGAGCTGCCTCGGAAGCTTCCGCCGAAGAGGGCAGTGGATCACGAAATCGAGTTGGTGCCTGGCACGAAACCGCCCGCCAGGGCACCATACAGGATGTCGCAGCCTGAGCTGGTGGAGCTTAGAAAACAACTGAGGGTCATGTTGGAGAGCGGAATAATCAAACCCGCTAAGTCGCCGTATGGGGCGCCGATCCTATTTCAGAAGAAGGCCGACAGCTCCCTACGTATGTGTTGTGACTATCGGGCGTTGAACAAGATTACAGTGAAGAATAAGTACTCGATACCGTTGGTGGCGGATTGCTTTGACCGTCTAAGCCGGGCGAAATATTTTACAAAGATAGACTTGAGGTCGGGCTACTGGCAGGTCCGAATTAAGGAGGGCGACGAGGCGAAGACGACAGTGGTCACACGGTATGGAGCTTTTGAATTTCTTGTCATGCCTTTCGGCCTGACGAATGCTCCCGCAACCTTTAGCACGTTGATGAACCAGGTACTTCATGGGTTTCTGGATGAATTTGTAGTGATGTACCTTGACAACATAATTTCATTTCTACTCTATAAATACTTTATCATTTCACAATTCTAATCTCAATCCACTACCCTTAATGACATATCTGAAAATAGAAATATTTGATGACCAAAATATGATTTTTTTCATTGTACTTTAATCCTTCAAATATTTTTTTATTAGAAAAAACATATTTTAGTTATATAATTTTCCGGCAACGGCGCCAAAATTTGATGGGTGTCGAATCCACCAAAAATAATTTCTACGAATTCTTTTGTAGAAGTTTGAGTAGGGTTGAATCCGCAGGAATTGGTTTTAAATTAATTCCTTCAAAAATAAAATTAGTTAAGGGGGTTTTGATTGTGAAGAAGAATAAAAAAGACCAAATTAAACTAAAAGGCTAATAAAATTATAAAAGATAAATATAAGAGAAAAGTATTCCTGTTAAAGACAGGATCATGCTTAATTCCACGGTCGATCATAGATGCAAAGATAACAATCATATGCCCATTGGTATGACCTAACGACCTCACCTTTTCTTACCTTGTGGATCTTCAACGAACGTCCGTTGACTAAATCCCTAATCAGTAAACAACCTTAGGAACGTCCTCAAGATTTAATTTACCGACAACATTAAGAACTAGAAAGTCTCAATTCTAATTAATAAATTTCTGTGAGGATTTATTTAAGCTAGATTGTGCATTTCCCACAGCATAATCGGAAACTTCTATATAATCAATTATGCTATGTTACCACTAGTTATTGAACTAAATAAATAATTACGGATTTGCAAGTTCAATTGGCTAGGCAAATATTCTTGACGATGAATAACGGTACCTATCATTTATAAATCAGATCATTTGTACTAAAAGTACAGAAAACAACACAAATTTCAGTATGAATAAAAGTAGAAAGCATAAATTAGATCTCACAACTCATTGAATTTAAGCATTCACCACGTTTTCAATCGAAATGAGAGAACTAGCAAGAAATGTTATTGTAAGTTCTTGGACTCGAGGTGAGGCTTTTGGTAATTGTTGTCTTAAATGCTCCTCCACCATCGAACATAACATTTTTTTGTACTAAAGGATCAATAAAATCAATGGAAAAAATAGAATGCACATCATTAGAATATTTCATGGCACCACTAATGCTAAAACTCATAACTTCATTATCAAATTCCATAGAGAGAATTCCGGCATCAACATTAATTTTGGTTTTTGAGGTTTTAAGGAATGGTCTTCCTAGTAAGATGGATGTAGAATTGGGATAAATATCCCCCGTCATATCAAGCACAAAAAAATCAGCAGGAAAATTAATTCATCAACTTGCTCAAGTACATCCTCAAGAACTCCTTCAGGGTAAACTACTGAATGATCAGCAAGTTGAAGCACAACACCCGTTTCTTTTAATGGGCCAACATTCAAATAGTAAGAGGCATAATATTAATTGAAGCACCCAAATTACACATTGCTTTTCTATTCCAATCTTTTTAATATTACAAGGGATAGAAAATATACCCGGGTCATTGCATTTAGGAGGTAGTTTTCTTTGAAAAATGACAGACACATTTTCTCCCATACCTCTCAATTTGAATTTGTTGGTGCACAATTCCTTGAGAAATTTTTCATAGCAAGGTATTTGTTTAATTGCATTGAGGAGGGGAATATTTACCTCAACTTTGAGTAAATTTTCAAAGATCTCCTTTTCCTCTTCCTCCTCTTTGGACTTGGCGAATCTTTTCGGGAAGGGAGGTTTGGGCATGAACACCTTGGGACTGTCCTCGCCGACTTGGTTGGATTTTTCAACTTGTTTTGGAGGAATTTCAAGTGCATCCTCTGTTTTGCCCTGCTGTGCATGTTCACGCCTAGTGCTATTTTCGAGTTGTAGCTCTTTTCCACTGTACAAGGTAATAGCACTAACGTTTTGTTTGGGATTAATGATAGTTTGAGAGGGCAACTTACCTTGAGATTCCAAGCGACTGACGAAGGAAGCTAGTTAGCTCATTTGGAATTCCAAATTTTGTATGCTCAAGCGGGTTTCTTGTTGGAATTTTTGAGTTTCTTATTAAAATTGTTGGGTGCTCAAGGCGAGTGTTTTCACGATATCCTCCAGGGGCATACCATTATTGGGATTGGTTTGATGTGGTGGTGGTGGTTGTTGGTGCGGAACTCTTTGAAAATTTTGAGTTTGATTGACATACCTCAAATTTGGGTGATTTTTTCATCCGGGGTTATAGGTATTGGAAAATGGGTCATATCTCCTTTATTGCTGTCCAAAAAATTCACCGACGGCGTCAGCATATTCGGTTGATTCATCGTGAAGTGTAGGACAAGCGGCGGTGCAATGTCCCGAAGATGTATGTATCCCACAAGTTTTGACTTGTTGAATGCTACCCCTATAAACTTTTCAACAAGAGAAGTAAGTTTATCTAAACGTTGATCAATAGAAATACTTACCTCATTTATCCTACGTGGGGTGTTGTCATTTCTACTACTGAATTGTTGATTATTAGCCGTCATGGTTGCGATTAGTTTGCATGCTTCGGTAGGAGTTTTGTCATACAAAGCACCTCCACTTGCTGCATCTATCAAGTTTCTATTTGCTTTAGACAACCCTTCATAAACATATTGAATTAGAATATGGTTGAAAATTTGGTGATGAGGGCAACTCTCCACCAAATTGCTTGAATCTCCCCCAATACTCATAGAAACTTTCACCGAAGAATTGACGTATTCCACTTATTTCCTTCCGAATGTTTGTAGTCCTTGAAACAGGAAAGTAGTTCTCGAGAAATTGTATGTGTATGAAAATCAATTGATGGAGCCTATGAAACTATGGTACTTATGTTTAATGTGCTACTGAAGTTTGGCAAATCTACCGCTTTGCCAGCTTAAGAGACACTTAGAGACGTGCAAAGTTTAGGTGAGTAATAAATAGTGTTGATTTGATTGACCTTTTTAGTGTATATAGGCATAGCTTCCCCTACTCCTATGGGCTATGCCAATTAACTTTCATTTATTGGAGTAATAGAAAATATTAATTTCATTTGTACTCTATAAATACTTTGCCACTTCACAATTCTAATCTCAATCCACTACCCTTAATGACATATCTGAAAACAGAAATATTTGATGACCAAAATATGATTTTTTTTCATTGTACTTTAATCATTCAAATATTTTGTTATTGGGAAAAATATATTTTAGTTATATAATTCTCCGGCAACGGCGCCAAAATTTGATGGCTGCCGAATCCACGAGAATTGATTTTAAATTAATTCCTTCAAAAATAAAAATAATTGGGAGGGTTTTATTGTGAAGAAGAATAAAAATAAAGACTAAATTAAACTAAAAAGCTAATAAAATTAGAAGAGATAAATATAAGAGAAAAGTATTCCAGTTAAAGACAACATCATGCTTAATTCCACGGTCGATCATAGATGCAAAGATAACAATCATTCATGTAGATAAATTGGTTATGGCCATTGGTACGATCTAACAACCTCACCTTTCCTTATCTTGTGGATAGTCAAGGAACGTCCGTTGACTAAATCCCTAATCAGTAAACAACTTTGGGAACATTTTCAAGATTTAATTTACCGACAACATTAAGAACTAGAAAATCCTAATTCTAACCAATAAATTCCTGCGAGGATTTATTTAAGCTAGATTGTGTATTTCATACAGCATAATGGAAAACTTCTACATAATCAATTATGTTATGATACCACTAGTTATTGAACTAAATAATCAATTACAGATTTGCAAGTTCAATTGGCTAGGCAAATATTCTTGACAATGAATAACGGTACCTATCATTTATAAATCAGATTATTTGTAATAAAAGCACAGAGAACAATACAAATACCAATATGAATAAAAGTAGAAAGCATAAATTAGATCTCACAACTCATTGGATTTACGCATTCACCAAGTTTTCAACCGGAATGAGAGAACTAGCTAGAAATGCTCATCGAAGAAAGCATGAAAAGCAAAGTAAGAAAATATCATAAAAGCGTAGAGAAATAGAAGAGTTCAAAAGTTGACTTTTAAAGTGAATTACATCACCTATATATAATAATTGGATACCTAATTCTAATAGGATTAAAATGTAGATTCATAATTGAACTAAAAGACTAATGAAAATAAAATTATAATCCTAGTTAAACTCCTCATTCATCAAAAGGTACTCCAAGCAGCTTTAAATTCTTGCCAAAACTCGAGTTTGAATCTTGTCCGAATTTTTATTTTGGTTCTTTTCTTCATTTTCAATTTTATTTTTCTAATGCTGCAAAATAATATTTAATTAAGATCATTTGATCGCAAAAGATGCCAAAATATCACATGAAATAAGCACAAAATACGATCCTATCATAGAGAATAAATCACTAACTGTGCCTTAGGCCCAAGACCATTTAAAGAGATGAAATTGGATAACCCACCTCTTGCAATGGGTTTCGCAGTCAGTTAATATGCATAATTGCTGGATGGAGCTCTTGTATCGAGCTTCAGTCCAACTAAGAGAACATTAGACTAGCCTGGATTATTAGTTTAATTCAGACTAATCCATTAAAGTAAACATACATAATAAAAACTATAAGTTAGTACTCACGTATTTATAAATATAAAACATGCCTTTGCTAATGTCTTTGCTTTCTCTCAAGTTGTAATAAATGAACTCTATCTTTTTTTTTTTTTTTTTTATAAAAAGCAATCTAACTCATATTGTTTGAAGTAATTGCTATATATTTTATTTTATTTTTATGGAATTGATTCCTGATAATATAATTGATTACAACCATGTTCCATTAATTTACTTTATTAGAAAGATCAAACACTAAAAGGGTGATTGATATGTAGGAATGAATTTGAGTGGAATATATATAGAATAAACTTAGGAATTGAAAAAAAGTAATTAGAATTAAATGATTTTGGTATATTATTTTCTATGTTTGGTATATCAAAGGAATGAATTGAGTAACTGAATAATGAAACTTAAAAATAAAAAATAAACAACTAAGCAACTCTAATTATATAAGAAATATGATTTTGAAATGTTAAATTAATTATAAATTTGTAATATATAGTGTTGAATATTTTCATATATTTAATTTTTTTAACTTATTATTTACCTACTTTAGCATACATATGGTATGTATGCTATTATATTATATTTTTATACTTATAATAATATTTGATAAGATGCATATAAAGATTTGCAATAATTTTATATTATATTTATTAAAATATTTAAACATTTATTTTTTATATTATATATTTTAATTTTGGTAACACATAAATAGGGTAAAATGCAGAAACCCACCAGCATATGGGGTCATGTGCATTATACCCCCAACCTTTTGATTTTTTTGTACTTTCAATATTTCAGGGAATTATGATGGAATATTTTGTTCGTTTTCGTACACGCGCCTGAGGGAGATTTTGGATCCGATAAACTTGTAAAGGTTAAATACAGACAGCCCTCCGACGTATAGAATCATTTGCACTTTGCCCCTAACCTTTTAAGAAAAATAAAATAAATAAATAAATAGAAAAAATGGAGAAAAATTCAATACATAATTTGTAAATAAATAACTTCACATTACAAGATAAAATCAAACATAAATACCATGAACTTTTCACAATGTAAGTGTGAAATTGCTAAACTCGAATAAAAAAACTTTAAACTTCAACACAAACACAAAATCAACAAAATATAAAAACTAAAAACTTCAACACAAACTAAGAAACAGGCCAGGGTCTCTAATTCTCTGTCGAGGCAGAGTATCGTAGCATGGCCGCCGCAGTTAACGAGCTCCGTTGGATCTCCTCTTGCTCCGCGACCTCCATGTTCCTGTTTTGCTCCCGATCCCATTTTGGTGTGACAACAAGGTTGCTCTTCACATCATTGGCAACCCTGTGTTCTACGAGCGTACCAAGCATCTGGAGATCGACTGCCACCTCGTTCGCGATTAATACAAACTTGGCTTTATTGCTCCCTCTCACCTCCCTGGTTCTGCTCAGGTCACCGATCTCTTAACTAAATCCCTCACTGCTGCAGACTTTGCTCCCTTCCTTACCAAGCTGGGCCTCTCTTCCTCGGCTCCATCTTGAGGGGGGTTTGTGAACAAAGTAAGTCCGCGAGATTTGTTAAGTTGTGAAGATTGATTTGAAGAAGAAAAAGATAACCTGATTCAACTTAGAAATCCCAAGTTAAGTTGGAGAAGGATAACCCGATTCAAAGTTGAGTTGGAGAAGGATAACCCGATTCAAAGTTGAGTTGGAGAATGATAACCCGATTCAACTTAGAAATCCCAAGTTGAGTTGGAAAAAGGATAAGTCATGGCTATATATATACTACTCTTATTAGCATTGTTTTGTAGAGTAGAGTAGAATAGAGTAGAGAGAAAAGAAAGAGTTGAGACGAGGGTGAGTGTTGTCTTTCACGTGTGGTGAAGACTTGCATACAAGTGTGTGTGTGTTGTACTCCTCAATTTTCCTCCTCTTTGAGTGTTTTCTCCTGGCTTGGTATCGCCCCCAGACGTAGGATTTATATCCAAATTGGGTTAACAAATTCGTGTGTCTTTTATCGCCTTCATATTCCACCTGTTATCCATCTTAACCCGATCCATTTTCTAACAACTGGTATCAAGAGCCTGGTTCAAGGAGTTAAGATGGAGGGAAAGTTTCCAGTCGAACGGTTCAATGGTTCCGACTTTGGGTTTTGGCGTATGCAGATGGAGGCTTACCTGTACGGGAAGGACCTATACGAACCACTTGCAGAGAAGTCCGAGAAGACGAGTGATGAAGAATGGAAGGTGCTCGATCGAAAGGCGATGAGCGCAATAATCCTGTCGCTCTCTCAGAATGTCGCCTATCATGTGAAGGGAGCAAAGAGCACGAAGGAAGTCCTACAGACTCTTGCCGATATGTACGAGAAACCCTCAGCAATGAACAAGGTCATGCTGATGAAGAAACTATTCAGGTTGCAGATGGAGGAGAGGAAGTATGACTTCAACCAACTCACGAAACAGCTGGCATCTGTGGATATCGTGTTTGACGATGAGGTAAAAGGTTAATTTTGCTCTCATCTTTACCTGACAGTTGGGATGTGGTTGTTACTTTGGTAAGCACTTCGTCTGGGAAGGAGAAGATGAAGTTCGACAACATCAGGGACATGATGTTGAACGAGGAAACCCGTAGAAAGCAAACGGGTGGATCATCTGGCTCTGCACTACATACAGAGTCCAGAGGGAGACCTGACACACAGGGTAAATACCGTGGAAGGTCAAGGTCCAGGGGGAAGAACAAGGGCAAGAAGGAGATGGTGTGCTGGAACTGCGAGAAGCCCGGACACATGAAAAGCGAATGTCGGGCGCCAAAGAAGGAAAAGGAGGGCCGGACAGCGAATGCCGCGACGGAAGAGATCACGGATGCACTCTTGTTGAGTGTGAGCAGTTCTTCCGATGATTGGGTTGTGGATTCAGGGGCCTCATTCCACTCATGCAGCAACAAAGACATCATGGAGCCATACACCTCAGGTGATTTTGGCTTAGTTTATCTTGCAGATAACAAACCCCTCAAGATTGTAGGAAAGGGAGATGTGCGGATCAAATCAACGAATGGGTCATGCTGGACCCTACATGATGTGAGACACATACCAGGACTGAAGAGGAACTTGATCTCAGTCGGACAGCTGGATAGTGATGGATTCCACAACGACGTTTGGAGACGCGAAGTGGAAGATCAGTCGGGGAGCAATGACTTTGGCACGAGGACTAAAGTCAGGAACGCTCTACATGGCGGGAGGATCCAGTTCAAACATCCCCTTTGCAGGAACTGTATCGCAGGCTAACCTGTGGCACAATCGCTTGGGCCACATGAGCGAGAAAGGAATGAACGTGCTGAAGTCGAAAGGACGATTGCCTGAGTTAAAATCGGTGAAGGTGGGTCATTGCGAACACTGCGTGTTCGGGAAGTAGAAGCGGGTGAGCTTCTTGACCACAGGAAGAACTCCGAGGAAAGAAAAATTGGAGCTTGTTCACACCGATTTGTGGGGGCCAGCACCAGTGTCATCTCTTGGAGGATCAACGTACTACATGACATTCGTCGATGACTCCACTAGAAAGGTATGGGTGTATTTCTTAAAAAGAAAATCTGATGCCTTTGATACATTCAGGAGATGGAGGGCACTAGTGGAAAATGAGACAGGTCTACAAGTGAAATGTCTCAGATCGGATAATGGTGGCGAGTACAGCAGTGAAGGTATCAAGAATTACTGCGCCGACCATGGAATCCGAATGCAGAAAACAATCCCAGGGACACCTCAGCAAAATGGCGTTGCTGAGAGGATGAACAGAACACTGAATGAGCGTGCGAGATGCATGCGATTGTAGAGCGGACTACCAAAGATGTTTTGGGCAGATGCAGTCAATACGGCTGCTTTCTTGATCAATCGAGGGCCTTCTGTCCCGTTGAACAACAGGATACCAGAAGAGGTATGGAGTGGTAAGAAAGTGGATCTTTCTTACGTACGTTTGGTTGTTCAGCCTATATTTTGAACGATGATCGGACTAAGCTGGATGCTAAGTCGATTAAATGTACATTCATTGGGTATGGGACTGACGAATTTGGGTATAGATTCTGGGATGATCAAAACCGAAAAATAATTCGTAGCAGGAATGTTATATTCAATGAGGATGTAATGTACAACGACAGGAAGGTAAGCCCGGACGATGACAAGAAGGAAAGGGAATTTGTTGATCTCGACATTTCAAATTCCGGGATCATGAGATCAGCAGATACGGATTCAGTGGGAGTTCAGACGGACGAAACCGAACAGACGGAGATAGAGCCAGAACCAGTATCGGAGGAACCGATTACTGAAAGCAGCACACCCTTGGCACTAGGTCGAGAACCGAGGCTGAGAAGGGCCCCAAATAGGTACTCCCCCTCTCTTTATTACTTGCTTTTGTCTGATTGTGGAGAACCCGAATGTTACGTAGAGGCAGTCAATGATGTCCACAAGAGCAAGTGGGAGCTTGCGATGAACGACGAGATGAACTCGTTGAAGAAAAACAACACATGGAAATTGTGTCAGCTCCCAAAAGGAAAGAAGGCCCTACAGAATAGATGGTCTATCGGGTTAAGGAAGAATCAGACGGGAAGAAGCGGTACAAGGCAAGACTCGTAGTAAAGGGATTCCAACAAAGATACGGTATTGACTTTACTGATGTTTTTACACCTGTTGTCAAGTTAACTACTATTCGTCTTGTGTTGAGCATGGTAGCGGCAGAGAACTTGGAGTTACAACAGATGGATGTGAAGACAGCCTTCCTACACGGGGATCTTGAGGAGGAGATATACATGGTACAACCAGAGGGGTATAATGGAGATGATCAGCAGGTGTGTCGCCTGAAGAAAAGCCTATATGGATTGAAACAGGCTCCGCGGCAGTGGTACAGGAAGTTTGACAACTTCATGCTAGAGATAGGTTTCTCTAGATGCAATGCTGATCATTGCTGCTACGTGAAGAGGTTCGATGAGTTTTTTATCATTCTACTCCTGTATGTTGATGACATGTTGATAGCAGGATCAAATGTCAAGGAGATCAATAGGCTCAAGGATCAGTTATCGAGGAAGTTTGACATGAAAGATCTTGGCGAAGCAAGGCAGATATTGGGCATGAAAATCACAAGGGACAAAGGTATTGGTAAATTATGGTTATCTCAATCTGATTATATTGAGAAAGTATTATGCAGATTCAAGATGGAAAATGCAAAACCGGTTGGAACGCCATTGGAAAATCAGTTCAAACTATCCAACAGTGATTCGCTCCAGACTGACTCCGAACGTGCAAAGATGAGAATCACACCGTATGCCTCAGCAATTGGGAGCCTGATGTATGCTATGATCTGTACTCGACCGGATATAGCACATGCAGTGGGAGTAGTTAGCCGTTTTATGAGCAATCCAGGAGTGATGCACTGGGAAGCTGTGAAATGGATTCTTAGGTACCTAAGCCCTAAGGACCGAGCATTGGTGTTTGGTAAGGGCAAGCTTACCTTGTTTGGGTTTGTTGACGCTGATTTTGCAGGGAGTGACTATGACAAAAGGAGGAGCACTACAGGGTACGTGTTCACATATGGCGGTACAGCCGTATCCTGGGTCTCAAAGCTGCAGAAGGTTGTCACACTGTCCACGACGGAAGCTGAGTACGTGGCAGTTACTGAGGCGGCTAAGGAGCTCATTTGGCTGCAACACTTCTTGGGTGAATTAGGGAAACCTCAGGCAGATGTGATTCTTCATAGCGATAGCCAGAGTGCAATCCATCTGGGAAAGAATCCCGCGTTCCATTCGCGGACAAAGCACATCGAGATCAAGTACCATTTCATCCGACAACTTCTGGAGAAGAAGGCACTGCAGCTGGAGAAGATCCAAGGAGAAAAGAATCCTGCGGACATGCTGACCAAGGCGGTTGCGATGGAGAAGTTGAAGCTGTGTACGGCTTCGACTGGCCTTGATGACTAGAGTGGACAAACCCGGCGGTACCAAGAAAGAAGTGGAGAAAAGCTAATCAATCTTCAAGTGGGAGATTGTTAAGTTGTGAAGATTGATTTGAAGAAGAAAAAGATAACCTGATTCAACTTAGAAATCCCAAGTTGAGTTGGAGAAGGATAACCCGATTCAAAGTTGAGTTGAAGAAGGATAACCCGATTCAAAGTTGAGTTGGAGAAGGATAACCCGATTCAACTTAGAAATCCCAAGTTGAGTTGGAAAAAGGATAAGTCATGGCTATATATATACTACTCTTATTAGCATTGTTTTGTAGAGTAGAGTAGAATAGAGTAGAGAGAAAAGAAAGAGTTGAGACGAGGGTGAGTGTTGTCTTTCACGTGTGGTGAAGACTTGCATACAAGTGTGTGTGTGTTGTACTCCTCAATTTTCCTCCTCTTTGAGTGTTTTTTCCTGGCTTGGTATCGCCCCTAGACGTAGGATTTATATCCAAACTGGGTTAACAAATTCGTGTGTCTTTTATCGCCTTCATATTCCACCTGTTATCCATCTTAACCCGATCCATTTCCTAACAAGATTGCAGGTTACATCCAGGTCGCGAGATCGCGGGTTACATCCAGGTCGCTTGTTTCAAGGTCGCGTCGCTGTCCTCCGTCCTGTGGGTCACCAACAACCTCCATTTCGTTCTTTTTGTCTTTTCTGTACAGTTTTGTTCTTTTATCTTTTTCTGTACTTATATGCTGTTTGTTACGATTTTTCGGTTATTCTTAAATTTGATTAGTTATTAGTTTGTTAGCTAGATTCCCTCTTGTTGTATTTATATACTAACTTCTCATTGTATTCTTCTATTGATGATGAATGAATACTAGTTTTTCTCCATATTGATTTGAGAATGGGGGTACTGTTTTTCTTCTTCAATTTGAGAACTTTGCATTATCCAATCCAATCGCAGTCCCAAAAGAATTTGGTTTGGGCAACCCAACACCAGCTTAGTAAATTTGAACTCGGACAATTAACCTCAGCCAGTTATGACAATTAATCTCAACTCGGATGAAGCGGTCCGGCTAGCATAATTACAAGGCTTGCTTTGTGGGATTAAAGAATAACATCGTATATAGAGCAACATCTGTAAGAAGGCACAACGATGAAACAGCAAGAGCAACTTCTAATCCAACATTTATATGATAAAATCCCAACACAATGGAGCGAGTTAGAGGCTGGAGTAGCTGTAAATTTGCGAGTCATTGGCCAAAGTAAACCTATCGAGCGCAGAAACAATGCACAGATGAAATACGGGCAACATTTCAAACATGCTAAAGTTACTATTAGGAACAACAGCGAGGATTTGTCGTAACAATCTGATTCGGGAAGCCACGATCAAGTGACCACATACATAAAGAACGTGTTACACAACGTAACCATCCAGAAAAATGTAAGAAAGAAGACTGTGATGCGCTAACACACCAATATAAGATAGGAGATCCTATGACGATCCAAAAAAGGACTAATTAATAGTTTGCGCTTCATTCCTCGGGTTCCTGGTACTTCTGGAGGATCATGGGGCAGTTGGCCAAGGGCGTGTTCTTGAGGAATCCCATGGCATTGGCAAACCGTTTGTTGCTGATCATGCCGTTGTTGCGGGTGAGGATGACACGGGCACGGTCACGGCCCTCGTTCGGCGTGCTGCATTCGGGGTCGGCACTCTTCACGAGTACAGCATCACAGAAGTCGTCACCACGGTCGGTCTCCACCAGGACGCTGTAGTGCCCGGTCGAGTCAGTCACGGCCTCTTTTGTGTAGGTAAGTTGACCATTGTCCTTGTTTCTGCACTCGATTCTAACAGTAGCACCTGCCAAGAAAGAATGCTCGCACCGTTCTATTCACTCCGACTTAGAAATTACAACGTAGCAAACACGTTCCAAAATAAGACAATAGCAAGGCAATCCCGAAAGCCTGAATCGGCTTCTTCATCCTTTAATCGTGAAATCAAGTTCTTCTGTTAATGGGAAGCAAAGGTTCTTTTTTGAATATGCTCAAGAATGGATAGCAATTACTTCTTGAGAAGCCACCATTATGTGGTCAATGTGTGATGTTATTTTACTTCACACCAACTATATAAGTTCCAAAAGCAACTTATAAATAATTTAGGAACTGTCGATTTGATAGGTGAGTTGTTACACACCAATGCGGAATTTTGGCTTCCAAGACCAAAATCCCACTATCCTAATCCACCAACACCTTTTGTGAGATCTACGTTAATGCTCAGCCTGGCAATATAGCCCTTCTTTTCAATTAAAAAGGTCACAGAAAACTATAAAAGAACTATCACTCTTCAAAAACCTCAAGTTCCCACTCTACTATTCAACTCAACAACAAGAATTTGCAGAACAATTCAGCTTATTTCCAATCACTCTCGACACTAAAAATCAGCAGCCCACTTCATTCAAACACTGAACAAACTAACAATTCAAGTTCTTCAACTCATACCCCACATAAATCCACACTACATTAACTAGATCCACCGAGTGTAAATGTGTGTTGGTGCGTGTGTGTGTGTGTGTGTGGGAGAGAGAGAGAGAGAGCAGTTACCGGCAATATACGTGGTGGCGTCGGTCTCGTAGCCGCATCGGCAGGTGTCGCAGTAGACAGAGCCCGTCACATGAAACGGGTCGCGCACAAAATGGGCGCTGACGATGGCGGGAAGAACGCAGACAGCGAACAACACCAGCAGATTTCTGGCCATTCTCGCTTGGTTTCTTGAAATGTTATGAAGAAATTCCAGAGCCCTTCAACTGATTATGTGGGAGAAAGAGGAAACGGGGAAGCGATGAAGGAAGTGGGAGGGAGTTGGGGTGTATGTATATGGTGTGGAGTGGGGCAAAGCGAGGTGGTCACATGGGGATGCTGTCATTCTCTTACACAGATGGGAATTTTTTAAAACAGAGAAAAACAAAAAAATAAAAGACAAGTCTTTCTTTCATTAATTTGTGTCGGTGAGTTTCACTGCTCTTCTCCTCCTCACTTGTGCTGCTCAGTATGGAGATCTGTTCTAATTAATGTGAAAATTACTTATTACAACACATCATATGCTTGGAAGTCAAATGTTGTATTATCTAAAAGTTTAAATATTTAGGGAGTATAGTATTTAATATTTAATATTTTACCATTACATATTTAATGTAAATCCAACATATGAAATAATTTCATTTTTCATTAAAATTAACAGAGTGTAGATAAAATAGTTATACAATTGATCTTTTTGATCTTTTACCGTTAAAATATAATAACATAATGCACTTGAGGTTCCTGCAAACACTTGGTTACCACAAGTTGACACAGTCCAGACTTCAATTTCGGATTTAATGAAGGGTAATAAGAAATTTGTCATAATATCTAACTCGATTGGAGTTGTTGTTCCGACAAGCCATAAGAATAATCAAGTTTCTAATGGGAAGAAGAAGAAGCAACCGTAGATCCCTGGGAAAAATATTATTTTAGTTTGTTAAGTATGTCTAATTTTAATTTTAGTCCGATAATTATGTCTATTTTTGTTTAGATCCAGTAACTTACGAAATTGCTTACTTTTAGTCCTCTGATAGATTTTCGAACAATTTTACCCCTATGAGTGCATATGGACTAAAATTGCCTTTCAAAAGTTGCATAGGAGTGTTTGAGGTAACATAACTCCAAAATATAGCGCTTGAAGTGTATGGGTTGACGGTAGAATTTCAAACGATCATAATCCTTTATCCGATAAGAACTACAGGGGGATTTATCTAAACACGCGGCCGTCTTCTTTTCAAAGAAAATCTAGCACTTCAGTGCCATTATCATACAGAAAGGTCGTTATTCGCTGCAAAATTTCATCGTTTCGATCGGTATTCAGATATTTTTTTTTTTAACTTTCTATTTATCAACATATTTTGTTTAATTTTATATTTTTATGTAGCTTTGATCTGGACTTAAATATTTCACATTGTTTTTTAGGGTTGACGTAGAGAATAATTATGTAGTACCTAACACAGATCCCACAATTCAATTATTATTTCTATAATCTGAGAAATGGGGTTCATAAATAAATAAAAAAAGATTTTTCATATGTTTTTTCTTCATTTCTTATTTTCTTTTTAAGATTCTTGTGTATTAATTATGATGACAATAATTTTTATTTAATAATAATAATAGCTTTTGTAATTTTACTAGTGAAGATATTTAAATAAATAGTGTTATTGGAAATAATTAATGATAAAAATATACATAAAATTATCATTACGAGCAATTGATGACATATGTACATAGACAATATGGTGATAGTAAATATATCTGTCAGTATATTATATTGTTAATTCACAATTTAATTACAACTATTGTCATTAATAATTGTATTATAATTAAATTCAAATTATTATCAATTAAAATATACTTTTATCTATAATTTTAACATTATCGCTTAATATTTTGTCACTAATAGTCAAAATCTCAAGAATTCATTGATAGAAATTTCAAGTTAAAGGGTGAAGTTATCGATCATTCCGAAAAATAGTATTATGGTAAGGATCGATCTGTCGTAATTCATGTAACAATGGTATTTATAATTAAGATTGGGGATAAAAATAAAAAAGAATAATTGTATTCTTCTCTTCTGAAATTTGGTGTAATTACACGTAAACTTTCTTTGGTTTGAGAAATTGTATTTAACACACCTGAGGTTTGCTTCCATCTAACAAATAAGTCCCTCCGTTAATCTATATTTACCGAATTGCTGATATTAACAAAAACATCTATATTTACATTCGATTGATTTATTAATAAGTTATTGTAGGTTAAATAAGCTTTTTTATTACCAAATTACCCCTCATACGTCTTCAAGCGTTAATGCATGTGATGAGGTATATATTCACCGTTATAAGGATAGCTTAGTCCAATAAAAGTATATTTTGACTTGCAATAAGTTAGTAATAAGTCAATAGATGATAAATATCAATTTTCATTTCAATTTTTTCATTAAAATCAGCAAATTCAGTTAACTTTGACTAACGGGTGGACTTATTTATTAAACAGAAGCAAACCTCAAGAATACTAGAAATAATTTCCCAAACTACAAAATATTTACGTGTAATTACCCCAAACCTCAGGGGAAGGGCGGATAATTATCCCAAATAAAAATTACTATGATGATATCAAGTTTTTGGTGTACGGACATTGACTTAATTGCATGTGCAAAAGCTAACTTAAAGGGTGAGCAAGTTTTCAAGAGTACCCAGGACAGGAACCAGATCCAGATCCAGATCCAGGAGCAGCAAATCTGGGCTGACCCGGTTGCTGCAATTAATGGTATAAATTAGAATCCAACAGACAAGATCATGCTTATGAGCAAAGGTCATTAATCAGTGATTAATGTCTTTGTCTTCTGCTTTAATTTTCAAGACCTCCACGTGCGCTTCACATGTCATGACTTGTATCTGGGCCTTTGTAGCTTCTTCGGACTCGACCCGGCCCATGACTTCAAAGGAATTTTAGCTGAAAGGGTCGAATTTAGCCCAATGACCCGTTTTACTATAGATAATTGTGGGCTATCACAGATCGTGATGACCAATAATACAAAGATATTTTCAAAAAAATTACCAATATAATATCGGACACGACACAACTCAGCGTTGAACACATATTGGACATGCAGATGGCGTGTTAGAAAGTTTAAAAAATATAAAAAATGAAAAAGGGCACGGCTCGGACACGTGCGTTGGCGTGTCCAACACGTTTTGAATTTTTTTTATAATTTCAAAAAGTTTGGGCTATTTTTCTTTTAAAAAAGAATTTTGAGCATAATAAAAAATAAAAAAAATTAACTCACTCATCTCAAATTAAAAGTTTTGAGAAGAAATTATTAAAAATTTGGGAGATGGTCATGATGATTTAATTAATTTGAATATTAAAATTTTTCATTTCGTACTTTTAGGATAAACTGATTATGTATATTTCTGAAGCCATTTTTGGTTAAAAATATAGATGTAAGACATGCTTATTTTATATTTTGTCTTGGTATTATTCATATTGCATATTTTAATTTTATAAAAAATTAAATAAATATATATGTATATAATAAAAATATATATCTTATGTAGTCGTTTAAGTGCCTTATCGTGTCTTAATTTTTCTATATTTTCGTATCGCCTTGTCCATATCCGTGTCCATGCATTATAGGTGATGATCCAATGATTAATGTCAAACATTGTTATATCAATGGGGGAATTTATTTGAAAAATACAGAAAAAAAAATTAGAAAAGTAACGTGCTTTGAAAAAATTTAGAAAAGTAAGTGGCACCGCAGTGCCACAATTTTTATTTAAAAAAAAAAATTCTCTATGTCACCGTGGTGAAAAAAAAATAATTTAATGTGTCACCGCGGTGACAATTTTTTTTTAAAAAAAATTATTTTATTTCAGGACGAATTACTGCCAACTTCTCGTTAAAATTTCGGCACCATCATGGCGAGTTATTAACCATCAAATATACCGTTCAACTCCCCTTGATGAGACGAACATTTCCCCACAAACAATTTTAAGTTTTATCAATCGTAAATAATGAATTTTTAGCACGACCACCGCACCTTTTGGCCGTCGATTCGTCGCTACCGGAGTGACCCACGATCACGGACCACCACCACTGGACTCGCCTCGACCTAACGGTTCTAATGAGACCAACCTAGTTCAATTTTATTAAATATTTGTTGAGATATGAAAATTTGAAAATTTTTCCACTGAAAATTCGCGCTAAAATTGTTTGCTGCTATTTCTCCACCGTCAGGACGAATCACGGATTGAGACCATAGTCATTCGAATCCTGTCGTCCAGACGATTCCAAAAAGACCAGTCTTGCTCAATTTCATCAAGTATTTATTTGTTCAATTAAAATGCATATGTTTTAAAATAGTTATAATTTTATTAAATTTTATTTAATTAATTAATAATACTATTAATAATTAATTAATAATACTATTTATAATAATTAATTAATTAATAATACTATTTATACTTGATGAAATTGAGCAAGATTGGTCTTGTTGGAATCGTCTTGACGACAGGATTCAAACAGCTATGGTCTTAATCTGTGATTCGTCCTGACGGTGGAGAAATGGCAGCAAATAGCTTCAGCGCGAATTTTCGGCGGAAAAATCTTCAAATTTTCATATCTCAACAAATATTTAGTAAAATTGAACTAGGTTGGTCTAGTTATAACCGTTATGTCGAGGTGAGTCCAGTGGAGGTGGTCCGCGATCGTGGGTCGCTCCGGTGGTGGCGAATCGACGGCCGAAAGTTGCGGTTCGTGCTAAAAATTCATTATTTACGATTGATAAAACTTGAAATTATTTATGGGGAATGTTCGTCTCATCAATGGGAGTCGAACGGTATATTTGATGGTTGACAACTCGCCATGATGGTGCCAAAATTTTAACGAGAAGTTGGCAACAATTCGTCGTGGAATAAAATAATTTTTTTTTAAAAAAAAATTGTCACCGCGGTGACACATTAATTTTTTTTTTAAAAAAAACAATGTCACCGCGGTTAACCACCGCGGTGACATAGAGAATTTTTTTTTAAATAAAAATTGTGGGCACCACCGCGGTGCCACTTACTTTTCTAAATCTTTCCAAAACACGTTACTTTTCTAATTTTATTTTTCCTGTATTTTTTAAATAAATTCCCCCATATCAATGATGTGGGTTCGAATTGTCGTTAAAAGCATTTCATGAAACTAAAACTGCACTGTAATTCGTGTGTTAATTTACCAATCAGGGGCGTAGCTAAATCCCGTCGAGCCCTAGCGGCCAATAGGGCTTGGCTTCGACTTGAGTCTATTAACTTACTAAGCCATATATCTAAACTTATATTATATATTAACAAAAATAACAATCAAAGTTTACATTAACTTATTTGAAAAAACAAATCGTCATTCTTCATTTTTAATCTCTCTTTACTGGTTAGAACCACACGATTTTGACTTAGTCAAGAAGAAAAATTTGTTATCTTATAATTTTCATTGACATTAGATCATATTTCCTACCAAAATTTGAAGAAATTCTTGCTGAAGATCACTCTGTTTCAGCTCCGGAGTAGTGTTGTTCACCTTTTAGCACTTCTTGTAATAGCTTAACGCTTTTGTTAGGTAGCAGCAGTTAGAAAGTAGTTAGCAGATTTGTTAATAGTGGTTAATTAGTTTTTTTCTCATCTTCTCTGTAATTTAAAAGCAGAGATAAAAGCTGTACAGTTGCTTGTGAGTTCATAATCAGAAATCAGTTTTATTCTCTGCAACTATGGCTTTCACTCTTCAAATTTGTGCTTCTATATTGATCTTGCAACATGGTATCAGAGCCTTCACATGAAGGTCTCTGTATAATTTCTAAGTCTCTTACTCCAGATTTCACAAAATCAAGCAATGGCGACGGGCCAATTCAACACAAACCCAGCAGGACGGAGGGAGCAGGAGCTCCTGCAACTCCATGGAGGAGATCACCCTGGAACCGTTTTGGTGAATGCTCCTTTTGATGGAATGGATTTTTTTGGCCTGGAATAGGTCAATAGTGATTGCATTACGTGTGAGAATGAAGTTAAGCTTCATTGATGGTAGTTGCAGCGCACCAGACGTTTCTGCAGACAATTACGACGCGTGGATCAGGGTAGACTCAATGGTAACATCCTGGATCCTCAATGCCATCTCCAAGAAGATTTCGAAGGCTTTTTTGTACGTAAAAACTTCGAGACAATTGTGGTTGGATCTCAAAGAAAGATACGGCGAAAACAATGGACCTATGGTTTATCAGTTGCAGCAAGCCATTGCTTCCATTGCACAGGGGACAATGAGTGTGGTTGATTACTTTAACAGTTTATCTACACTTTGGGACGAGCTAGAGTGTCTAATGCCTACAAAAACCTACACTTGTGGATTATGTACTTGTAGTTTTACCAGAATTGCAGCAGAGGAAGATAACTTGACAAAGCTAGTACAATTCTTAATGGGATTAGATGATAGCTATGATAACATTCGCAATCAGATTCTCGTTATGGACCCTTTTCCGAGTGTGAACAAGGCCTACTCTATGGTGCTAAGGGTTGAGAGACATAGATTGGTCAATACTCAGACCAACGGTAATTCGGATGGAGTGGCATTATACTCAAGGTGGAACAACCAAAGAGGGAACACATGCCTTAGAGGGAATATATCTATTTTGGAGAAATTTGGGCATAAAGGCAGAGGCTACATTGACAGGAAACTTCAGGTTTCACTGTGGTAGACAAGGACACATGAAGGATATATGTTTTAAGCTTCATGGATTTCCGGATTGGTACAAGACCCTTAAGGAGCAAAAGCAAAGGAAAAAAGCAACACCAAGAAGCTTTAATGTGGTTGTTGTTGAAGATAAGAAGACTGGAGAGAATACAAGGAACTTGGGTGAAGCTTTGAGACAAGTTTCAGAGTTGCTGGAAATAATGAAAGGGCAGATTCCAAATGAAGCAGCTTCAGACCCCTTACAAGTTAACTTCGCACGGGGAGATGATTTTGCAGGTAATAGCATTCTTATTGATACACATGCTGATGATTTTGGTTCTTGGATAGTTGATACCGGCAACACTAACCACATGTGTGCAGATTCCTCCCTTTTAAAACGAAAACACTCCATTGTTCCTACCTCTCTTGTGCATTTACCAGATGGTTCTACACAGCCTGTTACTATCGCTGGAGACATTCCCTTGCATAACAATCTCACCATTACTAATGTCCTATACATTCCAACCTTTAAATACAACTTGCTCTTTCTCCATAAACTCTGTAATTCGAACTACATTTTTGTACATTTCTCATCCTCTAAGTGTTGGTTACAGGACCTGAAGACTAACGAGATCCTTGCCGTAGGTAATGTACTAAGAGGCTTATACATCATCAACAAGTATTCCTTTAGCCCTGCTGCCATAGAACAAAGTCTTGTTTCCTCTTCTTTCTATAACATGTCATCTAATTCCAACATTTCTTGGTTGTGGCATAAACGTCTTGGGCACCCCTCCTTTCCTGTACTTCAACATGTAAAATCAATAAAGAATCCACGATTTTGGGGAATTTGTGATACATGCCACATTGCTAAACAATCTAGAAAACCATTCACTACACATGAAATTCAAAACAATAGCATTTTTGACATTGTTCACATGGATGTTTGGGGACCCTATAAAATTGCTTCACTTACAAATTGCCATTATTTTTTAACTATCGTGGATGATTACAGTCGTGCCGTGTGGATTTTTCTCTTACAAAACAAAACACAGGTCACATCTACACTTGCTTCCTTTTTTGCCTCTATTTCGAACCAATTCAATGTTTCTGTTAAAACTGTTAGGTCTGATAATGGATCCGAATTCGTTAACGCTGATTGTCAAGCTCATTTTTCTTCTTTAGGCATACTTCATCAGCGTTCTTGCACGTATACACCTCAGCAAAACGGTGTAGCCGAGCGCAAACATAGACACCTACTCAATGTCGCTCGATCGCTCCTACACCAAGCCTCTCTTCTAAAGAAATTCTGGGGAGAATGCATCCTCACTGCAGCCTACCTTATCAATCGTCTTCCCTCTTCCTTCATAGAATGGAAATCTCCTTACGGAATCCTCCACGGTAAACCTCCTATACTCACTCATATTAAGACCTTCGGTTGTTTGTGCTTTGTGACCGACACCTCTCCACACAAAGACAAATTAGCTCCACGAGCATCAAAATGTTTGTTTCTTGGCTACAGCCAACTACATAAAGGATATAAAGTGTATCACCTCGACACTAAAACAGTGTCAGTCTCCCGTGATGTTGAATTTTGTGAAGACTACTTTCCCTTCTCTGCTGACTCCCTAGAATGCCCATCCTATCTTCCTGTCCCTGCACCTGATTCATCACTTCCAATTTCTGCCAATGCTCCTCCTACTCAACCGCTCTCCGTAGACTCCCCTTGCATTCCTTCATCTTCTACACTGCGAAGGTCTCAGCGAACTATCACACCTCCTAGTTGGTTTCAGGACTACGTCTGCAATCACTCCTCTTCTACTCCGCATTTATGTAACTCCCTTGTTTTTAGCCCTGCACACATGTCGCTTTTGTCGCAGGTTGATGCTGTACAGGAGCCACAGTCATTTTTGGAGGCGAATAAACATGAATGCTGGAGACTAGCCATGAAAGAGGAACTTGATGCTTTGGACAAAAACCACACGTGGGATCTTACTCCTCTGCCGCAAGGGAAAAAGGCCATCAGTTGTCGATGGGTTTACAAAGTTAAGTTGAAGCCTGACGGATCCGTTGATACAAGGCGCGACTCGTTGCAAAAGGATACAACCAAATCAAAGGGGTCGATTATTTCGACAGTTTTTCTCCGGTAGCCAAGACTGTCACAGTGCGCATTTTCATTGCCGTAGCCTCTGCTTTTTCCTGGCCTCTTTTGCAGCTCGACGTCAATAACGCATTCCTCCACGGACATCTTGACGAGGAGGTTTATATGGTGCCTCCTGCTGGTTATTCTAAAGCTCACGATAGCCTTGTGTGCAAATTGCAGCGCTCGCTATACGGATTGAAACAGGCCTCCCGCCAATGGAATATTGATTCTCCACTCAACTACATCGTTATGGTTTTATTCAATCCTCTCATGATCATTGCTTGTTCATCCTCCGCACTGATGCAGTTTTTGTCGCACTACTTGTCTACGTCGATGATGTTCTTCTCACAGGTAACTCTTTTAGAAGCCATGACTGATGTTAAACTTTACCTTGATAAACTTTTCACGATAAGATTTGGGACACGCCAAGTATTTTCTTGGCTTAGAGCTGGCGCGCTCTTCTCATGGCACTTACGTTTCCCAACGGAAGTATCTCTTGGATATTGTTCGTGTTTGTCTACTGACTGAGGCCACTCCTGCCGCCACACCTCTTCCTCCTGGAATCAAATTTGATGCCTCCTCTGGTGCTTTAATTGCTGCTCCTAATCGCTACAGAAGATTGGTTGGTCGTCTCCTTTATTTGGGTTTTTCTTGTCCTGACATTTCTTTTGCGGTGCAACAGTTGAGTCAATTTCTTCAACATCCTCGTGAACCTCATATGGCTGCTACTCTTCACCTCGTCCGTTATCTCAAAGGAACTTCCACTTTGGGTTTGTTCTTCCCCTCTGGAAACACACTGTCTCTCTCTGCCTTCTCAGACTCGGATTGGGCTTCTTGCATTGGTTCCCGTCGCTCTATCACCGATTACTGCATTTTTCTTGGTGGTTCCTTGGTCCCCTGGAAAACAAAGAAACAGACCACTGTATCACGTTCATCCGCCGAAGCCGAATATCGCAGCATGGGATCAACCGTTTGTGAATTAGCTACCTGCTTCGCAACTTCTCCATCCCTGTTGCAGATCCAATTCCGTTCCATTGTGACAACAAGGCGGCAATACACATCACTGAAAATCCTGTTTTTCATGAGCGCACGAAACATCTCGACATTGACTGTCATCTCGTACGCGATCACTTCAAGCGCGGTTTTATTCGCCCTCAACACATTCCCAGCTCGGATCAACTAGCGGACCTCTTCACTAAGTCTTTGCCCCCTGTTCCCTTCACTCGTCTATTCTCCAAGTTGGGCCTGCTCTCTCATGCGCCAACTTGAGGGCGGGATGAAGAAATTCTTGCTGAAGATCACTCTGTTTCAGCTCCGGAGTAGCGTTGTTCACCTTTTAGCACTTCTTGTAATAGTTTAACGCTTTTTTTAGGTAGCAGCAATTAGAAAGTAGTTAGCTGATTTTTTAATAGTGGTTAATTAGTTTTTTTCTCATCTTCTTTGTAATTTAAAAGCAGAGATAAAAGCAGAGATAAAATTATGATACAAAAAAAAGTAAAAAATGACACGTATTTGCATCACGATATCGCAATAGTTCCAATATTAGAATTGGAGCAATCTAGCTTATGTCGGATTAAATTTTTATTTCAAATTGTATTATCTCTTTTACTTTATTTAATATATATACACATTGTATGTATAAAATATTTTTTTAAATAAAACAAAAAAAATATTTTTTGTACACGTGATATTATGATACGTCATAAAAATTAAGATTGACATTTTTTCTATTCGAGATCCAGAAATTTAGAGGAGGAAGATGAATTTTTCTATTGAAAATTGTTCTATGCCTTTTTCTCATTCCTTCTTCCGGGTCCTTAGGAGGAACATCTTATGCCACTTGACTTAAATTTTTTTTTTTAAAAAGCCTCTTTGTGCATAGGTGGGGGGTGACGGACCTCTACCTGTTTATTACTTCAAAAAAAAATTATAGTGTGTACAATTGAAAAATAGTAAACAAGGGGTACCTAATCCCTTTACAGTCAAAAAATTATAATCTATGAGCAGTATCAGTGATTAACACTAAAAAACAAAGTCTATCTGAGCCTAAAAAACAAATAGAATTTTACCTATAGACATGCCCATCCCTTATATACAGTGGTCGGACCTGCTGCGTAGTGCCCCCGCCAATCTCTCCCCTAATGTCCGATCAAAAATCAATCTCAAAGAATCACACAAGCTCACCGACGAAGGTAGGGACTAGAGAGTGCCCAATTTATCAAGTCGGATAACGCCTATTAGCAAAAATATTTCAAACTATCGTCATTTATTTTTTATTTACTTTGTTTTTTTCAATGTCGTCGGTGACTTGCGTGTTTGAATTAAATTTTCTAATCATGTCAGACTTTTTTTCCCCAAACAGACGAATTTTAGTGGCCAATTTTTTTAATTACTTATAATAATATAATAATGAATCATGATTAACTAATTTATTATAATTTTGTAATACTTATAAATAAAAAATTTTATTCTATGTTTGAATTTAGTAATTTTAATAAGTATTTATTATAAATTTAAATTATAGAATAACAAATAATAAATACGAAAATTTTAAAAGCAAAAAATTATAATAATTTCTACAAGTTAGATATATATTTGATATTATTATATTATATATATATTTATATTAATAATAATGTTATTAGATACACATTTTATATTATTACATATTAATAAATATGATTTTTGATGAAGATGAATACATAAGACATAAGATGATTTTTGGTGGTGATGGGAAAAAATGATATAGATATAAGATGTATATATATAAATTTAATTATTTTTAAATACTTTATATTTTGTGATGTGGATATGCCACGTTGATGTGTTTGTTTTATTACAGAAAAATTATGTGAATTACACATTTTATCCCTTATAAAAAAGTACAAAAAATAAATACATACAATTATCACAAAAATAATCGTCCAATAATTCATACAAAGTAATAAACTATTCAATTATCATTTAATTAAATATTCCAACATTAATCATGAAATTATCTAACCTTCTTCAATTCCGTCAAAAAAAGTAAAGAATCTCTAAAAGACAATATAGCCTAACAACTAGTCGAATATATTTTTTTTATTATCTATGTATTTATAGCATAATATATGTAATTTGGGCCTTCTTCAGGCCATGAACTCAGGCCCAATCGTATCATATTATATATTAAATAAAAGGGAAAAGTATTAATTTAATCTGCTAAATATGCCTAATTTTAATTTTAGTCCGATAACTATGTCCATTTTTGTTTAGGTCCAGTAACTTATGAAATTGTTTACTTTTAGTCATTTAGCAGATTTTCGGACAATTTTATACCCCTATGCAACTTTTGAAAGACAGTTTTAATCCATATACATTCATAGAGGTAAAATCATCCGACAATATGCTAGAGGACTAAAAATAAGTAATTTTGTAAGTTACTGGATCTAAACAAAAATGGACAAATATAAATCAACAATAGCTTGCAGTAACTATTACCCGTTGTTTCTGCACGTGTTGTAAAAATATTAGCTATGGCTAAAACCATGATAAATATTTTGACTATAGCTAAAAATCATGGCGAATATTGATTAGTTGTGGTAAAAATTTAAATTTTTTCTTTGGTTTTGTTCAATAGTAATCAATGTCCAATAATTCGGTAAACACAAAATAGTCCGGCCATAGTAAACAATTAGGTGTAAAAGTGTATCAATATTCACATAAAGATCAAATCATAATGTACACCATTGATTGGGTATATATACACCAAACAAAAAAGAGAAAATGACTATCCCTAACAAACTGCCAATGTGGATAACAATCTAACAAACTACTCACAAACAAAAAACTGTAAATGTAACAAGAAGAAAGCGACAAAACAAATAGGTTGCTGGTTGGAGGTCTCGTTGGTGAGATCGCTGGTTAGGGGTAGGTCGTTGTGTGCAACCTGAGGTTGCTACAATTAATAGTATTAATCTACCACGATTTTTAAGCTGTGGTCAATTTATAGTGTAACAAAAACTCAATTTTTTTTTTTTTAGTGTATGATTTGAAAAAAAACTCAACTTTTTTTTTAGTATTAATCTACCATGATTTGAAATTAGTGTATTAATCTACCACGATTTAAAATTTTTTCTTCACATATTATAAATGTTACGGTAAATTCTTCTTATATATTAATTATTTCTTCATTTCTTTATCTCTACTTAGATGGTTTTTTGTTCCATTTCATATTCCTTGCCTTACTTTCTTGACACCAAAACGCATTACATTAGCTTTGTTTAGGAAAAAATATTCTTTTATTTCATTACGTATGTCTAATATTAATTTTTTGTAGTGTTTGCGAGCGCTTTAAAATAATATTTTTCAAGTTTTGGCAACTAAAAAGTAATTTTGAAGTGTTTGTGATGCCGACTTTTACTTCTCAAATGGCTAAGAAAATTACCTTTAGGCCAAAAGCAAGAAGCATCTTGGGGGTGCTTCTAGCTGCTTTGATTTTTTTATAAATAAATCAAACTTTATTTTTACTATTATATCCTTATTATAATAATCTTAATTCAACTTTAATGTTTTTAATTTAATTTTAAAATTTTAGATTTGAAGTTGATATTAGAGTTTTTAAATAATTTGAATAATTTAATAATAATTAAATTTACACTTTTACATATTTAGTTTGTTAAAATAGTTATTTTTTATTTGCTATATCATCTAGTTGTATTAGTTCGTTCACATATTATTCTTTAATTATTAATAAAATATATTTTTTTGCAATCATGCAAGTTTAATTATTGTGTATGAATTAACAATTATATTATTTAGTGGGATCATTATTAAATTAAATATATACCTTTTAGTATTTTAAATACATATATATGAAATATACTAATCGAAATATTTATTATTTTTTTCAGAAAAATAATTGGCAACCAACAAGTGAAATAATAAGCAAAAAAAGTATCTTAATCAATTAAGTTTATTTTAGAAGTAATTTTTCTCAAACCACTATCCATTTAACTTTTATCTACTTTTCACATTTTTTACAATTAATACCCACTTTTGATTCTGCTAGAACTTTGAACTTTCCTACAAAATTAATTCTCTAAAAGTAGAAGGATTTGCAAACACTCCCTTTGTCCTATAAGTATGTCCGTATTTTATTAACTCAAGTAACTTACAAAATTGATAGTTATAATTTGATTTAGAATTTTCTACTTTTTGTCTCCAGCTAAACTTTTCAATTTAGCAGGAACTTGCCAACGTGTAAGTTAGTTGGTCTATTTTATGGTCAATTAACCACGTGTCATCCCACATAGATGCATATGTGGCTTGTCAGGCTGACTGTGCGAGTTAAGTGGGGGAAAAGAGAGGCATGACTAGTTGACTTGGGAGAAAACACTTGGACCACAAAAAAATAAAAGCATTCTCCCCCAAATCGGACGAGCCCTGTGTTCTCCAACCAAATCAAACCCATGCATCATCTTGCCCAAAGTAATGGAGAGGAGGGATCAACCATGATTGTTATGTGTCACCTGTCGCACTTTCTAATAGAAACGCGACTTTTGCAGGCGACCGTGTGATCGACACATTCAATATGAATCGCCGGTCAAGGGTTCAATTAAAAAAAGGGGAAGAATTGGAAATTTTAGCTGATGATGATGTCGTTTTGGGAGAAAAAGGGAAAATTCAATTTAGGGCTGCAATTGGTACTGAGGGACATGTGGAATGCAAAGAGGGGTGTGCAGCTGGCTAGCTAAAGTTGTTGCATGAAGACTGTTTTGTCAAGGGAAATTTGCAGAGCAAGGCAGTAGGAAAAGAGGAAGAAGACAACTATAATTTCTACTTAGTTGTACTTTTTTAATTTTTTGCCATTTTTGTCGAATTCACTGCAGATCATTGTAAAAGGAAGTAGTGGCAAAAAACATCCTTATCATGAATGAATAGAATTACAAATTTCCCTCATCTCTCTCTCTCTCTCTCTGTTTTCTCCTTCCCTCCTCCTTCTTGTTCTTATTACTATGAAATTGAGTGTTGGATGTTACAATTGGCCTCAGAGCCAGTTGATCCTTAAACCTGTGAGAGAAATGGCTGATGGGACTCGTCTGAAGGAATTACAAGAATTCCAAAAAAAAAATTGAAATAATACTAATAGATGGAAAAGCAAAAAGGCAGGCAAGTGAAGAGCTAGTGCACAAAAGGTACACCAGATTAATGAAGCGCAAGAGAACTTGCAAGCTGCTGTAATGAATATGGAACATTCCATGGGATTAATTCAACAACAACTCAAAAGTATAGCTGAACAGCTGCAACATCACAACAGGAACAAATCCATTTTAGGCGAAGGAATTACTGCAACAATGGAGAGAGGCTCTTCATCTAGAGTCACTACTCTTCACTCCCCGGTTAAGGAATACCCTATTCAACCTGAACCATCAGGCTACAATGCAATCCATAGGATGGAGTTCCCTTTTTCTAATGGGGAAGAAGCAAGGATTTGGGTGAGAAGGTTCAATAGATACTTCCAGATGATGCCCAATCCTCGAATATCAAAAGGTACCATTAGCCTCTATCCATATGCAAGATAGAGTTGAGTTATGGTATCAGGGACAAGTGGAAAAAAGGTAGTGCCCTTTTAGATTGAGCTGACAGTGTCTATACTTGAGAGATTTGAGGATCTAGACTATGAAAGGGTAGTATCTGAGTTTAATATGCTGCGCCATGAAACCACTGTCAATGCCTACTTGGAGAAGTTCGAAGAGTTGGAAGCCCACATGTTCTTAAATGAGGACTTTGTTATGATGAAGTTTATTGGTGGGTTGAAGGATGAAATCAAGGGTTATGTAGCTACGATGAAACCAACCACTTTGAAACTATTGTTCTTGCCAGAAAGCAAGAAACTATAATGGATGCCATACTTAAAAAGTCAAACCAACAACAGAAAAGTAATACCAACAAGAACATTTACAAACCTCCAAGTAAGAACCAGCCATACAAACCTTCTTTCAGACCCTCCTTCAAAAACAGAGAAGACTATCCCCATACAGGAGGTTCCTTACTGAAGCAGAGATAAAGACTAGGAAAGAAAAGAATCGTTGTTACAAGTGTGATGAACCTTACACTCCAGGACATAAGTGTAAGGTCAGGCATATATGTACATGTTGATCGATGAAGAAGAGGCTAAGAATTGTGAAGAAGGTGAGGAACAACATGAAACGAAACTGAAGAAGAGGATATCACTGTTTCCTTTAGTGCAACGTGTGGAGGTATCATCAGTAAAACACTGAGGATTAATGAGAAATTCAATGGCAAGGACATCCGCATCCTTATTGATAGTTGCAGCACCCACTGCCCTGTGGATGAAAAAGTGGTTTAGGTCCTTGGTTGAAAACTAGAGCAAACAACCCTAATGATAGTGAGAATTGCTAATTGTGGAAAGGTGCTGAGTAAATTCCATTGTCCCACCTTCTGTTGGGAAATGCAAGGGTACCACTTTTCATATCCTGTAAGAGTCTTAAAACTAGGAGGATATGATTTTGTATTGGGGTATGATTGGCTTAGTGCCAACAATCCAGTAGAGGAACCTGGGGATTGAAGGGCCGACTACATACTATAGAGGATGAGATACAACTGAACAGTAAGGATCCCAAACTACTAGAATTACTCAACCATTATGAGGATGTGTTTCAAGAACCCAACTCACTACCTCCTGGAAGAACAATTGAACACATCATAGAGTTGTTTTCTGAAGCTATTCCAAAGAAACAACACCCCTATAGATATGCCTATGAACATAAGACAAAGATTGAAAACATATGTTGAAGAGTGGAATCATACAGACTAGCGAAAGTTCCTTTGCCTCGCCTGTGATGCTGGTTAAAAATAAGGATGGTGGATGGAGACTATGCCTAGATTACAGGTATCTTAACAAGCCCTATTGAACATAATTTTCCCATTCCTGTTATTGATAAATTGCATGGCGCAAAGTACTTTTCAAAGATAGATTTTGAGATCTGGTTATTTTCATATAAGAATGCAAAAACCAATTTCATTACACACAGTGGACATTATGAATTTTTTGTGATGCCTTTTGGGTTGTGTAATGCACCATCAATGTTTTGGGCATTAATGAATCAAGTTTTTTCCCCCTACCTCAGAAAGTTTGTGCTAGTATTCTTTGAAGACATTCTAGTGTAGTGAGGAGTGGGGGACACATTTAATTCACTTGAGGAAGGTGTTGGAATTGCTAAGCATTAGCCACATGCTAAGAGGAGCAAGTGCTCCTTTGCTCAGTTACAGATAGACTACTTTGGACACATCATATTTGTGAATGGTGTGGCAACTGATTCCAAAAAAATTGAATGCATGGTGAACTAGCCCACTCCTACTATTGTAAAAGCTCTGAGGGGTTTCTTGGGACTCGCTGGATACTACAGAAAGTTCATAAGGGGTTGTGGAACCATCAAAGAACCATTAACCTCTGTACCCAAGAAAGATGCCTTTGGATGGAATCTTGGAGCTGAAATGGCATTTAACTAGTTGAAGGAGATAGTGACTAAAGCACTTGTACTGGCCTTCCCTGATTTCTCTCACCTCTTTGTGGTTGAGACAGGCACTTGTGGAAAACGAATAGGGGTTGTGTTGATGTAAAAGGGGAGACCCATAGCTTATTTGAGTAAAGCTCTGGCACAAAAAAACCTTGGCCTATCCACCTATAAGAAAGAATTCTTGGCATTACCAATGGCTGTAACCAAGTGAAAACACTACTTGCAGAGCAACCATTTTATTATAAGGACAAATTAAAAGAGCCTAAAGCATATTTTGATTAGAGAGTAGACTCCATGCTGCAGCAAAAGTGGGTAACAAAATTGTTGGGTCTCAATTACAAAGTGCAGTATGAAAAGGAAAATGAAAAACGTGTTGCTGATGCTCTTTCAAGGATGGAACATGAGAAGGAGGATTTCCAAAGAGCAACTAGCTCATATCACATTTTCATCCTCGAGTTCTTGACCTGTCAAGTATTAAACATACAAAGTGGAAGAACTATTAGAGAAAGTCAAACAGATTAAAAATGTAATATTACACAATGAGGTTCTACCGTTCTAATACCTTGTAAAAAATTTACAAGTACCAGTTAGCACCATTAAATGTCAATAATTGTTGAATCAACTCCCATCTTAGTCAATTCTATAACAAAATAGAAAGTAGTTAGACAAGTAAAATATATAAGTAGAATACATTGAATTGAACAATAATCAAAATACAAGAAAAAAAATAAATAAGTACCTTTCTCAACCACTTCAAGTTCACTCAAATCCTCCTCAATGCTAATTGGTTTGGAGTCTTTTCGTATCTGATCTTGAGTACAAATAAGCGCTTGCACTATTTTAGAAGACAAAGAGCTCCTAAAAGTGTCAAGAACATGACCACCGGTACTAAATGTGGATTCCGAGGCAACAGTGGAGACTGGAACTGCTAATACATCCCAAGCCATTTTGGAAAAAATAGGAAACCTTTGGGCGTTTACTCTCCACCAATTTAGTTTGTCAAATTTGTCTCTATGCATTTCAACATCCTCACTAAAATATTTCTCTAATTCTTATTTCACACGATCCCCTTTTCCACTTGATTTGTACATACTGAACTCTTGTTTTATGGTGAATGTACGAGTCGCTTCATAATCAGTGTATTGCATAGATGTCCCTACTGAAGAGGAAGATGATGAAGAAACACGACTAAATGATGATCCCAGGCTTTCTGGCGTTCCTTGAAGAGTATGACCGTATTTCAACTTATAATCATTAAACAACTCGTAAAGTCCATCTCTCACTTGTTCTTTCATCACATTTCTTTTTTCGGTACCACCATACAATTTATCAAAGTTAAATTCAATGAACTCCAATTTATGACGTGGATCAAGGATCACGACATAATATAAAATCATATTCATCTTCTCAATTGATCCCCAATATTTGTCATACTTTTCTTTCATCTTTCTTGTCATCTCATTTAATTCAACATCATTACTACTTAACCAATATCTGAGAAGCAAGTCATGAAAAACCTGAATAGATATGACATACAAGGCACTAGAAATGCGCAAAGTGAGACTGTAAAAATGCATTAAAATTTCACCAATACCTTTGCCCTCTCCCAATCATAATCAGTCGGTATCCCATCAAATGGTTGTCCTGAAAGATCATTTTTATAGGCAAGATCTACATCTTCATAAGCATCAAATGTGATCTTAAGGCTTATAACCATCTCCAACATCAAGTAGGTGCAGTTCCATCTAATAGGTACATCAAGAGATAACAATTTTATCATTTTCGATTTTTCAAATTCAACACACTCTTGAAATTTCGTGTACCTAGCTGGAGAATTCCTAATATACCTGATGGTTTCTAATACGAGAGACAGTTTCATGCTCACCCTTTAAATCATCCTGCACAACAAGGTTAATTATATGTGACATACACCTCATGTGCACATATCTCCCACCTAAGATGTTTTGCCCTCAATTTTCAAACTTCTTTTTCAAGTAAATGGTAGCCCCATCATTGGAAGACGCATTATCAATAGTGATAGATAAAACCCTGTCAACACCCCAATCAAGCAAGCATTTTTCTACATCTTTACCTACTTCTTCACTTTTATGCCCGATAATTGGACAAAAGTTCAAAATTCTTTTGTGCAAGTTCCAATCATCATCAATAAAGTGAGCAGTGAGACACATATAATTGACTTTTTGAATAGATGTCTAAGTGTCTGTGGTGATGCAAACCCGTTGAGCATGATCTTTAATAAACGACTCCAATCTTGCTCTTTAATGCACATATATATTGAAAATATCTTTCGTTATTGTTCTTCTTGATGGAATAGAAAACATCGGGCATGCAATACACAAGAAATACCTAAATCCAGGATGTTCGACTAACTTAAATGCAAGTTCATCCACAACCAGCATGTGACACAAAGCTTCTCTAGTTTTGTCTTGCTCAAATCTCTAATTAACAAGAGGGGCATTTCTATCACCAATGTGAGTTGGTTGGAAAGATAATCTATTTTGATTTCTGGTGATTTCTTGGGGTTTCTTCTTGTAAGATTCATAATGATTTTTCAAAGGTCTAGTTCCATGTGTTTTTGGATCGGCTTTGATCTCTCTACTACAATATTTGCACCTAGCCTTTTGGACATTATCTTTTTTCACAATGAAATTTAATGAAATGATCCCACCAAGGTGATCTAGAAGTCACTACCTTCTTTTTTCTTTTTTTAGAATTACCTAAAAGATCTTCCTCCTCATCCTCTCCCTCCAACTACTTATCAATATTATCATCTATATAATGCTCAACATTCTCAAGATGATCACCGCTAACCTAATTTTTCAATCCATCCATATTTACAGTTTGGCATTCGGTGACGAGTTAGACTGAGATTGAGAGTGACTAATTCCATCCATTGAGAAACCAATGTTTCCAATCTGTAAAGTATAAGAACAAAAAGAACAAAAATAGTAAAGCTCCATCCAATAATGAAAATTATGATAAGCCATTTTATTGAACAGTGCAGTTGAGAATAATGCATGATTTCTCATCTAAACATATCATTCACAAGGAACTTAATCGAAAAAGGTTATCTATCCAAAGGAGCATACTAATTCACACCATCTATCACCATTCATAACAGTGGAAAAATGTCATCATTCTTGTCCTCGTCCAAGTCAAAATGCTTTAAACAATGCTCCATTTCCTCAAATTGTGGATTTATTGAACACTCTTCCCAAACCCTTATGAAATGAAGTCACCACCCATAAGTGTAAGGTCCGGCATATGTACATGCTGATCGATGAAGAAGAGGCTAAGAACTGTGAAGAAGGTGAGGAACAACATGAAACGAAAACTGAAGAAGAGGATATACTGTTTCCTTCACTGCAATGTGTGGAGGTATCATCAGTAATACACTGAGGATTAATGGGAAAGTTAATGGCAAGGACATCCACATCCTTATTGATAGTGGCAGCACCCATTGCTTTGTGGATGAAAAAGTGGTGCAGATTCTTGGTTGAAAACTGGAGCAAACAACTCTAATAATAGTGAGAATTGCTAATGGGGGAAAAGGTTCCGAGTAAATTCCATTGTCCACCTTCTGTTGGGAAATGCAAAGGTACCATTTTTCACATCCTGTAAGAGTCCTAAAACTAGGAGGATATGATTTTGTATTGGGGTGTGATTGGCTTAGTGCAAACAATCCAGTGGAATTAGACTTCCACAAGTTGCAGATAACTGTTAACCATTCCGGGGAGAAGGTAGTGCTGAAAGCTCTCACTGACTGAGGGTATTTAAGGACACTCCTGAGTTATTCTTTAAGTAAGCTATTAGGTAGAGGAACCTAGGATTGAAGGGCCAACTACATACTATAGAGGATGAGATAGAATTGAACAATAAGGATCCCAAACTATTAGAGTTACTCAACCATTATGAGGATGTGTTTCAAGAGCCCAACTCACTACCTCCTGAAAGAACAATTGAACACATCATAGAGTTGTTGCCTGAAGCTATTCCGAAGAAACAACACCCTTACAGATATGCCAATGAACATAAGACAAAGATTGAAAACATAGTCAAGGAAATGTTGAAGATTGGAATCATACAGACTAGGCAAAGTTCCTTCGCTTCGCCTGTGTTGCTGGTTAAAAATAAGGATGGTGGATGGAGGCTATGCGTAGATTACAGGTATCTTAACAAGCTCACTATTGAACACAATTTTCCCATTCCTGTTATTGATAAATTACTTGATGAATTGCATGCCGCAAAGTACTTTTCAAAGATAGATTTGAGATCTGGTTATTTCTAGATAAGAATGAAGAAAGACGATATTCTGAAAATCAATTTCATTACCCACAGTGGACATTATGAATTTTTGGTGATGCCTTTTGGGTTGTGTACTGCACCATCAATGTTTCAGGCATTCAGTAATCAAGTTTTTGAACCATACCTCAGAAAGTTTGTATTAGTATTCTTTGACGGCATTATAGTGTATAGTGAGGAGTGGGGAACACATTTAATTCACTTGAGGAAAGTGTTGAAATTGCTAAGAAAGCATTAGCTACATGCTAAGAGGAGCAAGTGCTCCTTTGCTCAGTTACAGATAGACTACTTTGGACACATCATATTTGTGAATGGTGTGGCAACTGATCCCAAAAAAATTTGCATGCATGGTGAACTGGCCCACTACTACTAGTGTAAAGGCTCTGAGGGGTTTCTTGGGACTCACTGGATACTACAAAAATTTCATAAGGGGACCATCAGCAAACCATTAACCTCTTTACTCAGGAAAGATGTCTTTGGGTGGAATCCCTGAGTTGAAATGGCATTTAACCAGCTGAAGGAGATGATGACTAAAACACCTGTACTGGCCTTACCTGATTTTTCTCATCCCTTTGTAGTTGAGAAAGAAGCTTGTGGAAAAGGGATAGGGGTTGTGTTGATGTAAAATGGGAGACCCATAGCTTATTTGAGTAAAGCTCTAACACAAAAAAACCATAGTCTATCCACCTATTAGAAAGAATTCTTGGCATTACTAATGGTTGTAATCAAGTGAAAACACTACTTGCAGGGCAACCATTTCATTACAAGGAAAGATTAAAAGAGCCTAAAGCATATTCTTGATCAGAGAGTAGACTCCATGCTGCAACAAAAGTGGGTAACAAAATTATTCGGTCTCAATTATGAAGTGCAGTACAAAAAGGGAAATGAAAAGGCTGATGCTCTTTCAAGGATGGAACATGAGAAGGGGGATCTCCAAACTAATGCAATAACCACTGAGGTACCATTGTGGGTACAAAAATGATAGGATAGTTATGAAGGCAATACATTATTCTAGACAGTCATTCGAGCAAAGGTGATGGATGTCTCTCCCTGTCTATTTTCTCCTTCTCACCTCCTTCCTATTCTTATTGCTATGAAGTTGAGTATTGAATATTATATGACCCAACCCTAAATGATGATCCCCCACCAAAATACTGTAGGTTTTTTATTTTTTTTTCATGCTTATTTGTTGTTGTATTTTACGAGAATATGGTAAGCAATTGCCATTGTATTTTGCGAGAATACACTAGGTTGTTCATGCTAATGCGAGATTATTGTATTTTTTTAATACTTATGTGTGATGCGAGAATACGGTAGTTTGTTGCTGTTTTATTTGTTGTTTGTTGTTGAGTTAAATTGTGTTATGGGATGCAATTTTTTGTGTTATACTTTGTGGTTGGGATGGAGTGCTAGTGGTCCACGAGATGAGGACAAACACTGTTTTGGGGGGTTAATACTCTTTGACCTGTCTTTGTTGGTAGTGGTCTCCTTGCTTTTTCTTGCAGATGTTGCTCTGTTTATTTTTATATATATATTTTGTTTAATGCTATGGGACAAATCGGTGTTTTTTTATACTGTTTAATATTGTTCTTCCTTTTGTGCTTGTTGTTTTCTAATGTTTTTTTTTTTACCGTCCAAGTTATATTAATTTTTCTCTATTTTTGTTTGTTTTGTTTTGTTTTTGTTATTTTTTTGGCATTACACAGATAAAAAAAAGTAGTCTAATAACAATGTGTGTTCACTATGAGGGGGAGGGTCTACATATAAGTTGGACCACGAGGAGTACAAATATGTAGGACTAGAAGGCGTTGGTGAATTGAGTAATTCATGCTTATGACTTGAAGAATGAATGTACATTTCAAATTAGAGATTATGTCCCTAATCACACTTGTAACATCATCTTTCATGTCAAGAATATGAAATCAGCATGGCTCTCAATGAAATACATGCATAAATTCAAAACTAATGGAAAGAGAGGGATGAAGGGATTCAGAATAAATGCAGTGGAAGATATAAGATGCAACATAACAAGAAATTAGGCTGCACGAGCTAAAAGCTTGTGTTGCTTATGATGCTTGAGGGTAATGCTGGTGAGCAGTATGCCTTGTTGTGGGACTATGCTGATGGGATAAAAAGAAGCAACCATGGGTCTACTGTGATACTATGGAGTGAGTAGGAAGGGGGTGAAACATGTTTGCAGGTTTTATATTTGTCTTCAAGCATTAAAATTGAATCATCTGAATGGTTGTAGACTTGTCATTTGTGTCGATGGGTGTCATTTGAAGGGAGTATTTGGGGGATTTTTGTTATCTGTTGTTCCTATTGACCCCAACAGTAATTTCTTTTCCATTTCTTCTGTGGTGGTGATGAAAGAAAATAAGGACACATGTGATTGGTTCTTGACTTTGCTTAAAATGAATTTGTGTATACAAGAATGTGGTCCTATGACTTTTATGTCAGATAAATAAAAAGGGTTGGTGGGTGCATTACAAGAACTTTTCCCTAACTTTGTGCATAAATTTTGTGTTAGACACCTGCATTCAAACTTATAAAGTTATAAGTTTTGGGGTTTGACATTCACGAATGTTTTGTAGAAGGCTGCAAAAGAGCCACAACTGTGAATGAATTTACATGAAGAATGCAAGAAATAAAAGAATTAGATGAAGTTACTTTTGCATGGTTTAATGATAAGAATCCCAAAGAGTGGAGTAGGTTATACTTTTCTTGTTATACAAGGTTTGATATTTTACTCAACAATACTTGTGAAATTTTTAATAGCAATATTCTTGAAGTAAGAGAAAAACTTATTCGATGAATACTTGAGTGGATAATGAAGTATTTGATGCAAAGGCTCCAACGAAGTAGAGACAGGGTAAAGAAGAGATGAAAAAAAATTATATCCTAAGATCCAAGAAATAATTGATAGAAATATTGAAAAATTTGGACACTACATTCCTATCAAATCAGATGATAAACATTATCAGATATCATGCTTTTATGGACTCAATATAGTGTGGATCGGAGAATGCAACTTGTGGGTGTAGAAAGTGTAACTTGAGTGGTGTTCCTTGTAAACATGTTGCTAGTGTTATTTTCTGTCAAGGACAGAAAACCTCGACACACCAATTCTATAGGGTAGAGACATACTTGAACGTGTATGAACATGTAATCCTGCCAATCAATGGAAGAAAAAAATGGAAAAAGTCAAATTTTGTCCCACAATTCCACCAGATCCTCTAAAGAAAGTTGAAAGGCCTCGAAAAACAACAAAGATAGAACCTGATGAGCCTGTCTAGAAGAAGAAAAAAGAAGATCTACTCCAATATTAAAAGAAGGGTCCAATAAAATAATAAGGCAACAAACCACTGTAAAATTTGCCAAGTGTGGTGTCCAAAGACACAATACTAGGACCTGTAAAGAGCCTATTACTGATGTTGCAAGGCAGGTGATTTTCTTAAGGCTCGACTAATGTCATATCAGTTGTTAATAGTTGTTATGTCAGGTTATGGGAAGAAATGAACCTATTGCAAAAGTTCCAAATGAACCTGTTACAGATGAGGCAAGCCAAGTGAATGAAGCTGAAAGTATCCTACAGAAACTTAAGGTATAATTAGAAGAAAAGGAAAAGAGCCTGTGCATGAGGAGTCGATGTGGTCATACATAGAAGAACAAGGAGTGGAAATGATCTTGGTTTTTTATTCTTATATGTTTTGGTTCAGGTAATTAATTTAAGCTCGTGCAGGGATATATGGCACCAACCTCTGCTTTCAAGTTACCTCCAAAAGCTACAACAACAACAACACCAATGTTTGAGCAATTCAAGAACAAGCAAGTTCAGGATCAACGCGTCCATGGCGAAGGTAGGAAAAATATTCGTCATATAGTCCAATCTAAATTGTGAAGAGGGTGGTTGATGGAAAAAATGTAATAGCAAAGGCGTTTTTCTTGTTTTTGATGAACCAATGCTGTTTTGGAAGAGGGTGATTGTATTTTGGTTGGTTGATGGAAAAAACTTGAAGAAAATCATGTATCGATGAATACTATGTTTGAAGGTTTTGAGCATTTTGGTTGGATTTTGATGGTTGGTTAATGGAAAACCTATATATATTTTTACAGCACTGGAAAAAATGCATTTTGGCTTAACACAGTGCATTTTTTTGTACTTTTGCTTTGTTCTTGTTCTTTTAGCAGCAATTGTTTCTTTTTTCTTTACTTTTTTGTGTATTTTATGAAATTTTGGTTGTATTTTTGGTTTGTTCGTGTTTTTGTGTTGTCTGAAAAACAGAGTCTTCAAACAGCTACAAAAACAGGGGCTTGATGGCTCAAATAATACAGGCTTCTTTTTTTGGCTTCTAAAAAATAGATGCCAGCATTAAAATTGTTCTTTAAAAAAAAAAAAACAAATCAGGAGCAATTAAACAAACCATACTACAATTAATAAAATATTCTTCAATTAATAATAAAATTACACACAACATACATACAAATTGTTCTTCAACAAAAAATAAAAATAAAGGCCACAATTAAACAAACCATACCTTAAGAAAATATAAAAAAAATACGAGTGCAATAATCTTCCAATACATATACTTTTTTCTGAAATGAATAATTTCTTCCTCAATCGTCTTCATTTTTCTAATTTCTTCTTCAAATCGAGAGCATCTTGCAAGCAGCCCAAGAATTACAGTATTTGCCTGAGCACACAAACAAAAAAACAACACCCTTCTCTCTATAATACTAAAAAATCTGATTAGAGGAAAAAAATTGAACATATTACCTTGTAATATTGACAAGAATAGAACCTCCTTCCTGGATTTTGGTTACTTCAAGAAGTTCTAACCATTGCTCTCTTTCCATAGTAGCAAAAAGGTGATCCCTCCATGGAAAAAGACATGTTGGAGCCGAGATAGAAGGAAGGAAATGGTTTGTGCAAGCTTGAAGAAAAGAAAACATACTTTGTTGGTTAGGAAAAGTGACATTTCTTCCCTCCAAGTATGGTCAATTTGTCTTCCACCTCATGTTTTTAGCTACATTGAATTATAAATTAAGAAAAACTCATCTAGGTGTCTAGCCAAGTCACTTTCTGGCCAATCATAAATCGCAGCCATCGGAGGACTAGAACTAATCAATTTTGTAAGTTATTGGAGTTAATAAAATATGAGTATACTTATAGAACTACATGTAACATTCAAAGATTTAATACATAATTGTGGGACTAACTGGTAAGTATAAAGAAACTTATATTGAGTAATAAATAAATTATAGGTTGAAATTTGAATATATTAAAATTTTAAGGGACTTGATTGAAACTTTTTAAAGTATTTTTAGCGGTGAATAATGTAAATTTAAAAGCTAAGGGACTAATTTATAATTTTATCAAAAGCTATTAAAAAAATAATAAATAATATAAAAGTATATACGAAAAAAGTGGGGATGAGAATGCTCTCGGTTGGGCACGTGTGGCTGGGGTCCTCCTTTTCTTCTTCGTGAATCGTGTGCTCCGTCAGTATAGGTAGGAAATAATATTTTAAATTATTAATTAATTTATATAATTAAATTATTTAATTAGTCATTTATTAAATATAATTTATATTATCTGATATAGTGTTTAACTGAAAATTTTAAGGGTTTGGTTATTTAAATTAGTGATTAATTAAATATCATATTTGACTTAAAAATATAATAGTTGGTTAATTAAATTATTTAATTTGTTAAAGTTAATCATTACTATACTTAATGTACTCAATTTCTAAGGGCTTATTGACCACATACTTTATTATATGTATTGGTATCTAATTAAATTCTATAGTAGCAAGGAATTAATAAAAAATTCATAAAAATATTCAAAAATTATATTTAAGATATATTAAAAAATTATATTTGAGAAGTATTATGTTTATTAAAATAGAAAATGAGATTTTTGTAATAATTTAATTCAAGAACGTAATGGAGAACGATAATTATAAAGTATGAGGGATTGATAAGATGAACTCTTATGAGTTAATTGATAAATTTAGATAATACCTGAGAAGTTTAGAATATTTAATTATTTAAAAGAAATTAAATGAAGATTTGAGTTTTGTCATACTAAAATATTAAAAAACTATTGGAAACTATACAGATAATATTTAATATTTTATTTAAAAATTACTATATATATTTTTGATATATTGATTATATACGTTATAACTTAGTATAGGATTTGGGGAAAAAGTAGAGGATTAAACAATTCCCTATCTGCTAAATACGTTGGCGTAAAATCGGGGTAAGTAAATAATTCGTATTATCTATATGTGTTTCATTTTCTTGTGATACTAGTTTTATGTAAATTCATGATTCATGCTGGAACTAATTTATATGGAGTTGCATGTGGTGGATGATTTAATTTGAATGATTATGTTGTTAAATGAAATATGAAAATGTATTAAAATATTCTATTTGGTTAATAATGTGTTGTTAGTGTTTGCAAATGAACACATATTGAGACGTGCTTTACGTCACTAGTTGCTTACAAGAATGGTGATATGTGGAAACGAGAGAATGATTAAAACTAAATATAACTATGATATGAGTAGCCCTTGATATTGTTCAATAGCTTGTGTGGCAAAATGAAATGAAAAGATATATTACACGATATGAAAAAAGATATAATGCGATGTGAAAAAAACTACGATGATATGAAAAGAATTTTGATGCGAAATGAGGTTGATGAACCTGTGTTGCATGTCAAGGGAATTTATTTAAATATTATGTAATAAATTATGAGGTTCAGTTGGTAGAGGTGTTACTATAGCACGTTCTGGTAAGTAGACTAGGAAAAGAGGAGTTTAATTAATTTGTCTTGTTATGAGTTGGTTGTGTTATGTAAGAAAGTTAATTATGTTGGAATTAAATTGATTATATTCTACAGATGTTGCTTATTTTCTCTTGTCTGGACTATATTCGATGTAAATGTATAGATGGCGCCGGTTATTTACTTATTGAGTTGGAGACTCATTTCTCTACTCATATTTTTCAGGAGTACATCTTGAGGTGTCTACCCTCCAAGAGCTAGGTCTAAACCTTGCATTCGAGTCAGATCGAACCAGTATGTAATTTTCTTCTCATTCGTCTGTAAGAATACAAATCACATTTTGAAAATGCATAAGTGGAAATAAAAATGTGGATGGTGTGGGAACCAATTCTAACACTTTTACTTTGTGGTATGTGATATGGGCATATATATATATATATATATATATTATCTTATAGATGAAAAGTTGATTATGTTTGTTGTAACGTTGAAATGACGTGTAAATATATTCAACTGGAACTGAATTATAAGTATATTTATGTAGGAAAAAGTATTATTTTAATCCGTTAAGTATGTCTAATTTTAATTTTAGTTCGATAACTATGTCTATTTTTGTTTAGGTCTAGTAACTTACAAAATTGCTTACTTTTAGTCATCTGGCAGATTTTCGGACAATTTTACCCCTATGCAACTTTTGAAATGCAGTTTTAGTCCATATGCACTCATAGGGGTAAAATTGTCTGAAAATCTGCCAAAGAACTAAAAGTAAGCAATTTCATAAGTTATTGGACCTAAACAAAAATGGACATAGTTATCAAATTAAAATTAAAATTAGGCATACTTAGCGGACTAAAATAATACTTTTCCCTATTTATGTATGTATAAACAAAGTTTACTTTATATATAATATTTAAAAAAAAATACAGTCGTAATGCCATTAGATGGTGCTATACTAAACTAATATTAGGAATACTTGGGGGACAAAAAAATAATTTTCCCCTGTGGTTTTTTGCGGTACATCAAAGCAAAACTGCTTTGGGAATATCTAAAACCAATTAAAGTGATTGACATTGCATTCACAAAATAATATGTGAAAATATAGAAACAAAAACTGTTTGTTAGAAAAATGATGTTTTATTTCCTGAAAAATTATTTTGCAGTGGTCATTCTGGAGTCATTTATTTTTTTATTATAAAAAAAATTATATTAATATAATTTTTTTAAATATATTAATAATAATATAACGAGTCACCATTTAAAATTAATTTTTTTTTTAAAACACGTCCAAGTCGCAATTCCGAATTGCGACTTGGGTGGGTGAGCAATTTTTTTTTTTGTTTAATCAAACTTTATATAATTAATTATATAATTTTATTTAATTATATATAATTAACATATTAAAGTTCAAAAAATCATAATATTAAAATTATATTAATTTTAAAATTATAATTAAGTGTACAAATATATTATGAATATCTTTTTGTACAATTGTATAATTTTAATATTATGATTTTTTGAACTTTAATATATTAATTATATATAATTAAATGAAATTATATAATTAATTATATAAAATTTGATTAAACCAAAAAAAAAAAATTGCCCACCCACCCAAGTCGCTATTCCTAATTGCGACTTGGGCGTGTTTTAAAAAAAAAAATTAATGGAATCACGATTTAAAATCGCGACTCGTTATTTATTATTAATATATTTAAAAAAATTATATTAATATAAAAAAAATTTTGATAATAAAAAAATAAATGACTCAGCCATTCTGTGCGTAAGTGTGCGTTATGCCCAGAAAAAGTAAAAAATTATATTAATATAAAAAAAAATTATAATAAAAAAATAAATGACTCGGTCATTCTGTGCGTCAGTATGCGTTATGCCCAAAAAAAGTAAGTTTGATGGGTGAAATATACTATTTTTATTTTTTAGTTTTAGGGTGTAATATGCCAAAAGGGCTAATTTTAAGTTCTTTTATTTTAACATCCAAAAGACAAAAATATTCTTGCTATTTTGTTTGTATTTCACATTTTTACTTAACGTTAAAAATATTTATTTATGTGATTTAAAATTCTAAGAGTTTTAATGGTCTTATTTTAATCAGTATTACTGATACCCGAGGCATTTATTTCTTTCAAGCCCAAAGACGAAATCCAACCCAAATCGTGCTGTAGAGTTGGGCTACATTACTAAACACCGACATGCGCAAGCCCTACTGGCCCACCTACTGTCAGCAGGCCGAAGGACCAGCAACCGGACTAGCTCAACATTCGTCGCCTTGTTGAAGGGGCACCACCCTGTTCAAGCTCAATATCAGAAAGCTTAGGACTCATCCACCTCAGCTGACCCGTCAACCTTGTTTCACTCATCAAATGCCGCCTAACTCTAAAAGTACACCAACAGGGATTCACATGTCAATTGGATTTGGCTGGATGAAGATCACAAGTAACTAATTCCTTGATTCTAGGCTATTCTTTTGTTGATCTGACATGAACTCGTTATACTGATGTGGGGTTTAGATGACATGGCAAACAACGGGATATGCATTATTCCCATAGCATAGAAATTTCAAAGATTTTGGGAATATCTCAACCTCCTCTAATCAATCCTTAAGTTTTTCAAAACATGCTACTATAAACATGTGATAATTTCAGGATCTAGAGAAAATTTTTCGATCCTTGCGATGCTACTCGAATCTGATATGCACAATATAAGAGGATTATTACACCAAAGATCATCTTATAAGTTCCGACATTTTATTTATCAAAACCCGTCAAAGCTTATGTCTAAAGTAAGATTCAACCCATTAAGTTTTTAAAACGTCTTATAAACTTAGAAGGTGTTTCATGTTTGAAACTTACGAAAAATATTGGAGTTTAAAATAAGCTTTTGAAGTGTTTGAATATAATAAGAATATACAACAAATAAGTTGTTAATAATTTTGTAATTACTAGCTAGATTCACGTGCGTTGTATGTGCAGAACTAACATTTGCTTTATTTTCTTAAAAAAATAGTTATAAAAAGTATAAAATATTTTACAAACTTTGAATTCTTTTGTAAAATATAATATAATATTAATTATTTATTGAAGTACTAATATAATAATTATTATGGTTTATAAATAATTGAAATTTATTAAGTTTATTCTTTTTATCAAATGTCCTATAAAGTTTCATGGCAAAATTTTTGAGTTTTTTGTTGATTCTATTATCTTTCTGTATATCTCTTGACTTTTGTTTGTTTTCGTATTATTAAACCAATTATTTTCCCACCATTATTGAGATATATAATTCTAGTTTTGATTTTTTACAAAAAAATTTAAGAAAAATATTTTTTTTAATGTGTAGGTTGTAATAAATTATATATGGATCTTGCTATATGATAAGGGAAGTTATATAATTACCAAAATACCCCTATATTTTTCAGCACCTTTTCATGACTGCACGCGTGGGGCCCAATGTGTAGGTACAACAGCGGCGGCAGCAGGCTTTTATAGAGGATGATGTGGCTCGCTTTCATTGGGGCCACGTGTCGCATACATAGAGGGTACCGTACAATTATAAATAGCCTCATTTATGATTATTCAAATACGTTTTCACCACTTCATTTTACCGCCATATTTGTGATCTCACTCGATCTCATCACCATATTTTCGACCCCACTTTTCTAACTTAAGCATCGGAGAGCCATCGCCGAGGGCTACTCGGCTAGTCTCACGTTGCTTTGTTCTCAGGATCCACTACAGGTAGTTCGAAAGAGGTATTTAGCAACCTAAGAATAGCGATCCGACCCAGCGATCCAACCCGGAGATCCTGATTTCGCGCGATCTATATCACTATAAAACCTATTATCTTTTTTCTGGGCCAATTACTTGTCGTTTAGCAGCAAAATTCATGTTACAGTCTATATATTTGAAGATAATTTAATGACACATTAAACTAAAGTTCAAAAAGTTAATATTATCTTAATTCAATATATTCAAGTAATTGACATTAAATAAATAAAAATAATTTTTGTTCCGGTCTTTTACTCAATTTAATTCATTTATTTAGCTAGAATTCTTTTATAATCAAATCAAACTATTATTTAAATATGATGAGGGTAATTTACAAAAGATCAAAATACCCCTATTTTTTTATAGGAATTTGCAATAATGGATAGGATCCGCGCATGAAGGCGCGGGTCGGATCACTCGACCCAACCCGCCTGACCCAGACCAATAGATCCGCCCGCTTTGATAGTCGTTGGATCACCTGACACCAGAACGCTCAAATGATGCCACGTGGCACCTTACCATGTGGTACCGTAAACTACAAATACCAGCATTTATAAATATTTACGGAAGTGTATTTATCATTTTTTTTTATCTTGCTCACTCTCCACTGATCGCTTTCGACCCCACTTTCTAATTTAAGTATCGGATGGCCTTAGTTAGGGGCTACCCAGCAAACCTAATGTGTGTTCTGTTCTCAAAATCCACTAGTTGGAAACTCAAAGAGGGAATCAGCCAACCGATCTCAGGGTACCAGATTTAGTGACCTGCATCAAAATATGAACAAATAATTAACAATTTATTTATCATTATCATGACTGTTTTAAAATCCAAACTCTTGAAGAAAAAATCTTAACATTAAAAAATACAAATCTAATTTTAAACATCTTTAAGATGATTATTAACTAAATAAATTTATCCGATCTTTGCAAATTGTAAATACGCACCCTGATATTATAGTTGTGATTACAATTTTACTAAATACTTAGGAACAAAATTTTACAAACCGACCCCTAATATAAGTAAATTAGCATTCTGCCAAGGAATGTACTTATAATTTTGCAAGTGGTCGAAATTGCGTAGTCAAATCAATTTCGAAGGTCATCGACGTAAATGACAGAATATATTTGTATGATCAGAGCTAATTCCAAAGATTTTCGATGTAAGTGGATGAAAATATTTACATAATTAGATTTAATTTCAAAAGTTGTCGATGTAAGTGGCATAAAATATCTGTGTAATCAGATCTAATTTCAAAGATCATCGATGTAATAGACAAAATAATATTTACGTAATCAAATTAAATTTTAAAAGTTGGCGATGTAATTTACCCCGGGGTATAATTACTACTCCCATTATAAACACTCAGTACCAGCTACAACAAGAAGAGCAATTTAATGATTTCCGCACACTGTCAAAGAGCAGCAGAGACAAAGAGACAACAGGAATTTTATCTCCTCCACAGATCAAACTGCACAGCTTTTATCAACATTTCACTGGTCACACAGTTGGGAAAATCACATTCATTGCCATAAATCCCACATTAACTGTTCATAAGTAGGTACAATAAAAGTTGCAAGCAGACGACAGCTAATGCAATGAAGCCTTTTCATGTTGTCATTTCTTGGACATTTTTGAAGATGTCTTCTTCCTCGGAATGCATTTCCCTTTCACCCCTCTCTCTTTTTCCACTTCCTCCTCAGCTGCTTCTGCTACCCCATTCATGGCGCTCCTGATCAAGGATAAAACTAGTGTATGATCATATTAAATTTAAAAAATTACCTTAGCATGTCCCGAGGATCGATATCCTTAATTATAGTAAAATTATCTCATGTCGGCGGTGCCGACGATTGTTCTGACATAAGATATATAATAATATTCAGCAACCCACAAAACATCATGATTTCGGCATTTTTTTCATTCTATCACGTCTTTTTTGTACAAAAAACTAACATAAAACATCTTAATCGTAATATATTTTCATTGTATGACGTCTTTTTGTATAATAAAAAATATTATAAGATATCTTCATTCAAACGCACTTTCACTATGTCACGTCTTTTTGTGAAAAAACGTATTACATAACTTATTAATTCAACCGTACTTTCATTTCTTACACAAAGGCAATATAATAACAAAACTCACATAGAAATACTAGAAATCGAATACTGAGAATGACAACAAAACCAATTAGGGTAGATTTTGTAGTAAAATCATAAGAAAATTTTAACTCAAATTTATTTGACTGGACCTAAATCGATTATACGGTAAGTAAATACACTTGTCGTGTAATTGGTGTATAATTTAGGGAGAATGATTAATAACATAGAAAGTGCATTCACTTACTCTGTAATTAATATAGTTCGATCAAAATCATAATGGACGACTATTCATCAACTACTTTATGAGGCAGTTCACAAGATTACAAATGCATCCTTTGACGAAAAAAAGTGTAAAAAGTTCGTAATTACTGGACGTAATGATAATATTGGATTCAGCTCCACAATCCAACGTATGATGAGACTAAGAACCAAAGTTGACCTAATACATAGAAAACTACTGTGTCATATGATTGTGGTTGGAAGCTCCAAGTCTTGTGAACCTAAAGCCTAGAAAGGAGAGAAAATCAAAACTCAATTTTGTTGTGCACATACCAAATGGGCCCCACTAAAAAATGCAAATTTGCTTCTTGCCAAAAGCTAAAGAACAAGCCCATTTCTTGATGTTTTATCATCTCTGTTATGATCTTTTTGGTTTTTCCTTTGTCTTTTTTCCACAGCAGAACAACACCTGACAAACTATTTGAGTTGACTTCAGTTCAACTTAATCATTTGACATCATCTTCATGTCCCTCTCATTTTTTTTCTTGTTAGTCTTATGATTCTTGTCCTTTTTTTTTTATGGGAAACAGCTGCTCCTTTGGTCTAAATTAGGTGTTAGTACCTTTTTTTTTTTTTATGAAGTATAATATATTTATCGTGTGATTAAATTCTTATATAGAACTCTGATCAAGTGACTTACCATGATGTACAAGAATAAGAAACTAAACATGTCCAAATCCAGGAGGAATTTGTAAGAAAGGATTGCATGATGAGTACTCACCTTTCTTCATTATGGGAAGATGATCTCTTCAGTCCAGCCTCAACCTGACTTCTTTCTGTGGCTACGCCCTCCACGATACTCCCACTGAAATACTCCTTTTCCTCTGCCTGCAAGTTGCCGAACCGCGGATTCTCAGACATGCAGCCTATTATCATCTCATCGGCCTCCTCCACCGCCACCTTTGCTGCCGCCTTGCAAACAACCCGTTTATGGATGTCGCCGCTGCCACCACCGTTGCTCTTCCTAGCCGCCACGCACGGCGGCAAAGCCTGCTTCACAACTGGTGGGGCCACAGTTTTCCTGAACGACACCGAGCCACCACATGCAATCAGGCTGAGGAGCATAGAGTTTCTGCTCAGCAATGTCTCACTCCCCACTGGATCACCGTCTTCAAATCGCTTAGACGTGTTATTATTATTGTTGCTATTTTGAATTGCACTGTTGTTCACCTTGTCGGAGACGGCAGACGACGTGGTGGAACCGGACGAGAATGAGTTGGTGTCAGGGGAAAGCTGAGCAGCAGGGACATTCTTTCTTGCATCCTCTTGTTGTTGCTTAAACTCTTCGATTTCATCAGTGGAGACACCCCGCGAGCACCGAGAGTGTGGGGTCGTGCTGCTTGTGCAGCTCCTTTTCTCTTCATATTCTTCCTCTTCCTCATCTTCTTCCGCATTTCCTCCATCATCGTCACCACGACGATCATACCTCGTATTGGCCATGACATCGGGCTCCGTCCGTTGTTTCGATCCTAACGACTTGCGTTTGGGCTGGAAGTCTGAGTCTTGGCCAGCATATCCAACTTGAAGATGGTGCAGTTTCTCTAAAGTCCATAGTTTCAAGAATGAAACCTCAGTACAGTGCAATTTTGGTCTATTCAAGACATTCTAGGAAGACAAAACAAGAAATTACCTGTGCAGCCCTCAATGAGTTCAGATCCTTTGAGTACATATTCAGCTCCTTCTGATGGATAAATCACATCATTTTCTACCAAATCATTCCACACATACCCATTCTTGTAGCTCCTAACACCATCACCCACCAATTAATACATGTAAGCATGTATCCTTCATGCTATTTGTGACTTCATAACCACACAACTCTGACTCTAGCACAGTCACTACCATTCATGTATATGAATAATTCCGAGATTCCAAAACTAACCAAGAACAACAACACTCTTTTGGTGACCGAGGAATTCCCATCTCCCCACATATGAAATACAATATATTTACATTTCCATATTAAAAAACATAGCCACACAGCTTACTCTTTGTTGAAGAAAATTTTTGGTGATTCACAACAGTCGGAATCTTGCCAACTAACAATTACGACCATCCATGTATGAAATTGAGTCCTTATGATTTAAGGACTTGGGAACTCACCAAGAACAATCCTTTCCGTGAAATGAGAAATTCCCTTTAACGAAAAGGAATATATTTATATATTTTCCATACTAAAAAGTAGCCAAACAACCCCATCAAAATCTTTGTCTGAAAAATTCTTGGTGATTCTTGAAACTTTGAGTCTGCGTTTAACACAATGACTACCCTCCATGTATGCAATCTATGCGCAAGTCCGAACAACCAAGAGCTCCAAAATCACCAAAAAAATCCAAATATGAAAACTATTTAATTCAAATTTCCACACTAGAAAGCGAATTAAACCACATGAAAACATCGCGCCCACACACAGACATAGTACCTTTTGCAAGACCAGGAGTAAAGTGAGGGCATGCCTTTGCCCCTGAGCACTGTAAGCCGGTCCATAACATCTGCAGCAAGAAACAACCACGAGTAGCTTTCAATATTATATCTCATGTTACTACAAAATCGGCTACCAACGTCTGTCTGATACGCGCATTTACCAACAAAAAAAAAAACCAATAACATGTAATATACCTTTGAGACGAAGTTGTTGATGAGCAAGATGAGTGACTTCCATGTAATGAGGGTGCTGGAGATGTCCGTTTCTTGAGAGGTAATAGACAACCTGAACTTTCTTGAAGGTGGGCTGCCGCATAATTCTTGTTTGGACACACACTCCTCTGCCCCTCTTCTCATGATCAGGACTGCTCATTTCTCTACAAACCCTCCTCCTCTCTCGGACAACCTCCATCTCCATCTCTCTGATTAATGATTATCCTTCAACTTTGAAATTATTAATCTTGAAGAGGTTTACACACACAACACACAGTGGCGTAAAGTGTACTCTTTTTTCATCTCAGTCCCACTCCCTCACACGGGCAAACAGAAGAGATATGGATGGAGACAAGGCAAAGAAAGAGAGAATGCCTCGATCACTGCATCTACAGAAAATTCTTTCTCCTTCTAGGGAGAGATACGGTAGGAATATATATGTGTGAGGTCAAGCTCTCTTTTCTTGGGAAAAAAATTGTAGCACGAGAAAAAAAAATTTAAGTTTGAATTGATATGGATTTGGAAATAGGGATTTGAAATCTTAGATAATAAATTGGGTAAATTTATATGAGTACTCAGTTCAAATATATGAACATCTTTTTGTTTTTTTATAAAATTATAGTTACATATTTTGAGGGGTGGTATCTAATGTTTTTGAAAGATATTTTTGTAAATTTTTTCATCTGAATATAGGATCGCCCGAAAAAATATAATTTTTCGATACGATTGATTACTATAGGAAAAATAAAAAAGAAATTATATCTGATAAAAATCATCCACAGTTTTGTAACGGCTATTAGACGTTGTTTCTGCAAATGTAACTAAAGCACTAGTCATGGCTAAAATTATGACAAATATTTTGGCTATGACTAAAATAATGACGAATATTGATCGTGGTAAAAATTTAAACTTTTGTATTAGTTTTATTTAACCGTGGTTAATAATATTGATTTATCATGGATTTTAAACCGTGATCATTTATAGTACAGTGAAAACTCAATTTTTTGTATTGGATAGTTGTAATTAGCACCTAATTTGAAGGGGCATATTGTAATTTTGGAATGTTCGAGTATTTGTATCTAACAATTGGGGAATGTAATTTACCCTAATATGAGACTAATATATTAATTTATATATTTTATTCTTATTTATAGTATATTTTAAAATGTAAATCTTTTTTTATTATATACACATAGAAACGAAACGTGACAACAACTAATATATATAAAAAAAGAAAGCCAAACCTGTTTAAATCATATTTTACAAAATATTAGATAATTTTTTTCAAAAAAGAAAAAATTGTTGCAAAATCATTTAAAATCATCTACTTAAAAATTCAACTTTCAAATTCGAATCATTCCATTCAAATATAACCTAAAATTAAGAAAATTTAAAACACTCATAGTTTTAAATGTGTCTTTATATGATATAATATCTGTAGTAACCGGTTTATTTTTTATTAATTAAAAATTAATTTTATATATATATTGCATTTTATTTCATATGTTATATATGTATGAAGAAGATTTTAAGTTGACCCATCAACAAAATCTATACTTTTATATAATTAAAAAGTATTATATATATTGGTATCTTTAATTTATTGATATGTCAATGTTTATTTTTAATATTTAATTGATTTGGTTTTTTCTTTTGTCAACTTTTTATTTTTACCTCATTTTTTAACTTTTCATTTTCTATTTTCTCAATTTCTACATCTCTTTTTCTTCTCTCAAAAATATTTTCTTATTTCTTATACTTATAAAATGTTTTATTAATCAAATTAATATATTTTTAAAATAATAATATTTTTTTAAAAAAATTAACTTAATTGTGCAATAACATGTAAGTGTGCAACATATACTCATATATATATATATATATAATTAGACTTCCTAAAATATTATAAAATAAATATTTAATTCTAACAATAATCTTGGAAGACACAAAAAATATAGGTTAAATTGAATCAATCAAATTTCTCCATCGCATCTACCTAACTTACAGATTTACGTATATACGTGTGATTTTGGGGAATTTATTAAAAAAATTTAGTAAAGTAGGGTAAAATTGAAGGTGTTAGAAAAGTAAGTGGCACCGCGGTGCCACAATTTTTTATTTAAAAAAAACAAATTATTTGTGTCACCGCAGTTGCAAACCGCGGTGACATTGTTTTTAAAAAAAAAAAATTTAATGTGTCACCGCAGTGATAAATTTTTTTTTAAAAAAAAATTTATTTTACGACGAATTGCTGTCAACTTCTCGTTAAAATTTATTATAAATAGTATTATTAATTAATTAAATAGAATTTAATAAAATTATAACTATTTTAAAAATTGAACAAACAAATACTTGATGAAATTGAGCAAGATTGGTCTTGTTGGAATTGTCTGGACGACAGAATTCGGGCGGCTATGGTCTTAATCTGTGATTCGTCCTGACGGTGGAGAAATGGCAGCAAACAGTTTCAGCGCGAATTTTCGGCGGAAAAACTTCAAATTTTCATATCTTAACAAATATTTAATAAAATTGAACTAGGTTGGTCTCGTTAGAACCGTTAGGTCGAGGCGAGTCAGTGGCAGTGGTTCGTGATCGTGGGTCGCTCCGGTGGCGGCGAATCGACGGCCGAAAGGTGCGGTGTTCGTGCTAAAAATTCATTATTTACGATTGATAAAACTTGAAATTGTTTATGGAGAAATGTTCGTCTCATCAAGGGGAGTCGAACAGTATATTTGATGGTTGACAACTCGCCATAATGGTGCTGAAATTTTAACGAGAAGTTGACAACAATTCGTCGTGAAATAAATTTTTTTTTTAAAAAAAAAAATTGTCACCGCGGTAACACATTAAATTTTTTTTTTTTTAAAAAATAAATTCACCGCGGTTGGCAACTGCGGTGACACAAAGAATTTGTTTTTTTCAAATAAAAAATTGTGGCACCGCGGTGCCACGTACTTTTCTAACACCTTCAATTTCACCCTACTTTATTAATTTTTTTTTGACATTTTTTTAATAAATTCCCCTGTGATTTTGTTTCATTTTATTTATTCTGCGAATTGATTACAAATATATAATAAATTTTAATAATTAATGATCAATATATATTAATCAATGAGGTTTTTACTTCTGTTAGTTAGAGGTTTCATGATTTTAAATGGTATGAATTTAAATTCACTATATATAAAGCATAATAGGTATTGTATACTATAATAATAGATCTTGTCTAGATTATTCCTTTATCTAATATTGTTTATCTAATCTGAAAGTATTATCCGAAAGTTTAGAGACAAAAGAACTTAGTGTTCTTGAGAATCTCTGTGATATCCTCAGTGGTTGGTTTAATCTCCTTAGTGTTTGGTTATGTGTGAACGATCCTAATATTTTTCTTGGTGAAAAATCGGAGCAATCGGGAGATTGGTTGCCGGCCTTTTGTGGCCGTGTCTTGCCTCTCGGGATTTCGGGCTCCTTGAGCCGAATCTGCTGTATTCTTTATTTCTACTGTATTATTATTTCATTTGTTGATTTTTCATTCTGTAAATCTGGTTGTATTATTTAAGGGTTCAAAACTCATAAATCTGTAATAGTTAATTAGGGTTCTTGAGCTTCCATTGAAGGGTGAATACCCAACAATATTGAATGTTGTAAACATAGTAAGTATTGTATACTGTAATAATAGGTCTTGTCTAGATTTTTTTTTTCTATTATTGTTGATGAAGGTATGATTGTTGCAAAAAAATAATAATACTCAATATATATTACCAATAATGTCTTAGCTCAATAGTTAAGATTAAGGTCCCAAGAACAAGTTTCAGGTAATATCCATCAATTAACAATATCAAATATGTATAATTAATCAATAACTACTAGGAGTAATTATATTTGCACTCCTTAATCTATGATCTATTTATACAACTCATCCCTATTTTCTGCATAATTACAGAAGCCATCTCTGACAGCAAAAAAAGAGGAGTAGTTTGTGTAACATTGTTGACGTTCGTAGGGGGTGTAAGGGTGGTTTGTGTAAATAATGTTGACATTTCTGACTGATGTAAATGTAATTTTCTAAAATATATGAGTGATTTGTTTAAATAGACCATAGGTCAAGGGGTGTAGATGTAATCATATCTAATTACTATTATATTAGACCAACAGCTATTATTAAAACAGATCAACACCCGCTATAATGTCTATAGTTACCTCTCCAAAATGAAAAAAATAAAAAAATTGATATATGTCAATTAGTATTATAAAAATTATATAATTAATCAATAACTATTATTACATTAGATCAACAACTATTATTAAAGCAGATCAACACCCACCATTATGTCCAGAATTACCACTTTAAAAAAATCAATAAACGTAAATTAACAATGTTAAATATATATAACTAACTGATAACTATGATTATATTAGATCAATCATTATTATTATTATTATTATAATATATAAACACCCACAGATTAATGGGACTCAATTTATGACCAATAATGAGATTTCAGTTTCGCCAATTAAATGGGAGTGAATTTTGATTAGGATAAAATACACTTTGCCCCTTAAACTATTTTTGATATAACATTTACCCCTAAACTAACAAATATAACATTTACCCTCTACAACTAAATATTTGAAATATATTGCCCTTATATTAAATATATTTAGTTCAAATGATTCTTTTTTTTAATAATTTTTCATTTTAAGTTTAACTAAAATTTTCTTGATAGAAAAAATATGTTTTAATTATAATAAAATAAAATAAAATTAGTAAGTTAAATAGTTAAAAATGAGTAATTACATAATGGTTTTTTGAATTTATTTTGTTTCAAAAATATAATAAAATACATTTATTCATTTTTTCTAAAAATGTTTAACTTTTAGCCAAGCATATATTTAGTTAAATTTTCTTTCAAAAGCATATATGTGTTGTTCGTTATGTTATATATATATATTGTGTATCTATTATATATATATTAACTTATTTAAAATTTTGACTTATGAACTCTTTTAATTGAAAAATAAGATAATAAAATATATTAAAAAAATATAATTATTTCAAGCATAAAAGACATTTTTATCCAACCAAAAAAATAAATTTACATACATTAAAAAAATATTAAATTTATTAATTTAAAAATAAATATTACATAAAAAATAGTTGACCGGGCAAACTGTAGTTTACCCTTTTGATCAATACCAAGTTGAATGTATTGTTTGTTGGGTGGGTCTGACTTTAAAAGTTATATGGGAGAAAGCAAACAAGCAAGCAGATGTGGTTGCAAGAAATTTAAGACACAGCTTTTGAGCCCCTGAGCTATTAGTACTGTTGCTGTTGTAGCTTTTCACAGAATCTAGGACATCAAAAAGGTACTGATGGATGGATGATCTGCTCCTGCAAACCTACTTCCACCCTCACAATAAATTCACACGATTATGTAGAAAATTACAATTTACGGCCTAAAAAAATAAGAAAAATATTATTTTAGTCTGCTAAATATGATTAATTTTAATTTTAATCTGATAATTATGTCCATTTTTGTTTAGGTCCAATAAACTTACGAAATTGCTTACTTTTAGTCCTTTGGCAGATTTTCGGATAATTTTACCCATATGAGTGTATATGGACTAAAACTGACTTTCAAAAGTTGCATAGGGGTAAAATTGTTCGAAAATCTGTCAGAAAACTAAAAGTAAGCAATTTCGTAAGTTACTGGATCTAAACAAAAATAGATATAGTTCTCGGACTAAAATTAAAATTAGGCATACTTAGCGGACTAAAATAATACTTTTCCCAAAAAAATATAAGGCAGTTTATAATATTAGTCTCGTATTTTTTTAAATAGTTAATATTCATCCCACCCTTTAGAAAAATATTGTGAAGTTAATTTCGTCGTTGTAAATATTAGTCCCACATTTTAAAAAATATCGCAAAGTTAGTCCCGAATATTGCAAATTTTTTACAATGGGATTAATTTTATAATGTTTTCTTGAAATATGGGACTATGAGTGCAATTTCAAAAAAATATGAGATTAATATTACAAATTATTCTGTATTTTAGGACCAAAATTGCAATTTTCGAGGATTTTATTACACTTTTGCCTTTTGTTGTCGTCAACTCAACTAGATCTCCCTTTTACACCCCCCCCCCCCCCACTACTACTTTGTTTTGGTTAATGTTGGAACTGCACAAGACTTCTTTGTTGGGGCACTGCAGATGAGTTATCCTATTCATGTCCCCTCTTTCTTTCTCCACTTCTTTATATAACTTGCAGCCATCCTTTTCTTTTTTCTTTTTAATAAGATCAATATGTTAAGATATTAAAAATTAGTTAGTAATTTTTAGGGTTGAATACACTTTTTTCCTTTTCTTTTTTTTTTTTTTTTGCATTTAACGTATACGCGTTATGAGTACACTAGAAAATATGGTTTTATTTGTTAAGTACTATAGTTGAAAGCAAAAAATTGTTGGGGCTACTAATTAACCACGGCCGCGCAACAACTATTAGTTGTTTCTGCTAGCAAGTACAACACATTTGTTACAGCTAAAAATTGTAACAAATAGTTTGGCCATAAGTAAAATCATGATAAATGTTGATTAATCATCGTCAAAATTTAAGTTTTCGCGTCGATTTTGTCTGACCATAGTAAATATTGTTGATTTATAGCACAGGGAATAATCAATTTTTTTCTTTAGTGGTATAAAATCTTCTTCCAAATAAAAAAAAATGGTATAAACTTTGTATACGTGATGCGTATATGTTAAATACATCAGAAGATGCAACATGATTTGAAATAAAAAAATTCAATCATTATGTACTCCTTAAACTATTCGATGTTTCATTTTCCTCCTTAATTTGATGGTGAAAGCTTTCTTCAACTTACGATGATCCGCACCGAGATCGATGATGATCGAGCGACCTCGATCAGATAGTTTTGACCTTCGACAATGATTTGTTATATTCACAATCCTCGATTTTTGTAGTAGTATGAGTGGGTTTGCACAGATCGTTGGGTTTGCTCGACTGGCTCCCAACTGAAATGCTCTAATACCTAAGTCATCGTTGAGTTTTAGGTAAACATGCTAGACTCACAATAATTAATGCACGTCTTATTGGGTCAATCAGTATTTTACTAGGGTCTAATATTTTGGACCGTAGAGATCCACATATTAGCTCTGGAGCCTTCGTATGGGAAAAGTGTCAGCAACTAGTGTTTCAGGTCGAGTTGGCCCCCTTCGGAGCAAAAAAATTCGCTCAAATCTTCGTCTTTTTAGATAATTTGAACCTTTTTCAGGGATATATAGGTCTTTTAAGGAGTTTTTACCGATTGAACCAATTCGATGATATTAATAGTTTTGTATGATCTGTAAATTTATATTGTAAGTGTACAAATATTACTATATATATAACCAAAATATCCTTTGTTTTTAATTGCAAAAAAAAATATTAATAATTAATTGATGGGAATATATAAGTTGAATATTTATACAATATTTTTTTTTTTGGAAAAAGGATTTATATATAATATTTTAGGGCAGAATTTTCTTAAGAATTATGAACATTGTACAAATTTATCTCAATGCAGATTTCTCATTTGAAATGGTCCGATATTTTATTTTATCAATAAATTAATAGTCCGATTTTATTTTAAAATTTATAGAAATATACACTACAAACAAAAAATGAATTATTCCCTATATTTTAATCACCACAGTTTAAAAATTATGATAAATCAATACTATCCATCATAATCAAACAAAAACAACCAATATAAATATTAAATTTTAACCACAATTAATAAATATTTTTCACAGTTTTAATTATAAACAAAATATTTATTGTGGTTAATCTTTTGACTTCACTTGTAGAAATAATGACTAAAAAGCCGTTGTGTTGTTGTAATTAAAATATTATTTATCACTATAAAGCCATTACCAAAAATAATATTTTTTCGCGTGGTATGAGATAACTTGTGGATTTATGTTTTTGCATTTTGCGAGACAAAATAAAACACACTCAATATTTATTTTTGTATTTTTACACTTTATCTGTGTTTTATTTTTTGACTTTCTATATATAATATATATACACATTTATATATATATAATATAAAACAGATATGATTTGACAATAAACAGTGATTTTTATCTCCAAAAAATAAAACAATAAATATAAAATATTTGTATATATACATATTTATATAAAATATATATAAAAAATATATTATTTGACAATGAACAGTGATTTTTGTATTCCAAACTCCAGCATCAAACCTACACCACTTATTTTAAAATACTTTTAAATTACCCCAAAACACAAATCGAAACATATCATATATTTTCAACACACACTTACTTATCTCTATTTTTCTCTCTCTATTTTTAAAATACAAAACAAAACACTTAAAATACAAATCCGAACATAAGGATAAATTTTTGTGGGCAGTAATTCAATTCCTTCCGGCCAAATTAATTCTCCATGTCTAAAAAATGTAAGAAATTAATGACAAGTCTGCTAATGACTGGGAACTGCACCAACCACCAAGTCAATTTTTGGTAGGGGCCCTCCACAACCTTGCACATCATACATTAGCTTGATTAATTTTGCATTTAATTGTAATAGAAAATAATAATTCTTCTTTCTTTTTTTTTTCTTTTTTATAATTACACTCGTATCCCATGATATTTATTATAATTATATGTAATTATAATTTAAAAAATTATATTTAGTATCCGAACATTTGTTTTCGTCCAAAAAATGGATCCATCTATTAATAAAATTCACAGGATTTGTTGTCGGTAAAAAAATTAAATGAAAAATAATATTTATCCCCTGATTGACTTATAAATTTATTGTAGGTCAAACATTAAATTTTTTTTTCTGACCAAACTACCTTGATAAGAGTGAAGAAATCGATTGACGTGCGGCAAAATAATAATAAGTCAATGGAGGGTAAATTTGAACTCTTATTCAATTTTTTTTTACTGATATCAATATATTTTGTCAATTTTGACTAACGATTGAATTTATTTGTTGGACAGCACAAACGCCAGTGGTACTAAGTATAATTTCTCAAACCACAAAGAGGTTTATGTATAATTATATCAAATTTCGTGAGAGGGCGATGTAACTTTGTCTCTCTTTATTTTTTTTGGAACAAAACCAAATTAAAATTTATAATCAATATGAAGTTTAAAACAACCTAATGGGGGAGGGGTCCATTTGATGTAGTGATATATCTTATCGGTAAGGTGCTTTATGGTAGTGGTAATGCGTGAAAAACCAAGAATTTTTTCTTATATGAGATATTCATTGGGTTAAATGCAATTTATCTTCTGTAATACGTGAAATGAATAAATAAATCTCTGTGAAAAAAAAATTAGTAAATTATACCTCTGTATTTTGAAAAATGAAGCAAATTACGCTCTTATCAATGGTTTAAATGGGAGGTAATTTGCTTTAGTTTCTAAAATACAGAGAGTAATTTGCTATTTTATTTTTCACAAAATTTTTTCTTTTGCTTATTTCTCGTAGGAAAAATATTATTTTAGTCCACTAAGTATGCTTAATTTTAATTTTAGTCTGATAACTATGTCAATTTTTGTTTAGGTCTAGTAAATTGCTTACTTTTAGTCCTCTGGCAGATTTTCGGACAATTTTAACCCTATGAGTGCATATAGACTAAAACTGCCTTTCAAAAGTTGCATAGGGGTAAAATTATCCGAAAATCTGCCAGAGGACTAAAAGTAAGCAATTTCGTAAGTTACTGGATCTAAACAAAAATGGACATAGTTATCAAACTAAAATTAAAATTAGGCATACTTAGCGGACTAAAATAATACTTTTCCCTTTCTAGTATCATAGGGGTAAATTGCATTTTTTTCAATATTCATTGATAGGCAAAAATCTGAAAAGGGGTTCATTCCATATGTACCAAAATGAATGAATATTGTGCTTTAGTCTATTGGGTAAGATAATGATGTTGGTATTATGAGGACAGCTTGGAAATGAGCTACCAACATGATCAAATTTTTGGCATTTAAACAAAATATGATTTATATCTTCTTCTTCTTCTTCTTTTGACAAAGTAAGCAGACAGGACTATGTATTTTTTGTCTAAGGAAAAGGAAGCTAGCAGTAGGTAAAGCATGCCTTGCAATTAACCAGATAAAAAATTTGACTCTGGAAAGTGTTTTAAGATCCCAAATCAGCTTCCATGGGAGATGAGGCACATTTTCAAGTTTGTTCTGAAAAATTCTAGTCTAATGTTAAAATAATTTTGAGTAAATCAAGATAAATAATGCATATCATCTAAGTATATAGAATTAAAAATGGCTGGTATGTAGGGGTTATATAACTTGACGTCCTAAGATCTTGATGGCCTCCCTCCGTGTAGGTACTACGGCTCAACCCCCCCCCCCTCCCCAAATAAAACCCAAGAAGGCCACAACCGGTGTCTTTTAGTGTGAGCACGTTCACACGAAAATTAGATTTTGGCAAATTGTCAAATTGACTCAATAAGAATGTAAAAGGCAGAAAAAAGAGTGAGTTGTTGTGACTACCTAGACCCCTAGTACATCCTATTTCTAGTGTTAGAATAGGACATCTAACACCCAAATTAATATAGAAATAATGACCATTAGTGGGATGTTACAAAATTAAAAAGGATATTACACAATTCGACTTTCAAAATTGAAAGTTAAATATTATTTTGAAGATTTTAAATTTAAAATTGTAACAATCCTCCACAGGTTTGAAATTTTTGAAATAATATATTAGAAAATATAATAAGACAACTGAATATTATGTAATAGGTGCAGGAGCCTTCCGGGATTGAGCCTATACTTAGTGTTCGACGATTTTCATTTGAGGAAGTCATAACGAACTACCCCTTGAATTAGGTCCCTTTGCCAAATTTCAATACGTCATACACACAATATTGGCATCAATCTTGTTCAAAGTGGGTTAGCATTGTTAACAATGTAGGCCAATTAATTTTGCACCCAATTAATAAATAACAAGTGTCAAATAATATATTTATTATCGGTTATAATATTTCTATTTATATTTTGAAATTTACTAAATTAATTTTAAGTGTAAATAATTAATTTAATTGATTATTAATATATATCTAGTCATGAAATTAATGGTTGACAAGTGTCAAAACGAAGGGTTTCGGCCAATCAAATCATGCTTCGCAGTCAAAGATTCTAACCAATCTGACAACGCCACATGGAGCAACTGCATATACGCTCCAATCAAGTTAAGATAAATATTTGTGATATTTATCTCTTTAAAATATATAAATATCAAATAGATAAATCAAGTTGACCAATCATATCATTCCAAATATATGATTATTTATCTTTTTAATTAAATTATAAAGAGATAATATAAAAGGTGTTTAAATACATCACAACTCTACCTCTTTGACACCTTTACCTCAATCAACACGCTCAGAGATAGAGAATGGAGAGCAAAGCAAGGGAAGAAGGCCAAATAATCATCTCTACGAAGTTTTTCGAGTTCAAGAATATTTTAAAGCGTTAAAGATAGAGATCGATCTTTCGTCAAAGGTGCGCTACAAATTATAGCATTTAATTCAGGATTACAAGCGCTAAGCCTCGAATTAACATTATAAATATATCCAAATATATTTTCAAGAAGATTCGAGTGGCAAATTCACTTGCAAATCCTCAAATTTCAAGTCAAGACTATAATGTTTAATTCGAAATTACAGACATGAGCCCTCAAACTAACGCTATAGAAATTCAAATTCAAGTCCAAAGAAAATCTACGTGAATATTATTCTTTGATCCAACTACTTTTGAAGAGAAATATCAAGGAATAGAATAGAGATTGTACTCACTTTGATATTTAAATTCAGATAATTTTATGTGATAATTTATTGGTGTTTTGATTTTTCAAACACGATAAATTAGCGCTCACAAATTTTGGCACGTCCAGTGGGGCCTTCATATCCTTCATCTCTTCAATTCATCAAGATTTGGAGCACTTAATAGATACTCAAGAAAAGTTGTGAAGTCGATGAACTCTAAACTCACCGTGCCAAAATCTTCGAGCTCTAGTACCAAGAGTATTGGTGTTACTACGAGGAGCATGTCGAAGAAACTCGAAGAATCTTCTCAGATGACTCTTCTCAATAAGTACGTCCAGAATGATTTAGGCTTACCTAGCCATGCAAGTGAAGATGATGAAAATAAATCTCCTTTGTTTTCTCTTCGCTCCATGTCTAGCTATTCCTTCACAACAAAACGTGGCTCTGGTTATGATGACGAATGCTACAACTATAGAAGAGCAGCTTGTAAGCCTGACAAGAGGAGTTACAAAGCATGACCAAGAGCAAGATTCTCAAATTTCTAGATTGATTAACAAGACCGATAATGTCGACATAAGCCATATCATGTGGAAACAAGTTGAGGCTCATGATGAAGTAGAGCATCCACGAAGCAACATTATACTGAGAAGGATAAGTCTGCAAAAGAATTTCAAAATTAACTGATTCCCGTGGACCAACTGAAAGAATCCATCGGGAGAACCATCAGAAGCAAAATTGAAGGAAGCTCAAGGTCATCCCTTGCTTACTCCAAGCCCTACACTCAAAGGATTGACAACTTAAAGATGCAAATGGGCTATCAACACCAAAACTGCAATAATTTGATGGGAAGGGCAATCCTAAGAAGCATGTGGCTCACTTTGTCGAAATGTTCAATAATGCTGGAACATATGGGGATCATTTAGTCAAGCAGTTCGTCCGATCACTAAACGGTAATGTATTTAACTGGTATATTAACTTAGAGGCTGACTTAATTGATGGATGGGAAAAGCTAGAGCAAGAACTCCTCAATTGTTTCTATAGCACTCGTCAAATTGTCAGCATGATTGAGCTCATGAATTCTCACCAATGGAAAGAAGAACCAGTCACCGATTATATCAATAGGTGGAGGAATCTGAGCCTTAATTGCAAACATCGATTATTTAAAAATTCTGCCATTGAGATGTGCATTCAAGAGATGCATTGGGCCTTCAGTATATTCTCCACGAAATCCTACCCAAATCCTTCAAAGAATTAATCACTCGAGTGCATTATATGGATTTGAGTATGATAAGGAGTGGAGTTGAAGGATTACCTATTCAGGAGTTTCGCAAGACCAAGGAGAAACAAGAAATAAAGAAAGGGGGAAAACCCTTTTCAAAAGCTCCTAGCAAGGAATTAATGGCTGTGAATGTAGCACCATTCAAGTTCAAAAGCACTGCAAAATACAACGTTGTCCTAAAAAATAATGCTCCTTACAAGAAACCACAAACAAAACTAACTTTGAAGGAAATGCAAGCCAGACAATATCCATTCCTTGATTCCAATGTCTCCGAAATATTTATGATTTATTGGAGGCTAATCTTATCGATCTGTCAGAAATGAAACGACCTAAGGAAGCCAAACTGATGGATAATACAAAATATTGCAAATACAATCACTTAGTTGCACATGTGATATAAGATTGTTTCGTGTTCAATGATAAAGTTATGCAACTGGCTCACCAAGGTAGAATCACTCATAAGGAAGATACTGCCGCAACAAATGTTATACAATCAAGTGTGGATATTTTCATGGTAGCAAGGATTCATGCAACACCACGCATGGGGATAATACTGCAATCAATGAGGGTGAAAATCCCTCTGATGCTAATGACTGTATGTCCACAATTAGTTTTACTCATGAAGATTTGCTTCTTGGGTCTAAGCCTCATAATTGTCCTTTATTCATTGTTGGATATGTACATGAACAAAAAGTAAATAGAATATTGGTCGATGGAAGGTCTGTAGTTAATATCTTACTTATGCGAATTTTTAAAGGATTGGGAATCCCAATAAATGAACTCTCAAACAGTTGCCTTATGATCTAAGGTTTTAAATAAGGAGGACAAAGGGTTGTTGGCATTATAAGGATGCAATTAATTATGGAAGACATGGTTCGACTGCATTATTTCATGTTATAGACGCCAAAACTTCTTATAACATGCTCCTCACTCATCCATGGTTACACAAAAATGTCGTAGTTCTATCTACATGGCATCAATGTTTCAAATATTGCCATGATGGTATAGTGAAATAAGTGCTCAGTAACAACAAACCTTTTATTGAAGCTGAGTCACACTTTGCCGATGCTAAAAACTATATCAAGCATGCTAAGAAAGAAAAAGAGGTTCTGCCCTCCGAAGAGACAAAGTCATATGGTAATGAAAATGTAAGAAAGAATGATTCATCCACTATTCAAGTCCAATTATCAAAGGATCTGACTTTACCATTAACTTAGATCAACGTGAAGCAACCGTCTAAGTCACCACTCTAGGGATTTGTGCCCTCAACCCAAGAAGAAGAAGGAGGACATGAGACGTTGGTCGTAGATGGAAAAGGATTTGATCATAAAGCCTTCAAATTTCTTATTAAAGTTGGATATAACCCAAAAGAAAACCTAAGCCTTGGGAAACTTCCACCTGATGCTACCAGCAAAAAGGTCCATGGACTCAATGCTACCTTGATAATGCTAAAAGAAAAAAAGACATGCAATTCAAGATTCTCGAGTAAGTCTGGACTTTACTCCTCCTAAGCCTATCTGCATCGCCATAAAGAAGGTCAACAACAATAATGTTGCAGAAGAGTTTTTTCCAATTGAAGATGACAAGAGGGAAGAAAATTCGAGAGAATCTGTCTTCAATAGACTTGGCCTCCATAGAAGAATGGTGCGTGGAACAACCAACAAATAATCTTTCTTCGATAGATTGGGTCCATGTAAAAGAGTGGTGTATAAAAATAAATGCATGATTAAGGTGGCCGCACGTTCAAAGGAAAACACCAAGTTTTCTAATACACAAAAACTTAGAAGTTTGATCCCTCATAGAGTAAGGTGCCAGACAACTTTAATTATATCGTGTGCCAGAGTCTTGAAGGTTAAAGCACAAATCATGATCTTCACACAAGTACAATCTGACGATGAGGATGATAGGAAAACTGTTGCATCGTCTAATTATATCAGCAATGTTGATGAAGAATACTTTTCCCAAGCCTACCACATCACCTTAATTGAAGATGGTGAGGTTGAATCAGAAGACGCCGAAGACGCTCCTATAGAACTGGAGGAGGGTGTTAAAGCCACCGTCAATGAATTGAAAGAAGTTAATGTAGGTGACACTGAAGACCCTAGGTCAATTTACACAAGTGCCTCACTAATCCCGAAAGATGAGGAAACTTATATTGCACTAATCCATGAATTTAAAGATGTGTTTGCATCGTCCTACAAAGAAATGCTCGGGTTAGACCCAAAAGTAGTTGTGCAACACCTATAAGTAAAGAAAGGAACTTGTCCTGTCAAATAAAGGCACCGTAGATTTCGACTTGAGTTAATCCCATTGGTTGAAAGCAAAGTGAACAAACTCGTCGAAGTCGATTTCATTTGATATGTCAAATTCGAATATGTGTTAACTTTAGGGACTTGAATAACGCATGTCCTAAATATGACTTCCCATTACCAATTGTTGAACTACTGCAGACGCTACTACGGGTCACAAAGCTTTATCTTTCATGGATGGATCATCCGAATACAACCAAATACGTATGACACCAGTAGCTCAAGAATTGATGGAATTTCGTACTCTAGAAGGTATATATTGCTATAAAGTCATGCCTTTTCAGCTAAAGAATACTGATGCCACACATCAAAGGGCTATGCCAAGGATCTTCGATGACAGGCTTCACAAGAATGTCAAATGCTACGTTGATGACTTGGTTGTGAAATCAAAGAAGTGAGGCGATCATTTTCATGTCTTGAGAAAGGTTTTTGAATGGTTTGAGGAGATACCAACTAAAAATGAACCCTTCTAAATATGCCTCGGAGTTACATCTGAAAAATTTCTTGGGTTCATTGTTTGCTAGCGGGGTATAGAAATCCAAGATTGATACTATTTTGAGGAATGCCAGAACCTCGAAACATCCACGAGCCTAAAAGCTTGCAAGGAAAACTAGCGTACCTTCAGAGATTCATTTATAATCTAGCAGGCCATTGTCAACCATTCAGTCGCCGGATGAAAAAGGATGTACCATTTGAATGGGACAGAGCTTGTGGCAGAGTGTTTAAAAGTTTAAAGTCTTACTTAATGAAGCATCTCGTGTTGTTCCTAGGCGCCCTTTAATTCTTTATGTTGCTCTCAAGAGCGCTCTATAGGAATCTTATTGCTCAAAGAAATGATGAAGGAAAGGAGAATGCATTAAACTATTTGAGTAAAATGGTGACACCAAATGAGCTCAAATATTCACCTATTGAATAATTGTGTTTGGAATTCATCTTTGCAATCAAAAAGTTGAGGCACTATTTCAATCTCACAGTGTCCATCTCGTCTCAAAGGCTAACCATTTGAAGTATGTCATGATGAAACTAGTATTTAGGATAGGCTTGCAAGATAGTACCTCCAACTGCAGTAATTTGAGATCACATACGTTCCCCAACAAGCTGTGAAAGGGCAAGTTCTAGCAGACTTTCTAGTTGATCATCCCATGCTTGTCAAGTGGGAGTTATCCGATGACTTACATGATGAAGAGGTCCTTGTGATTGAAGTTAAACCTCCTTGGAAGATGTACTTCAATGGAGCCTCTCATAAAGAACGAGTCGGTGCTGGAGTTGTCTTTATTACATCAGAAGGAGAAGTACTGCCTTACTCCTTTACGCTAGATAAATTTATTCATACAATGTTGTGGAATATGAAGCTCTAATCTTTGGGTTAGAAATGACTATCGACGAAAAGCAACTACATCTCAAGGTGTATGGAGATTCTTAGTTAGCGGTAAATAAACTCCTTGGTCTCTACGAAGTCAAAAAACCTAAGTTGCTTCCATATCATAACTACTCAAAAAGGCTGATGGGATGATCAGGAGATGCAAAGCTGGAGTATCTACCAAGAAAAAATAATAAACAAGTTGATGCATTCCGAAACTTGTCTCAACACTTTTAATGACCGATAAAGAAGCACGATACAAATACGTAAAAGTTATGTTATACCATCAATCTTTTAGTGATGATGAGAATGACACGTCCCAAGAAGAAGAAAATCACGTCATAAAGGTTTTTGAAGTTGAGGACGAAGATTGGCGACATCTACTTGTCGACCATTTGAAACACGGGAAGCTACCTAAAGGCAATAGACGATCATTTGATGAAATTTTTCAATGCTGTCTAAGTGATGATGAAAAAATCAAGCTATAAAAAAAACACATTCTGGAATTTGCAGTGCTCACCAATCAGGACCAAAGCTACACTTCTGCATAAAGAGGATGGGTTATTATTGGCCTACTATAGTTGAAGATTGCATCGACTATTCAAGAAGATGTCAAGCTTGTTAATTCCACGCCAATCTGATCCACCAGCCACCTGAGCAGTTGCATCCTACCATTGCCTCATCACCCTTTGATGCTTGGGGTTCAAATGTTGTTAGGCCTATAACAAAGTCCGCTGGTGGTCACTTGTATATTTTGGCTCCAACAGATTATTTCTCTAAATGAGCTAAAGAGGTACCTCTTAAAGAAGTAAAAAAATAGAATGTTGTTGATTTTATCCACACCAATATCATCTAACATTATGGTATGTCTAGGTATATCATCACCAATAATGGGAAGCCCTTTTGCAATAGCTTGATAGACAAGTTGTGTCAAAAGTTTGACTGTAAATGAAGAAACTCTTCTATGTATTATATTGCTACACATGAACTTGCTAAAACTTTCAACAAAACTTTGTGTAGCCTATAAAGTGGTGGTCAAGTCAAAGCGAGATTGGCACGAGAGGATTGGAGAAGCTCTATGGGCATATAGAACTACTGTTAAACGCCTACTCAAGCAACTCCCTATGCACTAGGCTATGGACTAAAAACAGTCCTTGCACTTGAGCATCAAATCCCATCATTGAGGATAGCAATACAAGGACTTACATATGAAGAAAATGGTAGAATACGACTTGAAGAATTGGAAGCTCTCGGTGAGAAGAGATTAGAAGCACAACAAAGGCTCAAGTGTTACCAAGTTCGATTGTCTATGGCGTTCAATAAGAAGTGTGCCTGCGTTCTTTCAAAGTTGGTGGTTTAGTATTCGCAGTGAGGAGGCCTATAATCATACCGCATCGGATGGGAAACAAATTCTTGCTAAAATCTGATGGTCCTATGTTGTAAAAGAAGTCTACACAAATGGTGCGTATAACTTGCTCACTAAAGACGACTTGAGAATAGACCCAATAAATGGAAAGTTCTTGAAACGATACTACGCTTAAGCAAACAAAAAAAAAAATAAAAGATGAAAAAATGAAAAAGGAAAACTCCTGGTCCCCATTAGTATAAACTGTGAATGACCCTCTCTTTTTCAAATAAATATTTTGTACTTTAAACTTTGTAATGACTAGATCCTCTTGATGAGGTATGTAGGCAGCTTAGACATTTCAAAATTTAGCCATAACATATAAAATGCCCTTATTTCTCGTATGAAGTTGTTAACATAGGAGAAATAAGGACACTCAAAGATTGCAAGATAAAAAAAAATATATTATGTAATCTCAATCGAAACATGGGGGCAAAGCAAAAATAAAAAAATAATAGAATTCAATAAGAGATAAAATCCTAAACAAATCTCAAACAAAAAGACTCAAACTCTTCAAGTCTTCCTTGAGGACTTCCAAATTTGGTCTTGAAGACTCCAAATCCTCAACTATTGCATCATTTAGAGGGGTGGTATTCTCAAGTGTTGCAATGTCCTTGATCTCATGAACTTTGGTTTGAGCATTGTGGCTAAGTTGCTTTTGTCCCTTCATAGTAGCACACAAACTTGTTTTTTGTTCCTTAAGGTTCACAATCTCCTTCGCAATACGCTCTAACTTGGCCATAGTAGATTGGACTTTAGAAGCCTCTTCGCTCGCTTTAACTTGAGCATCTTAGAGACGATATTAGCTTCCTTTAATTGTTGCTCGAGAAGACTTCTGGACTACTTCTTAGAAGATAAGGATCTTGCTTCGTCATAAGCAGCAGCTTATGCAAAAAATACATTCATCAGTCTCTGTTGCTTTTAAAGGTGCAAGCTCTTTCTTTTGCCTTTTTCAGTAATGATCCTTGTTGCTACTGTTTCCATCCTCCAAATTATGCAAGGAACCTTTTCTTTACTTGCCTCTACAATTTCAGCTTGAGGGTTACACTTGGCCACAATAGAAGGAACAAATACATGTGGAAGATTGTTCTCATAACTATCAACTTGCTTGTTCTCATACTTTTTACATTTGAGTGTAATCTTAGTTGACTTTGGTTAATAAAGCATGCATTCTTGTCATCAAGAAAAGTCCCATGGACTTTAGCCTACCATGTTTTATAAGTTTTCGAACATAATTTCTTAGCGTTAGTAGGCGAACAAGGGAGCCAAGCTTTTAATGAAGACTTAGATAGAACACATAAATGCTAATAACGGATTCCTTATTCTAAACAACCTGCACGCATGTGCTATTTAAGGGTCCCCGATACGTCTTGATAGTACCGAAATTGATGCTCAAATTTATACGGATTGTGGCTCAGTAATGAATTTATTGCCTTGACGAAGAGTAGGATAACTTGAACGAATTGCAATAAAATAACTATATTCGAACTCTTCAGCATTGTCATTGTCAACGAATTTGTAGAACTCATTCTTTTCAATCATGTTGCAAGTCCAAGAGACGAACTCGGCCTTATAAATTCGCTTGCGTGCTTCTCGCAGATCCTAATACTTTGCACCCCCTTCACCAAAAAATCGCATCATTTTCGGGCCACACAACCCTTTGTCAAATCGAATAATGAGTTTTGAAGTACTATGCTAACCAAGCATAGACAAAATGGATAAAAAAGAAGGATTCATACGAGTAGGTTTTGGAAAAGTTGCGATAGTATTCAAAACCTCATAAATATTCTCTAAGACAGGAATAGCCAGGCTCACTCGTTGACTACTTGCCATCATGGATGCCATCTTAAAGGTACTTGGACGTATGGAGTTGACATTCTCATCAGGAAGAACAAACGCATAATGCTAACAAGCTAAGTTTCCTCCTTGAGATTTCTTTTAATGCTTAGCTAGAAGAATAAAGCCTCCTCGGCAGTCGACCATTTCTTATGAGCTTCAATGTTGCTAAAAGGGTTATGAGTTGACTTAGGCCAAACCATTTTCTTCTCTTTACGATGAGGAGGCGGATGGTATTTGGTAGCCTTCTTAGACCAAAACTTCACCAATTTTTCAATAGATAGATTGAAGCATTGATTACCACCAACACTTTGAAGTAAGTGGCAAACGTAAAGTAAATACTTATTGGAATGAGGAATGATCCTATCTCCCTTTTCGTCAATGCTGGTAAGCTCTATATAACTTGGTACTACTTCATCATAAAGGCAACCCGTTATAGAAAGTCCAACGAGTCATGTAAATCCTTCAGGAAAATGGATAATTCTCTGGCAGAGGTAGGCAAAGTATTCGTAAGGGGGCACCACGCTTCACAAAATACCTTGACAATGTCAGAATTGTAATCATAAGTAAAAAATATTGTATACTATGATGAAGTGCAATTTACCTCTTCAGCGACTAAATACATATTCAGTCCACTCCCAATATCCTATGGTGTAGTGGAATTCTCCAATAAATCGAAAATCACCCTCCCACTTTGCGTCGCCTTCAATAATGGAACGACCCAAAGTTCGCAAAGGGGTAAGGTCATTTAATTGTTGATGACGAGGAAGCTCATAGTGGATAGCTCGTAAAGTCCACGCCTTAGTGTTCTTGCTCAAGAAAACTTTTATCTATTGATCCATCAACTTTTAACTTTTTTTTTTTAAGATCCATCTACTCATATTGATTTACTACCAAGAGGTAATCATATAAAATCAAGTATTATCTTGAATAATTGAACTATACGCATATTGGTAGATTCTTTCCAAAAAAGCATCTATAGAATATATTGCTTCATCATAAGTTTGTGGATCCCATTCAACTAAAAAAGTAGCATTAATCACCTCCAAAATTCTTTTCAACCTAGCTCTTTTCCTTCTCCTAAATCCCATAAATTCTCCTTGCTTATTTTCTAACATTGCACTACTAGATGATTCAGCTCTAGAAGATTCAATTTTTGAAATGCATGACTCACTTTGAATTTTAGTCTTAAAAGAAAAAACCTCTTAAAGTATATAGCATCTCTAGCCTCACTAATTGTATTGTCAGATATTCCACTAACCTTAGAATTAAACACTAGAAACCTATTTGGATTACTGTTTTGCGCATATCCAATAAAGATAGCATCTACAATTTTAGGATCTATTTTCTTTCTCTTGAATTTAGATATAATTACTTTCACTAGACACCCCTACACTCTAAGGAAATTTAGTTTAGGAATCCTATTTTTTCATAACTCATAAGGTGTTTTAATTATTATTATCTTTAAGTAATATGCAATTTAATGTATAACAAGAACCTAAATTAACTTCTCCCCACAAATTCTCTAGTACTCGTGAATTTAACATCAGCGCATTAAATATACACCAAAGTCTTGTTTTTTCTCTCAGCCATGCCATTTGATTGTGGTGAATAAGGGGGTGCGGATCCATGTATTATATCATTATCTTCACAAAATTTTGACAACTCTCCTAAAGAATATTCTCCTCCTCTATCAGACTTTAGTAATTTAATCATTTTCTCTAATTGATTTTCAACTTCATTTTTATAACCTTAAACTTATAAAAAATTTCATCCTTAGCTTTAATAAGATAAACATAACAATACTTGGAAAAATCATCTATAAAGGTTTACAAAATATTTATTGCCACCTCTAGCTGGAGACCTATTTGGATTATAAACATCACTATGAATAAGATCTAAAATATTTAAAATTCTTTCAACTGATTTATAAGGCCTTTAAGTTTGTTTTACTTGTGCACATATTTCACATTTATGATCAATATTTACTTGAAATTTGGAAACAGACTAAGTTCCATAGTCTTTTTAACCTTTCTATTACTTACATATCCCAATCTTTCATGCCTTAATTAGGCGACTTAATTCTTTATAACGTCAAATTCTATTATCTATTTAAAGGGCCATCATCCTTTTCATTTGGTACATTGAGGGTTATGTGTTTGTATTTTGATAAAGAGTTTATGTGACTTTCGAGAAATACTTTATACTCTCCTAGTTTTGGCAACGTGACTATGGACTGATTTCTAGTTTTCTTGTGATCGTATACATGGCCACATAAATATAAAAATAGTAACGGCCAAATCGTTGGAACCTTCTTTGATTCCATCAATAATAAATTCTTTCCCAACAAAAGTGATTACAAGTTTATATGACTCCATAACTAGTTTGCAACCACTTGGCACTAATAAGATCCACTAATTAAATTCTTCCTAATGTCGAGATGCAACCACTTGGCACTTAATAAGATTCACTAATTAAATTCTTCCTAATGTCGAGAACGTGTAGCAGTCCTTCAAGAATCAATATCTTTCCAGAGGTCATTTTTAGATCAGTGTTCCCAATTTCATGAATTTGTATTGTAGTTTTATTTCTTAGTGTCACACTTCCTTCACTTGAGTTGTTATAGGATTTAAACATTGATTTATCAAAACAAACATGTATATTAGTTCCAGAGTCTAACTACCAATCATTATTTTGATATGTAAAATTTATTAATGAATGTATAGACTGTAACCTGACAGACGATTCCTCTTCAACCAAAATATTCACTTGTCCATGTTGATTCTTAGGCTTAAAGTTGAATTTAGAAGCATTATTTTCAGTTTTTAAAAAGTAACAATCATTAGCCACATGACTGGTCCTTCCACATACAAAGTTCTCTTTTCTTCCTTTTCTTTGCCTTTACCATTTTTATGATTTTGAATTTTAGGTTGAGTATTATTATGACGATATTTTTCCTCCAACCCTTTTTATTGTTCTTAAACATAATACCCCAAGCTTGAAGTTCTTTTGATTATACTTCTTTTTATCTTCCACTATATTAACTTTGGCCTTCATCTCTTCTTATTTAATATTTAGCATCTATTGCTCCTCTATTCTCAATAATTTAAAAGCTTGAGTTAACACACCTTGTTGATATGTTAAAATCTCTAGCAAAATTAGACCAAGATGGTGAAAGCTTATCAATCAAACATGAAGTGTGTAGGTGCTATGTAATTCACCCTTTTGTTAATGGTAACTATTGTCGAGAGAGTAGCACTATAAATCTTAAGAAACCACGAATTAAAAAATATTTTGGAACCTTTTTTTGTAGAAAAAGACTAAGTATTGCTATAATACTCTTGAATGTTAATAAGTAATTTGATGTATGAAACACAATTAGAGGGGTCTATTATAAATACTGCAGGATTGCAACAAAAAGACACGGGCTGGGCTAGATCAGGCTAGAATTGGATTGACACAATGAAAAAGTGGGCTGGATTAACTCATGCCCGCTTGGGACAGGCCTAGCCCAGTGGCCTAGAACCACCTAGTCTTGGACCAGGTTGAGTCGGGCTTCTGGGGCTTTTTTTTTATTATTATTATTTAATAATGTATAGTATATAATTTTTATTTTACCTAATTGAAGTTCATTTAAAAACGTTTGACCAATAATGAACACTAGTGACTTGATCTTGGATCGAGTTTTTTCAAGATGATCTGTGCCTATCTTGAACTAATCCGATCCACTGTATACCTTGAACTAGAGAGTTGTTGATATACAGCTCTAGTTCACTAGTGGTTGAAAAGTCACTATACTGGTTCGATCGACTAGTGCAACGAAGAGTCACACTAACCTTAATCAAAATTGAAGAGATACACGGGTTAGCTTATAAAATGTTTAAAAACTTTTAAAAGATAACAAAGTATTTGATAAGTGTTTGTTTCCTAGAAAAAAGCTCTAAAAATAAGATGCTATGAACTTATAAACTCTTTTAAACAAATTAAGAAATTTAGAACCATTATGGCAAGGAAAAGTTTGATTCAGAGGGAGAAGAAGAGGCAAAAATTGGAACAGAAATATCATTTGATTCATCGATCCTCAAAAAAAGAAATAAGTAAAGTTCCATCATTGAGTGACAAATGGGAAATGTTCTTTAGTCTGCCCTATTCTATAAGCGCTTGGCTCACGGCTTCTGATAGGGAATGATTTGTAGCACAGGGGCGTAGCGGTAATACAGAAGAGTGCTAATGACCTATCTAGTGTGCATCTTAGGAAGAGAAGTGGGCAAGCTTAGGAGAAAGGATAGAGATAGCTGTCAACAATAGAAAGAAGGTCTAGCAGGAAAGAAAGAAGGAGTATGTTACATAGAATTAGCAAAAATTCACCTAAAAAAGATGATATGGCTGTTCAAAAGTTCCCCACCAGTCAGATAAGAGGATAAATCCTCATCAAGCATAACGGTCTTATTCTCTTACCACTAACTTAGTAGCCGGGTTGGTCCGAGTGGAGAGAAAAAAAAAAAGAATTGAACTTAAAATCTTTTCTGGAGATATCCATTTTCCTGGAGAGACAGATAAGATATCCCGACATAGCGGCGTTTTGATACCACCAGGAACAGGAAAACAAAATTGCAAGGAATCCAAAAAATGGAAAAATTGGATCTATGTTCAACGGATCACACCTAGCAAGAAAAAGTATTTTGTTTTGGTTCGGCCTGTCGTCACATATGAAATAACGGACGGTATAACTATTCTAACTTATTTTTAAGATCTTAACATACTCTTTTAATTAATTACAATTTGTCATTACTATCATCTTATCATCAACTCCTTCACTTACTTATTTTTAAAACAAGTTTTGACAGCTCTTAAGTTTTAAGAACATTTAATAAAATATAAGAGCTTATAAAATCTTTTAAGTTTATTCAAATACTCTCTTAGAGTGACTTTGCCAAAATATGGGCCCGGGTCCATTATATTTGGGCTTCATCCTATTCTTAATTCTATAAATGGGCCTGTCTGATCGACCCTAGATTGTGATGAATTTGAAATCTACGGCCAAAATTTGACTTGTTGGACTTGAACTTCACGTGGGGCCCAATTTAGCTGACTGAGCCTCTTTGCTTCAAGTTCCCACTATAAATCTGTCGGCTGTCGGCTGTCGGCTGTCGCCCAATTAATGTACGAACTTATGTTTTAAGTATATGTGACATTTAAAATAAGCTAAATTAGATTGATATTTCAGAAATTAGGCTAAAATATATAAATATTTTTTATTTTTTAAAATTTTTTAGCTATATTACTTGAGGTATAGTTGTAATTATAATTATATCTCATATTCAAAGGCAAAGCTTACGCAAACATCTCCAGAAAATATTACACTAACATCTCTCAAGGGGTATAGCTGTAATTTTGCAAAAAGACAGGAAGTATTTGCGTAATTTTGTCTGATCTCAAAATGTGTCAATGTAGTTTGCCCTTTAAATTATCTTATAAAATTGGGTACATTACAATGAGTTCCCCAAATGTTGGAGTACTTATGAATCATTTCTCGTTATTTAGAAAATTACCAATACCTCTATGATTTTAAGGGTCGTCCAACAATTACTCAATCTGTTAGTCTATGCTAGATTTTCGCCCATTTTTTATGATAAATTGACCAAAATGCCCTTGTGGAACTATATTTTATTATTTTATAAAATTTTCTTGGGACAAAGTAGATAATTTTTTTTTACAGTTTTTTTCAATATTTTCAGTTCACCTTTTCCATTTTACTTTTTATTTTTTATTTTTTAAAAAAATACAGTAAGGGCAAAGTTGATAATTCCGTACACCCATTTAAGAATTGCATAATTTCATCAAATATCAGGATGATATTGATAATTTTTTAAATAACAAAACAATATCTGTAATTATATCAAACCTTTGGGGAGTTCGTCGTGATTTACCCTATAAAAAATTACAAATTATTTGATAAAGTTTTTGAAAAAAGAGTTAATAAAATAAAAAAAATAAAACATCAGAAAATTATAAGCTCTCTTGAAAAAGAGTAAGACGTTCATAATTTATTGTTAACAAGTTTATTTTTTAAAACAAAAATAATTACAAAAATAATTAGAGGAATACTTATAATTTTTCAAATAATAAAGAAATATTTATAATTATGACAAATTCTGAAAAGGTGGTTGTAATTTATCCTTTTTTTTAATGATATTTATGAATTTCATGAATTAAGTTTCCTAAATAGTCCCATGCTTTTCTCTTATTAAATTTATTCATTTCAGGAACGGGAAAGGATAATATAATATAATACTTTAATATTTAATTTTAAAACTATAGTTTTTTAAAAAGCAATTCTCATAAATAACAATTTATGATTTCTTTCTTTTGTAGAAAAATATGACATTCAAAATAGGGTTAAATACACATTGCACACTTCATTTTACTTGTGGTAGCAATTAACCCCCTAAATTAATTATTATAACACTTATCTCTCTAGAATAAATATTTGACAATATTGTCCTTCTATTATATATTCACATATTTATCGTTCAAACGACTTTTCTTTCTATATTTTGCATTTTAAATTCAATTAAAATTCTCTGAACCGAAAAAAATATATTTTAATTACAATAAAATAAAAAAATTGTAAACTAAGTATTAAATTTTGTTATATTTTATATATTCAAAATTAAGTAATGAAGGAGTACAATAATACACAAATATAAAAATGAATTAGTTACATATAAGTTTTTAAATATATTTTTCTTAAAAAATTATGAGAAAATATATTAACTCTTTTTTCCCTAACAAATTAATAAAAATCTTCGGAATAAGTACACTCTCCTCTCCTATAGTTTGATGTAATTATACGTAAACCTCCTATGGCTAGTATTCTTGGAGCTCGCTTCCGTTTAACAAATTTATCAAATTTGCTGATATTAATAAAAAAAAATGGAAAAAAATTCATGTTTAACCCCAATTGACTCATTACCGATAAATTGTAGGTCAAACCACTTTTTTATAATTAAATTACCGTTATATATTTTCACATGTTAATGCATGTGAGGAGGTATGTCATCACTGTTATAAGAATAGTTTAGTCACAAAAATTTTGTTAGACCTGCAATAAGTTAATAATAAATCAATTGAGGGTAAATATCAAATTTTATTCAATTTTTTTTTTAACATCAACAAAATAAGTGAATTTTAACTAATGGATGGACCTATTTGTTATTACAAGTAAAACATAGGGTTACTAGATTTTGTTGGAAAATAAAAGTTGTGCCGTGGGCAAACCACTGCCTTGAAAGCAAAATTTCGGTGCTACCCCGGTGCAAATAGTGTAAACGTTCGCTCCCAAAGTTAACACAACTATAACTCTCTAACACGTACACTAGTGGCAGAGAGTTTGAAACAACGAATACAAAAAAATAGAAAAGAGAATGAAGACTCGAAGAGCAGAAGAGAGCTCGGACTGTATGAATGAACCAAAAGAAGAGAGCTCAAAAAATTGTGTGAGGCTATGTGTAGAAGGGCCAGCTTGGTTACTTGAGAAAAATAAGCTATTGGACTCTTATCAGCAATAAAAAATCGGCCAAGTGTGGAGGATTTTCCTCAACCTCCATGACTTGGTCTTCTTTGGAGTCCAAAATCGAGAACAATGAGAGATTTCAATGTAATTTTCCCAAAAAAGAATATAACCGCGGGTGCCCAGCCCAGTCCAGACCGAGACGGGACAAGCGAGCGGTGTGCATGGTAATTCTACCAAAATCCACCTACCACACTTCTCATTTCAAAGATAATAAGTTAATTCAATATACATGGGAAAGAAAGGATCACTACCTATGTGAGACGAGAAATAGCATTAGTCATTCCCATCAATCCCCCACAAATAACTAATATAGATGAAGAATATGATTTTCTGAGTGAACGAAAAAGTATACTTAAGCATTGATATCTTTCGATTGAATTAATCCATAGTGAAGTGAGGCAATCAAACTTGCTAACAAGAGTGATATAACTCTTGAACTTTCGATAGCTCAGATTGATACCCCCACAATCACATATAAATTCCTTGGTGATCGTTGTTCCCCGATAAAAGTTCCGAGCGCTATTAATGGCCTTTCGTTAATACCTTGGTTCTAATGAGTGCTCTAGAAAGAACTTCTAATTTTCTTTCATAGAAGGCGGCCCACCTTCACACCCATCGAGATAGTTTCATCATGTCTATAGACCACTCAATAATTGAGCTATGAGGCTATCCTCCTGAACATAATCAGGGTTATCCATCAAGTCCTTGTTAGGACCATCCAAACACAGGACTATGGATTTATATTTACCATACTCTAATCAAGGGGTTTTAGCCCCATTGCTCTTGAGGGCTCCAATAATCTCCTGTGAGTCCTTTTGTTAGAGAATCTGCCAATTTTCTCTTGGACCTCACATAATCCAAGGAGATTATCCCATTCTTTAGGAGTTCTTTTACTGCTTCATGCCTGATACGAATATATCTCCTTTTGCCATTGTAAGCATAGTTCTTGGGAATTCCAATAGATAGTTGGAAGTCACAGTGCAAAGACACTGGCATAGTTGACCTCCACGAGGGCACATCTTCCAATAAGTTTCTCAGTCACTCTACTTCTTGACCTACTAGTTCAAGAGCTATAAATTCAGATTCCATAGTAGAGCGAGCTATACAAGTTTGTTTTGCAGATTTCCATAAAATATCTCCCCCACTCAAAGTAAAAACATATCCACTAGTTAAACTTACTTCATCATTATCGGTAACCTAGTTTGCATCACAAAATCCTTCTAACAATGCGGGAAATTTATTAAAGTGCAACTCAAGTTTATAGTACCCTTTAGATATCTCAACAGGCAACATAGTGCATTCTAGTGTTCATTATTGGAATTATGAGTATACCGACTTAGTCTACTCATAGTGTAACTTATGTTAGGTCTATTGTAGCTCTTGAGAAACATGACACTCCCTATGATTTTTGCATACTCAGCTTATGACACTATCATTTTTATTCTTTTTTAGACATACGCTCGGGTCATAAGGTATTTTGACTGGTATCTCATCTTGACCACCGAACTTGGCCACGATTTTCTTTATATAGTGTGACTGACAAAGAGAGAACCCATTTTCAGTTTTTCTAATTTTAATGCCTAGTATTACATTAGCTTCTCCTAGATCTTCTATATCAAACTGTGCTGATAAGAATCTTTTGGTTCCTAATTATTTTTATTTGCTGCAAAAATCAGCATATCATCGACATATAGGCATATAATAACACATTTTGTCCCAAACAATTTTGAGTATACACATGTGTCTGATACATTTGTTATATATCTATTAGTTTTTAAAGTATGATCAAACTTTCCACACCATTGTTTGGGTGCTTGTTTTAGTTCATATAGTGATTTCCTGAGTTTACAAACTTTATTTTCTTGGCTAGGTACCATAAACCCCTCTGGTTGTTCCATATATATTTCTTCTTCATAGTCACCATTTAGGAAGGCTATTTTTACATCCATTTGATGGATTATTAAGCCAAGAATAGCTGATAGTGCAACTAGAGTTCTAATGGTTGCGATCTTTTATTTCTTCTAGGTTCATTCGCAACAGAATTCGAGGAAGTTAACAAAGGTTTATTGCCTGAGGAGGCTATATCTGTTTTAGTAGTTTTAATCAATGAAAAAAACTAGTTTAAAGAATCCAACATCTCTTGATTCACAAAGAGAGTTATCATTTAATACATGAATCTATATGCGCCACTATTTTGGCATATCCAATAAACACACAGTCAAAGATTTTAGGTCCTATGTTTGTTTTTTTAAATTCTGGATATGCTACTTTACCTAGACAACCCCACACCTTAAGAAGTTTAAAGTTAGGAGCAAACCCTTTCCATAATTCATAAGGGGTTTTATTCTTTTTTTTTTTTTATGTGGGACTCTATTAAGGATATAGTATGCAGACAAAACCGCTTCCCCCCACATATTATCAGGTATACCTGAGCTTAAAAGCAGTATTCATCATTTCTTTCAGAGTCCTATTTTTCCGTTCAGCTATGCCATTTTTTTGAGGTGCATAAGGTGCACTAATCTCATGGATTATTCCATTGATCTCACAAAATTCTTTCAAGAATTTAGTGTTGTATTTTTCGCCCCTATTAGATCTAAGTCTTTTAATCTTCTTGTCTAATTGATTTTCAACTTCAGCCTTAAATTTCAAAAACATTCAGCAACCTCATCTTTTGATTTTAATAGATAAATCTTAGTATATCTAGAAAAATCATCAACGAATCAGATATAATATTTTTTACCACTATTGCTTAATGTGTTTGAAATTAGTTACATCCGAGTGATTAATTCGAGTAATTCAATACTTCTAGTTGTGATAGGTTTAAAAGGTTTCTTTACGTATTTTTTCTCTACACAGACTCTACATTTAGAGCATCCATTTGTGTCAGAAGTATTTATAAAATTCATAATTTTCAATCTTTTAATAGAGGAATAGTTCACATGTCCTAATCTACCATGCCAAATATCAATGGATTCCATCAAATAAGCAGAACTGGAAGAAATTTTATTAATAGCAGTGGAAACAGTGTTTAGGACAAATAAACCATCATATAAGTATCATTTTCTACAAAGTCATTATTTTTAGTGATTATAATCTTATCAGATTCTAACACAATTTTCAAGCCACATTTATTCAATAAACTACAGAAACTAGATTTCTACATAAAGAATGCACATATAATACGTCATTCAAAGAAAGTGTTTTTCCAGAAGTAAGTTTAAGGAAGATCTTTCCTTTACCCAAGGCTCCGGCAGTTGTAGAGTTCCCCATGAAGACACACTCGTCGTCTGTTGCGTCAAGAAGTTCAGGAAATAGTGGTTTGTTGGAGCAGAAATGCCTAGATGCGCCAGTGTCTAGTATCCAGTCTTCTTTGTTCTCCACCAGGTTAGCTTCTACAACGAGAAAAATGCAAACAACCCCCTTGTGATATTGCAAATGAGCAAATTACCCCCTTATGAAAAAATAAATAGCAATTTACCTCCCTGTATTTTTTAAAATACAGCAATGTACCCCTGTGATTTTTAAAATGAAGCAATCTACCTCCCTGTATAAGGAGGTAAATTGCTTCATTTTAAAAAGTATAAGGGGGTAAATTGCTATATTTTTTTCATAGGAGGGTAATGTGCTCATTTTAATATCACAGGGGGATAAATTGCTATTCACCCCTTCTACAACTACCGCATCGATGATCTCGTCATTTTTAGCTAGGTTGACTTGTGGAGTAGATTGAGTGGCTGGTTTTTGTTTTAGGTTGATCCTTTCTATGGTAGCACTGTTACGCTTTGTGTCCTGGTTTCCCACAGCAATAGCATGATATTTTGTTCTTTTGGATCTTACCGTCAGGTCTTTTTGAATGTCTTGTGTTAATTGTTCTTTTGAAGGTTTTTCCCTTTATACTGGTGAAACCTGCTTTTAGATCCAGCAGACTCAACAAGGTTAGCTTTAACTAAAAGAGAAGAGAGAGAAGTTTCCTTATCTTTCAAGCGATTTGCTTTTTCCGTTCTCATATGGCCGATCAATTCTTGGAGGGTTAGATCCCTTTTCTTGTGCTTCAAATGGTTTCGATATTCACTCTAAGTAGGAGGGAATTTTTCAAGTAGCACATTGGCTTGTAAAATCTCATACATTTTCATGCCTCGCTCAGGACTTCTGTCACTATGTTCTCATATTCGTAGATTTACTCCATTATAGACTTCTCATCGACTATTTGAAATTGGAGCCATTTACCGACGACGTACTTTTTTCTTCCAAGTCATCACCTCCGTATCTTGCCTCCATTGTAGTCCAGTTTTCTTTGGCACTCCTATAGTTGACAAACAAGTCAAACAGAGAATTATTCATATGATTAAGCAGGTGACCTCTCATTGTTTTATTGTCTCTATCGTATTTTAGCTTTGCCTCGTCCTCAAATTTTACGGTCGTTCCATCTGGGAGATCGATGTTGTAGTAATGGCAAGAGTGGAGATTTCTGCTGGAGTTTCTGGTGGATCCTGGAACAACATATAGTCCGCGTCCAATTGTTCGAAAAAGATGCGCAACTTCTATGACCATCGTTTAAAGTTGGTCCCGTCAAGTGGCTCTAGCTCCCCAAGGTTAACACAACTATAACTCTCTAACACGTGCACTCGTAGCAGAGAGTTTGGGACAACGAACACAGAAAATTAGAGAAGAGGAGGAAGACTAGAGAGAGCATAAGAGAGCTCGGACTGTATGAATGAACCAGAAGAAGAGAGCTCGAAAAATTGTGTGAGGCTATTTATAGAAGGGCCAGCTTGGTTAGTTGAGAAAAATAAGCCATTGGCCTCTTATCAGCAACCAAAAATCGGCCAAGTGGGGAGGATTTTCCTCAACCTCTATGATTTGGTCTTTTTTGGAGTCCAAAACCGAGAAGGATGAAAGATTTCAATGTAATTTTCCCAAAAAGGAATATAACTGCGCGGGCCATTTTCGGACGGGGATTGGACGGGCAGGCGCGTGCATGTGGTAATTCTACCAAAATTCTCCTACCCACACTTTTTACTCCAAAGATAATAAGTAATTCAATATATATGGGAAAGAAAGGAGTTACACTACCTATATGGGACAAGAGAAATAGCATTAGTCATTCCCAACAGATTTAATATTTCAAACTATAGGGGGACTACGAGTAATTACACTAAACCTCAAGAAGGAGAGTGCAATTATCTCAAAATCTTTTGAACTACAAATATGTATATATATATATAATATAAGGATAACATTATCAAATATTTAGTTCTAGACAGCAAGTATTACATTTATAAGTTTAGGAAGTAAATGTTAATCTGAGTATAGTTTAGGAAGCAAAGTGTATTTATAATTTAAAATATTGTATACTTAGCTTAAGAATCTTTATTTTTTTAATGAATAATTGAAGAGAGCTTAAATTCTGGTTTGCAATTTTCAAACATGTTCATAAAATAATCTTCAATTAATTATTTAATGAAATTCTTTAACATATTTCAATTGCTTTTACTCCATAAGCTTATAAATTCAGCCAAATACGTTGAGCAATAAAATAAACAAAAAAATATACAAGAAACAAATAATAGTTTCATATATTTGCATCAGAGGACCAATAGTTTCATATATTTCTAATATGAGAACTGTTAAACTCAAAACGAGCTCAAACAAATAAAATACACTTGTCATAGCTACAAGAAACTAGAAGAAGAATAATAAAATTAAAGAAAAAGGAAAATATAGGGGCCATAATATTACATCCCAACACTTAGCTAAATTATATATATATATATATATATATGTTTTTTTTTTAAACAAAAAAAGCCAAAAAGAAGAGAGGAAGCTGGTCCTATGCTCATATCTTGAACCAATCTTCACACTCAAATCCTCACTTGTATTCCAAAATCATGTTATTTTCAGGAGCCAATCCAACACAAGCCCTGAAAATGTTCTCAAGCATTGCCCTTTGCTTTGAAAGTGCATTCACAACTGGTGTCCCTGGAGGTACCTGCTCAAAGACAACCACACACTCTCAATGAATACGTACACATATAGATACATACATAGTTACACATACTTTAATTATACAACACACGCATGTAACGTCCCGTGACTTGTGTGGCCTCCGTTGCCATCGTTGGTTGTGTATTCTCTTATGTCTTGTGTTCAAGTGTAATCAAGAGAGTGTAGAAAAGCGATTTCGACAAAGATTTGTGTTGTGTGTACCATAACTTGGTTGGTTCGGACCACATGTTTTCTTATCATCAAATTTAGGGACATGAGTGGCTACGCGGACAAAGGTCGTGGCAACCATTGTTAACGGTTATTATACTATTGTGTGTCCCATCTTTACCCAAACAGCTTCCTAGTTATTGTCAAATACTATGTAAAATGAATCATATTTTGCAGTGAATTCTTATAGTTATACATTCTTGAAATTTACTTACAAGGGGGGCTTTTGATAGGTAGCTGAGGATGGTGGCGATGGGGTGGAAGGAGTGGAATTTTCCCTGCAAAATATTGATCCAGACAAGATGGAACTACATTATTTTCAGGGGGAAAAAATAAAGACAGGACAACGAGTTAATGTTTAAAACAGCAGACCTCTCCTTCGGCTTTGAGCTGAATGCGGGTGCTGAGTTCAGCAAGGAGGACCAGATCCAGGATGATGGGAGCTGCGAGAAGAGAGTCCTCGCAAGTATTGTGCAAAACTATGGTGCTTTTCCCTCCCATGAATATCTCCGATGTGTACTCGTCCATTGCTCTCTTGCTGTCTCCCACATACGGCACATACTACATACAGATCCCACACGAATCAAGATTAATAATCCACATTCTACAAAAGAATACTAGCTCAAAATCGCCACAATAAACATTATAATTAGATTAGTGTGAAACAGATGTCTTTCATATATACCTTGATGACAACAACATGATCAGGGTGCTCCCCCGGTTCGTAAAGGATGCCGTTGCTGGCAACCATGTCGTCCACCACGTTGCTCTTTGAGATCTCCTTGGACCGGAAAGTTTGCGGGGCAGATAGGTTCATCCCGTCATTGTTTCCCAGATGGTTGTAGCTAACTATGGATGTTGGCTGTTGCTCAAAGAATTAAAAAAATTCATTATCACGATCAAGAATTATTTGCTACGACTTAGAAAGAGCCTGATATATATGATTCTTAACATAAAAATGATGAGCTTTTTTATACCTTAATACCAGCTCCAACAAGGAAATCAACTAGCACTGATTTCATCTTGGTTTGACCACTCTTGAAGTCATCTCCACCAATCAAACTGTTCCTCTGGATGGCCAACTCAATCAGCCCTAGATAACAAGAACTCGTTTAGCCTTAGTTTTTACCATCTATTTCTGAGAAAATTCAGTAATCACTGCAAGTTTCCATAGTACCTGGAACAAAAGTGTTTTGTGGGCTGCCATTGATGAAAGGGACATTTTCAAGAACACAAGCTATAGCAAACAAGGTTGAAGGAGATATCTCAGCCTCGTTCCTATCCAAGGAGGCCATAAGGTTTTCCATTGTGTCGTTTAGCCCGTTAACAACATTACTGTATCTCTCTGTGTTGGCTGTCCAAAGAACCACTACCTTGTCCACCTTATTTTTCTCCTTAAACTCCCTATTAATTAGCAAAACAATCAAGAAAAACTGTCCGAGTTACTACTGTATCAAGGATAATTTCCTAAATACAAAATACTAATAATTACACTGGCTTTCTCCCAGATTTAAGCATAGTCTCTTATGTTCATGTCTAACACTACAGCTTTAGGACGACAGGGGTCCAAATCGAGGGGTTTTCTTGTAATACTTATGCTTGAATACAAACAACTCAGTATCAAAATTTCCTTCAAACTTGAACATAGAACTGCTCAAGCTTGACATGATCAATGACACCAATAATATGAGATAATTCTTGCAAGAACCATAGCTATATATATACCTCATGTCTTTGATGACTTGTAGAACCTGTTCCTTCTTGGTTCCTTTGATCACGCTGTTGGCACGTGCTCCCTGATTCGCAGCAATGAAATCAGGGTCGTAGATTCCAGGGAGTGGGACCAAGTGTTCCATGTAGGGCCTGAGCTGCTTTTGGAGATCAATATCCAACACCTTGGCCCTGCCCATGGCATCAGCCAAATTCATGTTGCTGATGTCCCATCCCCCAAACACTATGTCGTCTGGGTTGACCTAATCATTGTCCAAATCATTAAACAAGATTAGCAACAAAACCAATGATCACAACATCATAGTATCATAGTATTATTACTATAAAGAAATAGATGTTATTGAGTTCTACTACCATGGGGAGCAAGCTCTTGAATGGAGCATAGATCTCTTCTCCATTGAAGGACCCAACTCTGATTGAGGATGCCTGAGTCAGTGACCCAAAATAGTTGGCCTGTTGAACTTTGTCTTTGGTTGCCCATGAAATCCCTCTGCAAGAGTTTCCATCAACACATCTCTCAATTTTTTGATCAAAGAAAAAGGCTCAAAAAGGGATCTTTTTTTAATTCTTCCCTTCTTCTCAAACTAGAAATGCCCACAACCTTTCTAAAACTCTTATCCAGACCATTGTATCGAATCCATGACAAGTGTACAACTCTTGTCCTATAATTAATTCAAGTGGGGCCAGCTTTCTTCGAAAATTTCCCAGTTTCACATTCTTGAATATGTTAAAAATCAATTCTTGGATTTGAAACAAAACACTTTTCAGCCTACATGCTCTTTCTACGACGAAGTTGGACTGAAATAAAGAAGATCAAGAACTCACTCCCGATTCGCAATGACACCAGCAGTGAGGGTTGAACCATTGTTACCACCCCATCCAACAAGCATAACACTACAAAAAAAAAAAAAAAAAAACCATCAAAGACGTTAAATCCACAATCAAAAGGCTGCAGAAAAGAAAGGGTAAAAACAAGAACAAAAAATTCAAAAATGATACCCTAATTTAGGGACATGGGTATCAGTCTTGAACTCATATTTAACAGTCTTGGGCTTGACAATCCACTGATAGGCGCCATTTCTGTTCTCATGAACAAGCTCTGTGGTTTCATAGTTGTACACAGAATGAATCTCACCCTCTGCGTACTTAACGTCCGGGCTCTCAACCTTGAAGCTCTCAATAAACATTTTCTTGTTGGATTCAAAGAAGATAGCAGAGAAAAAAAGACCAAATGTTTATCTCTGGTTAATTCTTGCAGTGTGTGTGTTATTCTCAGTTGGCAGCGGGAGGGGTTGTATATATAGAGGACTTGGGAGTCCACGCGGCGTGGGAGTAGTGGGCTTGGCCCTACCTCCTGTGTGATAAACGGTTCATCGTATAAAGTGAAGCTTGGCCATGCAATCGTTTTTGTGATTGTCCCGAGAAGAGTGGAAAGAACCATTAAACCTTAGGTCACAGAATTTTTGCATAGAATCATTAAACCCCACCTACGGCCTCACCTCCACACCCACCCCACACCCACTACAAGCACGAGAAAGACTCACCATGCGGGAAGAAATAGAGGGGTTATTATTGCTGTTTGTTTTTCTCTCTGAAATTTTATGTAATTAATCATAAACGTTTTATGATTTGAAAATTATATTCAAAATATTTGATGTATGGTTTTGTTTAATAAATAAATATTTCTATTAATCAAAATTTATAAAATTTATTAATATCAGTAAAAAGATAAACAAAAATCCATATTTACCTTTAATTCATTTATGATTGACTTAATATATGTTAAATAAATCTTTTTGATCAATCTCCCTTTATATATTCACACGCACTAATGCATGTGAAAAAATACATCTTTACCTCATATCAGAAAAGATTTATTTGACCTACAATAAATTAATAGTAAGTCAATTATGAGTAAATGTATATTTTCATTCACTTTTGTTTACTAAAATCAAAAAATTTTATGTTGACTAAAATCTATATTTTGAACGAAAATAAATATAAAAAAATACTAAATATAATTTTTCAAATTACGTAAAATTTATATATAATTTATATTAAACCTCAAGAGAGGAAAATTTAATTATCCTTGATAGTTTTTGATCTCATCTCAAATTTCAGTGCAAGGAAATGAGATGAAATAAAATTTAGTTGGGTTTACTCTAACCTTTTGAATATAAGGAAAAAAATGCAAGCAATTATTTTTTAATATTGTAAATGAGCAAATTATTTTTTATGAAAAAATAAATAGTAATTTACCTCTCTGTACTTTTTAAAATACAATAATTTATCTTCCTATGTTTTTTAAAACGAAACAATTTAACTCCTTGTAAATTGTTATATTTTTTTTTTATAGGAAGTAATTTGCTCATTTTTAATATCATGGGATAAATTGATGTTGTCCTTTGAATATATGATTGAAAGTGAGATGTTGATGGAATGGGTAAAAAATATTTAGTGAAAAAATAAATATAATAATATTAATTGATGTGATATATATATATATATATATGTATATATTAAAGATGTAATGTGTGTTTGAAATATATTTTGAAATAAATCTTGCAAATAGTTGCATATCCAACCCAATGATATTTTACAAGATGAGATGAGAAAAATCTCAAAAACAAACACGACCTTAATAGATTAAGCTCAAAACATACTTTTAAAGATATTATAACGACTTCTCAAAAGTCGTCACAATGTGTCACCGACTCTTGTAATGATTTACGACATCATTGCAACCGTTTATTAGTAAATTAACGTTGTACATCCTTTTGAAATAAATTAATTAAAGATTTTGCTTCGCATTTGAGAATCGTTTTTGTAACGCAATTTGTAATTTTTCAATATTTTTGGAATGTGATATATACCTTATTTCGGAACGATAATTGTACCTCTTTCATGGAACTAGTTTTTGTACCTTATTTTAAAACGGGTTTTTTTTTACCTCATATTGTAACGGATTTTATTCCGCTTTTCTGAATGATTTTTTATCTGTTGGAACGGGTTTTATACCTCTTTTTAACTATTTTTGTACCTCATTTAGAGAAGGATTTTGTTTTGCATATTTGAATGGCCTTTTATTTTTTTTGGAAAGGGTTTTATGGCGATTTCATGTTACGTGCTGATAAATACTATCACATTATCCGTTATAAAATTCGTTACAAGTGTAAAATATTTTATAAAAAAATTAAATTAATTTTAAATATTTTTATATTTAAATTAATTTAATATTTCTTATTCTAATAATTTCTTTGAATTTTAGTTTATAATTTTTTTTTGAAATTTTTTAAATTTGAAATGTTTAAATAAATTGAAATACAAGTAAATATTAATAACATAACTAACAAAACCAAAATAAACGTAATATTAATATAAAAAAAATTGTATTTTAATATAATATTTAAAAAATAAAAGATCCATAATCTAAATCTAAATCATCCTCCACGTCAGAATCATCTGCATCGGCCTGTGTGCACCGTGGTCGAGGGTTGGGGGATCAGCTGGAGGCTGCGATTGGTCGGGCAACGGAGGAATGGGTAGATTCATCATCACATGCATGAACATCTCTTCATGACCCGTTCATCAATATCTGTGTGTGGCTGGCGGTGTCGACGTACGCGTTTGGCTGGGCTGAGATGATCTAGCAGCCGAATTGTGGGCTTTTGAACGTAGACCGAAAACACGTTCCTTATTCCCGCCTCCCACTGTTGACATCCATAATTATTGCTCAGTAATGTCTATCGATGCTTTAGAAAAGGCTGGAGGATCTTGCCCATTGGCGTTGCCTAGACCAGTTGCTCCTCTAACATCTTCTGAAAAATCTCCCACGAAACAGAAAAATTCATTAGTAACAAAATATAAATTAATTAAAATTGAAAATGAGAACTGTTGTTATAAACAACTTACCACCACCTGCTCTGTCTCGGACCGCTCCAGTTCCTATCACCCTTCTTCCTATAGCTTTGGAGAACAACTCCATTTGCTTTGGAGTCTGAACAAGCTGTGTCTCCTGTCTAACAAAAAAAAAAAATAATTGACGGTAAATTAATTATTCATAAAAACTTCGTTTAAAGAAAAAAAAGAAGAAAGTTACTAGTTTCCATTTGTGCATCCTAATGAGAGATGCCTGCGGGAGGATAGTTGTTGCCTGTCGTATTGGCCTCCTCATTGGTCTTATTCTTAGTGGCCTCCTCCTAAAAGTCTAGGCTGGCCCACTACTCCTGCAACTGATGCCAGATTTCTTCGGCCAGCCACATTGGTTGGACCAGCTCTGCCATAACATCAGCAAACTGCTTCCGTAGGAACCTCCCGCCGAACATCTAGAACACCTTGAACATGACCTCATCATTGCAATCTCACTAGTAAGTAAGTTGCAATTTCACACAGGCAAAAATATATTGTAAGTAATCGATAAAATAAATATTTAAAAATATAAAAAGAATTTTATTAGAATTTTTACCTTGAGATTGTTGAACTAGAACCTTGATGCTCCAATAGAATTTTCCGCATACATCTCCGGGGATGGGGAAAATGGCATCACACCACAACATTGATGACACTGTAGAAATCTTGATCCAACCTGAAAAAACAAGTAATCAGTAATACTCGGCCAGAAAAATATAATGAAAATAATTTGTTGGAAATTTGTGCCCTTACCTCGTGTTGGTGAGGCTAATATATCTACAGGCATATGATGGTGGCATTGGTGGTGGTGGTGCTGGTAAGTTTTACAAGCGGGGGGCAACCTCTAATGTGCTGGGCCCCGGGTAGATGAATCGCTCTGGTTGGATCCATTGGTGGGGTCTGAAGCACTGGAGCAAGCTTCTGGGGTAGGAGTAGTCTTGTCGATGCTTCCACATTATGGAAAGCTTCAACAACTATGGAACAGACGACCACGACCACGATAATGACCACATCCAGGTGGAGGAGGTAGACCCTCGATCATCATGACTCTATAACGTGAAAGTGAAACTAAAAATATATTATAAATTACTTGAAAATTTATAATATTTTATTTCAATATAATATATTATAATTAATTAAAACCTATATTATAAATATTTAATTAATTATATTATAATATAACATTGTATAAAGTATATTATTAACCTCATCACAATATATTATTTTTAGAAATTTGAAGAAAAATTAATATACTTTAATAGAATTTTGTCCAAAATTATGGAAAATTGCTGAAAAACACACAAAAATTACAAGGAAAAAAACAAAAAAATTTAAGAATTATTTTCAGAAAATATAATTTTTTAAAAAAGAAAAAAATACAAGGATCCCCTCCCCCGTGATATTGAAAATATTCAAAAAATCCTCTGTAAAAAATAAAGGATCAATTTCACTTCCTGTGATATGAAAAAAAATTCAAAAAACCCCCTGAGGCTAGAGTTGGTGGTACATGTGCATTGACTGTGATTGTGGGTCTGAAAAGTGTATTTTTTGATAATTTTGTCCTTCTCTCTAATCTAATATATACAATTTTATATGTATTATATAATATATATACTTTAATAAATTTTAAAATAATATATACATATTTATTAATAATAAAATATTATTTTATATGTAAATATACAAGTATATTAATATTTTTAACATAATATTTTTTAAAATTAACTAAAAAAATAATTCTAAAAAGAATAGCAGTACCAACGCCACTACTGCAGAGAAGTGCGCCGTCGCGCCCTCCTCACCCTTGGGCGACGGTGGTTACCCAGCAGAGACGGCAATCACCGTCGCAGGCGTGGGCGACGAGCGTCACCCTTAGGGGTGGCAGACAAGTCGAACCGGCTCGCAAAGCTCGATTTTGAGCTCAATTCTCTCTGTTCATCAGCTCGCGAGCCGGCTTGCAAACTTATATATTTAATTTCATATTCAATACTTTATCAAATTTATACTCAAAATTGACCATATATTATAATTATTAATTAATATCATACATTTTATTTTGGATAATAATAAATTATGATACTTTTATTTATACATTTAATCTTTATAAAAAATCAAATTTAATCAACAAGTTAATAAATTATAATATTTTTTTATAATTAATATTATTATTTAATATGGCACATATTGATTTTATGTTATATTTTAATATATATTTGTATTGTGTTATACCTTTTTTAAATTAACAAGTAATTTACTAATGATTTTTTTTATCTATTTCGGAGTTTTATATTTATACTATGCATTATACAATCTGTTTTATTACTTATAAATTTATATCAAAATTTAGTGATTTCTATGAATTAATCTAAAAATAATGATGATAATAATAATAATAATAATAATAATAATAATAATAATTTTTGAATAATTTTAATTATTTTTATTATTATTTTATTATATATAAATGAGATCAAAAGGTTTAAACAATAATTACGATATCTTAAGAATTAGGGCACCCAATTCACACCAAATTTAAATATATAATAGACTTGTCCATTAAATCATATCATACGTTATGATTTAAAATTACATGGCCTGATTCAGTGATACACTATTTTTAATTATTACCTTTATGTTCTGAGTACGATATCTCAACATCCGTATATCCAATAAGTTTTAAAATTTCACCAAATGTATTTTTCTGTAAGGTTGATCAAATATAACGGTTTGATTTGAATTTTGATGGCCTGATTAACCCATGTTGTTCAACAATGTAAGATAATAGTTACATCAATGTAATACTAACAATTATAAATATATAAATTTATTGCAGATTGTGAACATTTATTAAATCTCAACTATAAAATATTTTTACGTATTTCAATTGCATTATTCCAGATAATGGATACTTTTCTACAAATTTAAATTATTTCGTATGAATTTTTGTTATGATATTTTACTAATTATATTACTACTAAACTAGTTAGTAGTTTATATATATAACAAAATTAAAATTTCATACTATATTTTGGTATATTTATAACATAGTATACATTATGCAATATATTTTATTATTTATAAATTTATGTCAAAATTTGGTGATTCAATCCTATGATTTAATATAATAATAATGATAATAATAATAATAATAATAATAATAATTAAAAATAAAAACTAAAATAAATTATATCAAGCTCGAACTCGAGCTCAAGCTCATCATGTAAGAATAAAGCTCGAGCTCGAACCACTCTACTGCAAATCGAGCTTGAGTTCGAGCTCACCAAAAAAGGTCGAGCTCGACTTGTTCATACCCCTAGTCGCCCTCGACATCAGGGTGATGTCATCCCCTGGACGGGGTGTGACGGCGGGGACGGGTGGGGGAAGGGGTAAATTTATTTTAGCCCTCTACATTTAATTTCAATTTCAAAATAGTCTCTGTCTTTGCAATTAACTTCAAATTAGTCCCTTTAGCAGTTAATTTTCCCATATTATCCCTTTCAAACTTTTTTTTACAGAAATTATTCTAGTGCTTCACTCTCTATTTTTCATTGCAATTTGGTCCCTCATACATTAGCTTAGAAAATAATAATTATTTTAATTGAAAACTTATCATTAACGATTATTCAGATGTTCGTGTACATTTAATTCTTAATTTTTTTAGAGATTACTTATTATTTTAGAAATATATAGTTCATTGGATAAATAAAAAATATTAAAAAGTAGGAGAAAGTTATGAGAAATTATTGAAAAAAAAGAGTGAGAGAAGAAAAGGAGAAATAGAAATTGAGAAGAAAGAAAAACACAAATTAATAGAATAATTTTAAAAATAAAAAATGGCTAACAAAATGTAACGTCTATAGATTTTATATATAATTGGGGGACTAATTGTTAATTATTTAGAAAAAAAAAACTAAACTTTAAACATATCTAAATTATAAATTGAAATTGAAATATATGAAAATTTGAACGGAGTAAATTGAAGCTCAGTATATTATTTGGGAGTAAATTATATTAATTTAAAAATTAAATAAGACGTAATGAAATTTTTTTAAAAGAAATTAAAATTTATAATATATATATATATATATATATATATATATAAATATAGAGAAAGAGTGAGGGAGCCAACCCACCACCTCACCAGTAACATGTACATATGTGGGAACTCATAGACACCCAAATCACAATCACAAAACCCCATTTACATAAACATGTACAACTGAAATTTTTTTCTCTCTCTCGGGAAGAACATATGTAAGAATATTTGTTTTAAATTATATTAATTTATATAATTATATTATTTAATTAGTTTATTTACTAAATGTAGTTTATATTGACCGATCTACTATTTAACTAAAAAGTTTTATGAGTTTGACTATTTAAAATTGTTATAGTTGGATAATTAAATTACTAGATTGGTTGGATTTAATCATTACTATAGTTAATTTACTCAATTTCATACCTATTGACTAAATACTTGATTATATGTATTGGTGTTTAATTATATTATATAGTAATGAGGAATTGATAGAAATTAATAGAAATATTAGAAACTTATATTTAAGAAAATATGAGATTTTTATAATAATTTAAGTTAGAAATATTATTAAGAATGGTAGGTACAAAGATATAAGGGGTTTGATAAAATGAATTCATATGAGTTAGTCGATAAATTAAATATGTACTTGAAAAGTGTAGAAAGTTTAATTATTTAAAAGAAAATGGAACGGAAGGTTGAATTTCAATATAAATAGAATATAAAAAGAATTAGTGAAAAATATATGAGTATTATATAATATCGTATTTATAATTTACGATATTTATGAGGTATTGATTGTATATATTATAATTTACTATGGGATACTAAGCCCTTGATATACGTGGGACCATATGACGTACTGGAAAAAAAGTAGGAGAAGTGGCTTATCAGGGGTCACGACATGGCCATGCTACCAAGCCCATAGCCTTAGTAGCATGAAGCCCTCACTATTGAATTATAGATCCGAACTTAATAGTAATAATACTTAAACAATAAAAACCCAATACTTATTTATATCGGAAAAAATATAAATCTTAAGATTTTAACTCTAGCAATAAGTCCTAACAACTAAATGGATTCGACGCCACTTGCATCATTTGATTTAGCTACCAACTCCAGTATAGTTCTTCCTCACACTCATACACCTCATCTGCAAGATATGGTAAATGGCGTGAGCGTCTAATCGCCTAGTAAGTGGTTTCTACCTCTTACTAATATGAGCATAACACGTTAATAGTACACGACCATCATTTGCCAATACATGCATCCGACATTCAAAACCAAAGGAAATAGTATAGTAAAATATAAAGCTACAAAATTTGCCAGCAGAACGGGATTTCTAAACTTTTGGATCAAAACAGAGGCATATAAAATATCCACGTATGACAATCACAATTTTTGTTAAATAGTGCAAGAAGTTTCGTAAATCAACCATGTTAGATAAATGCGCATGGTTCACTAGCAACATAAGAGACATCGAATTTATTTGTGACTATTATTATAACCCATAGTCCGAGCCTTAATCTTTAACCTCGATTGAGAGGGTCATACATAAGTTCTTAGTTTATAACCCCAACCGAGAGGATCATACATAAGTTCTCAATTTATACCCCAACTGAGAGGGTCTTACATAAGTACTCAGTTTTTAACCCCGACTGAGAGGGTTCAGAACAACTCTAATTTTTACCCAGTTAATAGTGGTTCCATCAATGGTTTAGCATGTTCTGTCTATCAATCGATGTGTCTCAATTTCTGAATATGTTAGAAACATATTTGGATAGAATTCTACCTCATTATTGGAGCAGTTCGGTGTGCTTCAGTCTCCTCGTCGTTTGCTTCTATCATCGAGTCACCTAGAATCACGTAAACAAACTATGAATAATTATGGAAGGGAAGGATTTTGATGAATGCCGCTTATGAAAGGTATAGGTAAAAATTAGGGTTTTGGATTTTGGTTAGGTTTTGAATAGTGGTTGACATGTAGATGGACTTTAGGGGTTAATTTCAATCCAACTCTCTAAAAACTCGTCAAAATCTTATTTTTCTAGAGGGGTAAAATTAAACTCGAAAATAGAACATAAATGAGGTAATTACAGTAATACTAATGATAATAAGAGTAATAAAATCAATAGTAATATTAATTGCATGGTTCAGAAAATTTTAGGTCAGGCTCTTATAGGGGAGCATACTGCAATGGTTTAGGATGATATGATAATGAGCTGTGTATTGCCATTGATTAATGGAGATGATGGGATACCAAACGAGTTGTGTGCTATGTAGTATCAGTTAGATGGGATATCACATGAACTATGTGTTGTATGATGGGGGGGGGGGGGAGGGGGAAGAAAGAAGAAAAGTAAAAAGTAGAGGAAGAAGTATTGTGATTGACACACACGATGGTGATAGCCGGGAAGCTCATTCAGTGATGCAATATAATTTGGTTATAATAAGACCCTAAGAAAACAAATTAAAGTATCGTTATTATATCTTAGGTTGATGTTATAATAAGACCCTAAGAAAATAAATTAAAGTATCGTTATTATGTCTTAGGTTGATGTTTGATTGTAGCTATGTGTTATTTCTTGCATCTGCTGATAGTGTATGGGGAATATTGGTTGTGTTGGTATAATTACATTATACTTGACTTGTTGCTTGTGTATATATAGACCGAATGACTATACTTATTGAATAGACACCTCATTCCTTATCACACGCTTTTCAGGAGTTAGGTCACATGGACTAATACCATCGGATTTTGAGTCGTGTCGTAACTCTGAATAGGTGGGACAGTCGTAACATTGGAGGTCGGGAGTTTTGGGCTACGTATATTATACATCCTAGTGTTCGTCGGGTTTGCATTTAAATTTTTGTATAATTGGATGTTTGTTATCTCCTTTTTAGGTTGTGTATATTTGTGGGAAAGTAATTATAAATTTTTGTAATATCTATTATTTCTCGTGATATATATATATATATATTATATTAATAAAATAGAATTTATTTTATGGATTAAATGAAAATATTTTATAGAAAGAGGTTATAATTAAGGAAGTGGTATACTAATTAGTAGTAATTAGGTGCAGTACCGTAGGGGGGTGCTACACAAAAAAAAAAAAAAAAAAAAAAAGAAAAAAACAGAAGACAACAAAATGGTAGTATTCAATTATATAATGTATGCTCTAATTTTAAAATTTTTATTTAAATATTTTTTGTTCTATTTTATTTAAACTTTTATTATTTAATTATTTTTATTCGAAAATTTCAATAAGTTCATTAAATTAACAATAAGTATATGTATATATCATTAGACAAGTTATTATTTGATGGCCAACAATAAATTATTTCAATTAAAAGGTTATATTTTTTTTTAAGTTTAAAAATAGAAGTGTCAAATTTTAATTAAAAAATAGAATGTTAATGCCTGATTTGATATAAAAAAGAACCCAAAAAAAATAAAAAACGAGCTTCATAAGGGTAATATAGAAAAATCACATATTGGAGGGACTAATTTAGAGTGAGTTGAAAAGATAGGAATTTGAAGATAAAATCAAAAGTTAGGGATTAAAATGAATTTTACCCGTGGAGGATGGGGAAGCCGGTGGTGGGGTGGGGTGGGGTGGGGGGAGGGGGTATTTGATTATTATTTTTATAAATAATAATTTTACTTTTATAAATTATAATAGTTTTGTTTTTATAAATTATAATAATACATATAATATAATTGTATCCAACATGTTATCCAAATTATTTTCTAAAGCCACGTAGGACTAAAAACTCCTAAAAAATATTCAATTGACATGTCAATGTCAATATTCTGGTCAAAAATAAAAAATTTCGACCATTGAAGAACAAATTTTCATCAATTTTTAAAGTTAATGGACTTATAAAAAGCAGGCATAATTATCGGACTAAAATTAATATTAAGTATATTTAACGTACTAAAAAAATAATTTTCTCTATAAAATTATAAATTTATATATAATAGATACATTATAGATATATTTTAATAGGCTTAAGTTGACCAAGTGGTGATTGTCCCTAAAAAATAGGTTCAAATATATTAGGGGATGGTGTGGATCATTGTTCATATCATATGGATGATTTTTTACATTTAAATTTTTACTGATTTTTTTTTTATATTAGTCTATATCACAGGGGGTCAAAATGAATTTAACCCTTTCAAAAAAATATATATTTTCAGAAATTACATAAAATTATAGAAATTTTCAGAAATTACATGTTCTGAAAATTACAAATTTTTAGAAATTACATAAAATTAAATCTCAAATTCTTTTTCTTATATTCATAAAATTATACAAAAATGAAAATAACTATCACATATTTTCAAAAAAAAATGCAAAAACTCATAGAAAATTCAGGGGAAAAAAACAAAAAAGAGTTTGTGGAGCCTACCTGGATAACATAAATCGGAGGCTAGAGGCGGAGGCGGAGTGCGGGGTGTAACGGGCGGACTCTTTTGTTTCCATGTGGAATGTATCTTTCGCCCGTGCAGTATCTCAAATTACACCCAATCTTTGACCAGCCTTCGCACATCTCAGAGTTTACCAACTGTTCGCTGCGTGTCTTCGACACTGAAGCTCGCTAGCACAATATCTAAACGCCTCTCTGCGTGGCACTACATGCCCGTTCGCTCGCCTATCCAAAATGCCCATGTTTGCTAAGGCTTTCGGCATGCACACCTTGGCACATTCTCGCGGCCAGCCCCAACTAGCTAGTCTGCCGCCATGCGTCTGCCCACAATCTCGAAACACGCCAACAGACCACCATAGATGGCTAGAACTCAATAGCGTGTGCCATGAGTTGGATCACAAGGTCTTAGAGTGCTTGCCTCGATCACTCATTCGCACGAGAGGTGTTGCCCCTGATATCCTTCAGCCCGCGGAGCAACCTTGCATGTCAAACGGAACCTCTTGGCCTCTTTTGTGCCCAATGTAAGCCATCCTGGACATACGCCACCCGTCCAGTTCTAAACCTTTTGGGGACTCTAAACACTCCTTTGAGACGCCTAGAGACAGCTCTTGAAGCCCCCAACATGCCCCCAAGAGATGCTCATTTAGTGCCAGAGTTGCTACAGTCGCTACCATTGTGCATGGGAATGACTTGATGGAGCTCACCACTGCATGTGCCCCTTATAATAGGCTTAAAAATATTTTTCCTTGTTTCAAGAGTAGACATTGAAATGGCCAAGGAGCGCATCTTTTTCTGCATCTCCCTCAACTGACGTCCAAATCACGTGTCGCTTGAACCGTTGCATCGCCTACGACTTCTACATCATAATCCAAGATTTTCAGCCCATCCAATCATCCATCGCTGAGGAATTGCCCATGCAATACTCTGAAACCACAGTCTCGCCACTACACTGGCAGACTCCAAATATCGTCATCGTTTTCTACTAAAACGGAACTGTCTAACTCTGAAACATACACCCCAAGGATCTCGCAATTGAGTCAGTTCTGCAAATCTCAAAGGATAAAGCACTCTGCTTCACAGATTTCTCTTATGCTTGCACGTAGGGTGGCGCCCAATCTTCACCCTTATATCTCTATACCAAACGTCCTCGAAATGACTTCATACTTGGCGGATAGCACCCCCACACGTTAAGAAAGTTCTCATATGAATAGTATGCAATCCCTAATTGGTAGAAGTCTCTGCTCGATGGACGTTTGCGCCTGCGTGCCGACTAGATCCTCTAGCCACCCGCACGTCCTCCGCAAGTCACTGCCGGTGATCTTGTCTAAGGAGCGGCCAGTGACATGGGAGGTAGAGAGAAAGAGAGAGAGATGGAAGTACTGTGAGTGTGGAAAAATATCTGATAAGTGTTATTTATATACTTGAATTTTTTACGAGCAAAAAACGTTCTAAAATCCGATATAAATTTTGTAAACAATGTTGTTTAAATGTAGGCACAGATTCTACCGTTCCATCATCCATTGCGACAATATTTTGGAACGAATTTACGAACATACTCTTTAAATAAATAATTAAAAGGGGTCTTGTAACACATTACCCGTTACAAAAAAGCGAAAATTCAACAAAATAATTAGATGACATCGACATCAAAGATTCGTTCTAAATATATTACAAAGTCCGTTTCAATTTGAAAAGAAAGTTACCCACTCCAAATCGAGATTTTCTTTTTTTTTTCTTTTTTTTTTGGTACTGCTAATTTTGTTGAGGTTAATTTTTTCCATTTTGGTATAATGATTGTAATTTCTGTTATTTTTAAGAGATGTGCAAAATTAAAAAAATTCGGTATGTTTAGTCCTAGACTTATCGAATTTTTAAAATAATTTTAAAATTAAAATAACTCGATACATTTAATCTTATAAATCTCGTAAAGCAAATGATCAAATGTGTCCAATTTTCTTAAATTTAAAAATCATTTCAAAGATTTCGTAAAATAAAAAATTTAAAATATTAAACCCCTCTATTTTATGAGATTAAAAATATAATTCTACTGTAATATATTATATAAAATAAAAAATATAATATAATTTAAAATAAAAAATTCAATACTTTTAATTATCTGTTTTATAAATTATTTAAAATAATTTTAAAATTAAAAAAATTGGCACGTTATGCTTACCGTATTTTCAAAGTTAAAATAACTCGATATATTTAGTCCTATGAATCCCGTAAAGCATATGATCAAATGTGTCCAATTTTTTTAAAATTTAAAAATTATTTCTAAAATTTTGTAAAATAAAAAATTAAAAATATTAAACCTCTCTATAAAAATATAATTCTACTGTATATATTATATAAAATTAAAAATATAAAATAATTTAAAATAGAAATTCAATCGGCAAAAAGAAAGAAAAGGAAAAGTGCTTGTTGACACGTGGGAGAGATGAGGAGAGGAAGGGGGAGAGATGAGGAGAGGAAGGGGTTACAAATGGACATGTGCTGGAGTAGGCTTTACGCGTGGAAGAGACGTGTCAAGTTTTCATTGGTTGGTTTTCAGAGAATGGCCCACGGGCCTTATTGTGTGAACGTACTGGAACCAGCATTTGAAGGCGACTCATGAGAATTCAATGAATTATATTAATGACCAAACTGTCCCAGCTTCTTTCTTTTCTTTTTCTTTTTCTTTTTGTGAAATTAATAAAAGAATTGGTGAAAGCAAACAACTCATATTGATTAACGACAAACGAGGAGTTTGAATGATTTATAAACCAAAAAAACTTTATTTCCGTAGTAATACACATCTTCACGACTTCATCGTAAAACTTATACGAAATCAGAATAAACAATACATCGAATAACACGACACAGATCGAATCACAAGCCACGTAAAAAACAGAAGGGTCACTAATCATGTTAGATAAAAAAATAAAATTGGTCATATGTTTATGTTATTATTATAATTTTATTTTTAGTGGATGGGCTTTCATCTTGTTGAGAGTAACTATAATTTACAGAGTAAATTATATTTTGTTATCCGAACTATACTTGTTTTTATATTTTGGCATTTAAATTTTTTTTTTTACGTCAACGTATCATCTCAATTTCGTAAAATTTGCACTTTGTCATAGATGACCATTTTATTTGTTGAAAAAATATCGCATGCTGTGCATATGTGAAAATATTACATCACACAACCCTTAAATATCATATGTTCTCTGTATGTGATTTCTTTTTTTTTTTGACAAAAAAATTGATGAAAAAATAGTTATAAATAGCAAAGTATAAAATTTTGTAAATAAGAGACGTTAAATTGACACAACTAAAAGTTTAGATGCCAAAATATAAAAATTATCATAGTTCGAATTATAAAATATTATTAACCCCTAATTTAAATTTGACATACTATCACTAAAACATATATAAGAGACAAAAATAATAAATGATAATTATTAGAATCATTATTAATGATGTATATTAAGTGATAATTTATTTTGTCTAGTTGTTGTAATGATTTGCATAATTTTTACACTAATGATAATATTTGTGTAATAGTTTTTACTAGCAATTATTAGTTTTGAGGTAAAATTACATTTTTAGTCATGTAATTATACGTCGTTAATAATTTTAATCCCAACAACTTATAATTATCACCGCAGGATTAAATTTATTAAAAAATGATCTATGTTAGAGCGAAGGGGACTAAAATTATCACCGCCGGATTAAATTTATTAAAAAATGATTTATGTTAGAGTGAAGGGGACTAAAATGATCACCGCCGGATTAAATTTATTAAAAAATAATCAAATGTGAGATATTTAAAAAATTATCAATAATGACAGCAAAAATTATTACTAATAAGATTTTAAGATTATGTCGCGATAATTAAATCAAAATTATTATTGTTTAATTAATATATATTCTTAATTTTAATTTTAAAATTATCACTTAATATGTTGTCGTTCATCGAAATTGCTATTCTCATAGTCAAGAAATATATAGTTAGCATTTCTATTTGTCTCTCTGTTGGATAATAAGGAGAATAATCGATGTGGGATTCTGGTTGTGCCCCACTCCATATAACCCACAATTAGTACACATTTGAGATGAATGCGCATAAGAGATTTTACATGTAACGTGAGATTTAACAAACTGGAAAGTAAATTTGGAATCAATCGACCACCATAGCAGATAGTGATTGCTACATATTAGCAATCACAATAAAATGACAAAAATACCCCTTTCCCTAAATGCAAAACAGGACAAAGATCCGTGTGTTTTTACCTCAAAATTAGGCCGTATCTGGTCTGACCTAGCTACAACCACAACCGTTCATTCTGTCATACTCTGAAGTTCAAGATCAAGTCACATAGATCTGTACAAGTATGGACCCGCCGCTATTTTAGATCATGATATGCCATTTATTACTTTAAAAAAGACATTTTTCACTTTTACTTCAGTGTCACTTGAATCAACTTAAGTATCAAAGGAATTTTACTAGAAACTACCGGACGAGTCTGGCAATCTGTTTTTCTTTTCCAAGCTCCCGAATATTTGCTATCCGAACTGTCCTCGAGACGACCTTTTGACACCCAACCCAAATCAGATAGTCGCATTCTATATAAATCTTATCTCGACTGTTTCGATTTGAAACCATAGAGTTTATTAAATAATAAGATATAGAAGTGAAAGTTTTGGAAAATATTTTAAGAGGGCCACAAAGAGGGTAACTACATGTGGACTATGAGGCTCCACAATTTTCTTTTTCCTACTAAGGTCATACTCAATCTCCATTGCAAGTCACATCACTTGCTCACAAACACATTCCTATTTTTGCCTTTCTTTCTTTCCTTTCCTTTTTTTTTTGTCATTTTCTTTCATAGATTTAATTTTAATGCTTACATAGTGGGGACAATTATTGACAGCATGATTTTTCAAAAGCTCTAATGAATTTTTTAAAAAAATATTTCAAATTATTTAGGTTCGACTCAAAATTAAACTCTGAAGGTTGCCCTCTTATATTTCTATTCAATTTCATAAAAATGAAACATCCGGCTCATAACTTATAAATGTTATACGAAAAGGAAAGCAACCAATATTATAGGGTGAATTTTAACGAGTCCCCCTCTTAGATTTACAATAATTGTAAATATCATTTTATTATTTTAAAAAGTATCAATATCTCGCGATGGTTTATGAAATTATGTAGTATTTGGATGGAGCCTGAAATTATCAATTTTTTTATCGATGTACTTTGTTTTTTTAATTTAAAAATTATAAAAATATCAAACAACTTGAATGAAAAACTTTGAAAACGTGTAAAGAAATATTCTCCACTTTGTCCATAAAAAATTTCTAACTTTTTTTTAAAAATAAGATTATAATTTATATTTCACAAGGGCATTATGATCAGTTCACTATAAAAATTGGATCAAATCTAACGGAAACTAATGGATTTGGCTGGATGTCGAGTGGAAGTTAAAAGTAGAGGATATTGGTAATTTTTCAAACAACAAGAGGTATTCATAATTACGCTAAACTTTAGGAAAGCTCGTTGTAATTTACCTAATATTATATGTTTACAATACCTTCCGCTTTTACTGTGAGAACAAAATATTGAAAAAAGTTTAAATTAATCAGCAGTGAAAGTTGGGGTGGTCTGAAAACAAAAATAAAAAATGGAGAAAGTTTAAAGTAAAAGTCTTTGGCGAAAAAACTTAATATTTATATTTTTACCAACAAGTTGTTGAAGTTGTAGAGAATTAAGTACTTATAGATTTTGATTTGAATTAACTTAATTTTAAACCATTCAAAAATAAAAATTGTAATGCAGAAAAATACTTTTTTCAACTTATGTTAAATAGTTGCAAACATTCCGTTTATTATTATTTTTAGGGTAATTACATTGACATCTCCTGAGGTTATATCCAAATATACAAACATCATATGCATTTTTTGCAAAATTATAGCTACACCCCCTAAGTTATAGTTGTAATTACAACTACACTCCCTCAAACGCAAAGCTATACAAATACCTCTCGAAAAATAGGATTAATACATTTGTCATCCAAACTATTACCGTTTTTACACTTTGACATTTGAACTTTTTTGTGTCAACTTACCATCTCAACTTAACAAAATCTTGTACTTAGCCATTTATAACTATTTCTCAATCAAATTTTTTGTCGAAAAAACATCACATGCAGTGCACATGTGATATTTTTTCCACAAAAAAATAAAAAAAAATTACTTTATCCTAAAAAATATTATACTAACATCATTCAAGAAATATAACTATAATTTTATAAAAATAAAAAATATTTGTATATTTGGATCTATCCTCCTAGACTATTCCAATATAATTAACTCCAACATCATTCTTGAACCTAGGAATCATTGTACCACAACATTACTCATTATTTCCACCAGCCCCAGAAAGCAAATTACTAAAATTGGGATGGTATTACATTCAATATGGGGTGGGGGGTGGGGGTGGGGGGGGGGGGGGGAGTGTTGTCAACTTGTCACGAAAAACCAAATTATTTTTCCCAAGAATTCTTCAGTTTTGCATCACTTTCACTCGTGATATGAATGATCATTATAGTGTAATTTGTGATGGTGGAGGAATCAAAATATAATTGGTATTCTTGGCATGTGGACCAATACCCAAAACAATGGTCCTCCTATGAAGTTAGAGGCCGAATGCGACTTTAGTTAATTAAGTCATCAATGCATCTATCATATGAAATTATGAACCAATTATCAGTCTAAATTTTTTAATTTAAATTAGTGTTTCTTCTCATATTTCGTGCTATATATATATATTATATTTTCTTTTTATCAATTTTGTAATTTTTTTTTCAACATGCAATTCAAACGTAGCGTAAATATATACTGATATACAGAAAATAAAATATCAAGCAAGAGTAGGGAATACAAAAGTATTATGGGAATTTTACTTCTAATAACTTAAAAAATCCTACATTGATGACGTAAAACAATTCGTTCTTTTTCTGAAATTTTCGTTTCATTATTTCCACAATAGACACGTGAGCCCTACAGTTCTTTATGTTTTGACTGTATTTTATATGGATAAGAACCAATGATTTGTATTTTTTTTAATGGAATAGTTCAATAAGAAATCGATATACACCATTAGCTAGTAGAAAAATGAACGTTGAAAATGCCTAATTTTTTGCCGCAGCTATAATTTAAAAATAATACATACTACGATGTACTGTAAAATGATCTTAAAATCGGTCGACATCAATATTATGCAAAGATATAAAGCACAAAAATGGGAAATAAAGAGTCTTGCTTTTGGGACCATTATCATTCTAATGGAATGAGACTATTTAAAGAAGCTTTGGCCTATTACGGGGATGTCCCAATCTCTCATACCCAAAGGACAAAACCAAGACATTGGGAAAAAGATTATTAAAAAAAAAAAAACAAAGTTAGAATTTTTCAAGAAAGATACTAAATCACCTACCACTAAAATTGTGTGTGGCCATGTGCTCACTTTGGTCATCTTGTGGCCAAGATTGGCCCTTCACTTGCCTAAGTACTTGGAAACCATGTTTTGAGCAGTTGTTCCTTTGCCCATTTGCAGTCTACTACAACAATTATTTGAGGAGGGTACAACCCCATTTAACATTTTCCTCTTAGAAGGTACAATCACTTTCTTAAGGGGTGGACCCTATGCCCTCCAAGGGGAGGACCATGAACATGATCACATGAAAGGTTTCATCTTTCTATTTTCTATAGTATGTTTTAATTTTCTTTTTTCAACTATACTACTATGTTTGTGCATTTCTTGTCTCAAACCCCTACTATACATGTTTTTCTCCGTATTAATAAAGGAAAAAAGTATTATTTTAGTTCGCTAAATATGTTTAATTTTAATTTTAGTCTGATAACTATGTTCATTTTTTTTTAGGTCCAGTAACTTACGAAATTGCTTACTTTTAGTCCTCTGGCAGATTTTCGGACAATTTTACCTCTATGCAACTTTTGAGAGACAGTTTTAGTCCATATGCACTCATAGGGGTAAAATTTTTCGAAAATCTGTCAGAGGACTAAAAGTAAGCAATTTCGTAAGTTATTAGACCTAAACAAAAATGGACATAGTTATCGGACTAAAATTAAAATTAGGTATACTTAGTGGACTAAAATAATACTTTTCCCTATTAATAATATTAATTAGCTTTATGTAATTTTCTGAACATTAATTCGTAGTTTTTGATAAGTCTTAATCTACTACAAGATCGTGGCGTTAGATCTATGGAACGTACGTAAACCCTAATAAATGAAGGGTTGTGATGGTTCGAGGTCTGGGTTATTAGACTCATCAAGAAGCTGTGGATCGGTACTAGTTAAGGTTGGGCTCAATAATTATTTTAGTGTCTATTGTGAATGAACGATCATAGTGGAGCTGACCTATACAAAAATTAGGGTTTGATGAAGTATTAGGAGATTTTATGTAATATAGTTGGTTTGATGATGATTATATGGTAATTGGGATCAAGTAGTTGGAGTGCAATAGCAAAACTATGAGAAAAAGGGTAAGGGATGGGTTTCCATCTACTTAGGTATGAGAATGTGCATCTTTTGACACTACATTTTGTAGTTACCGTCACCACAAGAATTATAATATTTAACTATGATTAATTATCATAGTTAATAACAAATAGTTGTAGCAAATAATTATCTGCTATGGTCACGCAACGGTTGTTGGCCGTATTTTTTGCAAAGATGACTAAAAAGTCATGGCAAATATTTTGACCATAAGTCTTAGCCGTGTCAAATAATTTTTTTATAATGAAAAATTTAGTTTTTTTGCATCGATTTTATTTAACCATAGTTAATAATAGTCATTTACCATAATTTTTAACCATAATCACTAATAGGAAAAAGTATTATTTTAGTCCGCTAAGTATGTCTAATTTTAATTTTAGTCCGATAACTATATCCAATTTTGTTTAGGTCCAGCAAATTACGAAATAGCTTACTTTTAGTCCTCTGGCTGATCTTCGGATAATTTTACCCCTATACAACTTTTGAAAGGCAGTTTTAGTCCATATGCACTCATAGGGGTAAAATTGTCTGAAAATCAGCCAGTGGACTAAAACTAAGCAATTTCGTAAGTTATTGGACCTAAATAAAAATGGACATAGTTATCGAACTAAAATTAAAATTAAGCATACTTAGCGTACTAAAATAATACTTTTCCCTCACTACTATTATAGTCAATAGTAATTCTTTTTAGTGCAGGAAGAGTTGATTTTTGCAAGTGTGTTGGTTACAAAGTTAATAATTTACTTTTTCTTTTCTTTTCTTTGGGTTGGGGGGTGGGGGGTATTATGTGTTTGGTATAAATATATGTGGTCTAAGCAAACACGGTATTTTGAAATTCTTGATCTGCTACTTTAAGGTTGTTTGGCCAAAATGGTTCTTTTTTCCCTATATTTTACCAGATATATTAATTTTAAATTTATCAGATAATAACATTATTTTTGAAGTAAGTTTTAAGATTATTTGGATAGTTTATACAACTTTTAAATACTAATATAAAGTAAGTTTCTGAAATATTTGTGTAGAATATATTTTTTAAAATATAATTAAGATAAAGTAAGATTTCCAAATATTTGAACGTAATATAATTTAAATAAAACTATAAAATTTTATAATTGATATGATCAAACTAAGTAAGTAGCGTCTATCGATTTAAATGTTAAAGATTAATTATTAGCATCTCTTACTTTCTTGTTAATAATCGAATATTTTATAAGCCGCATGATCACGTAATTATAATTACAAATACTTTATGATATTATATTAAAATATTTAAAAAATTTATTATAAGTTCAACCAAACACCCTCTTAATAATTTAATGGTTTTATCAAGAATCACAATAAATGTCGAGGTTTTTTGGTGACAATTAATGAGATGAAAAAGTAAAAGATAAGGTGAAATGTGACAAGACAGAAATAATTGACAAGGAAGTCTCTGGAAAATTTACATCTTTGAGCATGAAAAACGACAGGTAAAAGAGACACTTATTTCCATCAAACATTGTTTTCTAGTGAAAATCCTGTCTGTACTTGATTTTTGTTTCACCACATTTCATTGTCAGTAGAAATTGGACTTTAACTTCTGTTCATCTTGGACTTGTTTTCTTTTGTTTCAAAGTCTTGATCGACTAATAAGATTGAAGTTTTGATAGTTAAAGAATTGTGGGTTTGAATTTTGATCCAACTTAGAAAGTGACTGACCTCAAGGGCAGTGTAATCTTTGGACTAAGTGGGGAACTTGAATAATAAACACACATTAGACGAGTTGAGAGCTCTCTGAATAAGGCCTTTCGATACTTAAATTAGTTTGAATATAAGTTCGAAGAGCTAAACACATATATAATCACTCTAAATGACGTATCTTAATCCTAGGTTGTCTAAAGTATTGCCAAGCATTCATACTTGGTAGATCGACTTGTCAAAATCCCCGCCTTCTAGATGTCTTGGTTTCGACAATTACTATAAGGGTTCGTTTTACTTTTATAATTTTGATAAATAATTGATAGGGTTCGAACTACTTTTTCGTAGACCAGGATAAATTAGTAAGGGTTGGCTAATGATAGGAGCAGCTAGAACAAGTACGCATGCATCAATTGGGCAAAGCAGGTTAATATTTCTTGCTCTATAATAGGTTGCTTAAACTTACAGGCTTGTTCCAGCAAAAGAGTATCTACTTAGGTTAAGAATTATCTTACCTACTTACCTAGTTTTCTGGCTGAACTTGTGTGGTAAAGCATCTCTTATACTAGTAGGAGATAGAGAAACCTCCCTTATCCTACTTCGCATTACTTTAACACTTGCAGGGAACATTCTTACATAGCATATAAACTGAGTATTTCTTAGCCAAGTAGTTATACTAACCTACAGATAGGCTTGGCAATGGATAGAGTATTACACTACCCATACCCAAAACAATTTTCATACCTATACCTTACCTAATGGGTAAGAGACCCTATTCTACCCTAGGCCAATGAAATTAAATGAGTGGGTAAGGATAGGGTAGGGTCTAATGCCCTAAAATACCCATAGGTATAGGTAATCATTTAATACCCTAACATACCTATGAGTATTGATATAGTCTAATGCCCAAAAATATTCATTTATTCATTAATTTAAATTTGAATTTCTAGACTTTAGTAAATGAATCAACTAAGTTTATTTAATTTTTAAAAAAATTAAATAATAATCATTTCATTACATATTTTATTTATATTAATTACTTATTGAAATTTTGATCGAATGTTCTAGAGCTTTTCATATTGATTATGTAATCACTCAAAATTAATTTTATGATTAAATTAAGCAAACTTTAACTTGACATTTTTAGAAATAAAAAAATCCGAATGGAAATATAATTTAGTTAAATTTGAGTAATATACAAAATAAATAAAATTTGTTTGTGTGAGTATATATTAATATATATTTTAATATTTAAATTAAAATATATGTCTCTTCATATTCCTCCTATTGAAGTTGAGGCTAGTGGATATTTATAGTCATAATGTTTGTAATAATATTTCTTCAATATCATCATCCCACTACTACAACATATTCATACATATTACTACCCATTTATCACCACTTTCTATTACATAATTGTCCACTAATTCACATTAAGATGGTGAATAATTTCTACACATATAAAAGGAAATCATTCTACTTGTTTTGTGACACACATATACATATACTACATGCAATTATAAGAGAGAGTTATATTAGTTGTTGGAAGACGTTGTTTTTTTGTGGAACTTTGGACTCTACTACTTGTCTAGAGTGAGTTAGAGTTGTATGACGTTGTCAGGCCTGGAGGGGACAAGTCAAGAGTGATACTGCTGGACCAGTGAGAAGTTTACTGCAGTGAGCTTGAATCTTCTTAAAAAGAGCGAGATATCTGTGCCTCAGTCTGAAAATTTATTTTTATATTTTCAATTATAAATTGTTATTTCTACAATAATTTTAAGAAGATTCAATGGTTACAGTTGAAATCAGTTTAGGAGATTTCGACAAGCCATTTTGTTTCAATGGTACCCGTTTCAAGAGATGGAAGGGTAAGTACTTTTTACCTAAGCCTTCTCAATTTTTCTATATTTTCACTGAAAAAAACCCGATTGATGACACTAACATGAATGATGATGAGTTTGCTATCCAACAAGAGAAAGTGGAGAACTACAACAATGATGCATTCAAATATCGGTATTATCTTCTCAACTATCTATCTGATAATTTCTATGATTATTTTATGATAGAACATACTCTACTGCAAAGAAAATTTGGAAAACGCTGCAGAATTAGTATGATACCAAAGAGGCAGTTGTTAAAAAATATGCTGCTAGTAGATTTTTTTCGATTCCAAATGGTGGATAACAAATTAGTGGCATACCAAGCTCAAGATTTTATTATGATTATTGAAGAGCTTCAATCGGAGGACATCAAAATTGGAGATAACCTTGTTGTTTGTGGCATCATTGACAAACTTCTACCTTCATGGAAGGAATTTCAAAAAACAATGCGCATTAGTAAAGAAAATGTCACTGGAAATATTGATAATGCGAATCCGCATAAAAGAAGCGGCAAGGGGCCAAGATGCACTTATGCAGCCACCAAAGTAATGCACAACCTATTACAATAAAGGTGAATTTAATTTCACCAAATAATGTTGCACCCAACTCTTATAGAAATACCTGTTTGAAGCCAAAAAAAAAAAATTCAAGAAAATTTATGGTAAATTTTCGAAGAAAAATATTGAAAATATCAAGCACAAGATCAAAATCTAAGAGTATGTTATGTCTGTGGCTAGAGTGGGCATATTGCTCGATTTTGCAAATACGGAAAATGTGAGCCTGCTTCGCAAGCTAACGTGATAAAGGAGCCACTTGTGGCAATGATAATAGACATACACATAGTTGAAAGTGTTGATGGGTGATGGGCGGACTCTGGTGCAAATCGCCATGTTTGTTATGAGAAAAATTGGTTCAAGGTGTATACTCATTTTGATGAGCCAAGAACTATTATGCTTGGTGATTCTCATACCACCCAAGTGCTTGGAATTGGAGAAGTTGAGTTGAAATTTACCTCAAGAAGGATATTGACCTTGAAAGACATTCTATAATCCTTCCATGAGGAAGAATTTGATGTCGAGTTTTCTACTCAGCAAGGCAGGTTTCAAACAGATTATGGAATCTATCAATATGTAATTACCAAAAAATGTATTTTTGTAGGTAAGGGGTATGCATGTGATGGGGTGTTTAAAATAAATGTTGAGGTGAATAAAGTATCTTCTACTTCTGTTTATATGCTCTCTTCTATTAATTTTTGGAATGCTCGTTTATGTCATATTAATCATTGTTATATGGGAATTATGAGTAATTTAGAATTAATCCCAATGATAAAAAAGGATTTTGAGAAATTTGAATCTTGTAGTAAAGCCAAAATGACAAAAAGGCCGCATCCAAGTATTGAAAAAAAATTAAATTGTTAGAATTAATTCACACTGATATTTGTGAACTTGGAGGAATTTTAACTCGTGGAGAAAATCGTTATTTTATTACTTTTGTTGATGATTTTTCTAAATATAGGTATGTTTATTTGATGAAAAATAAAAGTGAGCTTTTGAAAAGTTGAAAAATTATCTCCATGAAGTTGAAAACAATTCGGTAAGAAAATAAAAGAATTAGAAGTGATAGGGGCTGAGAATATGAGTCAAATGAATTTAATTCTTTTGTTACATCGTTGGGAATAATTCATGAAGTTATTCTACCATATTCTTCTGCATCTAATGCTGTAGTTGAAAGAAAAAATAGAACATTGATTGATTTGATAAATGCCATGCTTATTGAATCTTGTGCACCTTCAAATCTTTGGGGTGAAGCTATGTTAACTGCTTGTTATGTGTTGAATAGGGTGTCACATAAAAAAACTAAATTAATATCTTTTGAGCTATGGTTATAAGCCAACTTGGGATATCTTAGAGTTTGGGATTGTTTAGCCTATGTGAGGTTAACCAATCATAAAATTTCTAAATTGGGAGCAAAAGTTACAACTTGTGCTTTTCTTGGCTTCTAATAGTACCGCTTACAGATTTTTAAATCTGGAAGATAATGTGATTATAGAATCAGATGATGCTATCATGAAGAAACGTTTTCATTTAGTTCTAAAAATAGTGGGGGTCAAAATATTGAAAAGAATATTTTATTTTTACCTAGCTCTTCCACTTCTTTTTTGAAAAATAAGGAAAATAATGTTGAACTAAGGGGAAGTAAAAGAGCTAAAGTAGAAAAAAATTGGTCCTGATTTCTATATTTTTAATATTAAAAATGACCCTCTTACTTTAAAATAAGATTCTTTATCACCTAATGCTATTTTTTGAAAAGAGTCTGAATGATGAGATGGAATCTCTAATTTCAAATAAAACTTGGAAGTTAGTGGATTTACCACTGAGTCATAAAACAATTGGGTGTAAATGGGTCCCCAGGAAAAAAATAAAAGGCGGATGGTTCAATTGATAAATTCAAAGGTAGACTAATTGCTAAAGGTTTCAAGCAAAATGAAGGTCTAGTGTTTTTTTTATATGTATTCTCCAATAACTAAAGTGACATCCATTAGATTTTTAATTGCTATTGTTGCAATATTTGATTTACATATCCATCAAATGGATGTAAAAACTGCATTTTTGAATGAGAACTTAAATGAAGAAATTTATATGGACCAACTTGAGGGTTTTTTGGAAGCAGGCAAAGAAAGCAAGGTTTATAAATTAACTAAATCCCTATATAACTTAAAACAGGCACGTAAGCAATGGCATGAAAATTTGATTCATGCATGATTGAAAATGGTTTTAAACCAAATGAGTGTGACAAGTGTATCTATCATAAGTCTTGAAATAATATGTGGATGATTTGTTGATCTTTGCATCTACTTTGCATGTTATTAAAGAGACCAAAAATATGGTTAGTAGTCACTTTGACATGAAGGACCTTTGAAAAAGCAATTGCTCTAATTTTACCGCTACGATTGGTAGGGTACAAAATTATTATTATAACGGTAAATCCAGGCCTAACACAATACTGCGAGATCATACTTGATAAGTGGTATATCAATGTTGATTATGTTAAATCACGTGATAATCTTGCAGATCCATTAACTAAGACTTTAGCAAGAGAAATGGTCAGGAACACATCAAGGGGGATGGGGTTAAAGCCCATACAATCATAAGTCACGATGAAATCCAACCTGCGACTAGAGATCCTATAACCTGGTTGAATGAAGAAAACTAATCATATGATGACTTGTTTTGAAATGCAATATATTATTTTAATTATTTTTAATCCCTATGATGTGAGTGCATTTATCTTGTAAGGATTTGCGGAGGTTGACTTTATTAACTCTTAACAAAATTCTGTAGCTCGAGTGAGTGGGATGTTAGAATTACAAGAGAACCCTTGACAGATTTCACCTATATGAGTGTGGAAGTAGGCCGTTTCCTATGAGAATTGAGCTTATTCTCAAAAACACTCATAAAAATCGGGATAGCACAAGGACGTAATGTGCTGGCTAATAAAGCTCATGTTAACACTTTGACTGTTATGTGTGTGCAGTCATACTTTATTTTTCCTAAACAATCATAGTTCAAGTTTGAGACCATTACTGACTCTAGAATAGAGGTTACTGTTTCACTAAGTGAGGGTTCAATGTAGAGCACAACTTCATTATGCATAATAGTCTCCCTTCAACTAATATACTCTCATTAGTTTTATTATTAAATGAGTAGGGTATTGTTAGTATATATATTAATATATATTGCATGTTATATTTAAATTAAAACATATGTTTCTTCATATTCTTCCTGTTGAAGTTGATGTTAGTGGATGCTTATGGTCAAAATGTTTGTAATAATATTTTTTTAATACCATCATCCCACTACTACACCATATTCATACACATTACTACCCATTTATCACGACTTTCTATTATATATCCACTAATTCATATTAAGATGGTGCATGATTTCTACACTTATAAAAGGGGATCATTCTACTTGTTTTGTGATACATATATACATATACTACATGCAACTGTAAGAGAGAGTTATATTAGTTGTTGGAAAGTGTTCTTTTTTTGTGGAACTTTAGACTCTACTACTTGTTCAAAGTAAGTTAGAGTTGTACAACGTTGTTGGGCTATTGTATCTTAGAGGTGACAAGCCAAGAGTGATACTGCTGAACCAATGAGAAGTTTGCTACAGTGGGCTTGAATCTCCTTAAAGAGAGCGAGATATCCGCACTTTAGCCTGAAAATTTATTTTTATATTTTCAGTTGTAAATTATTATTTCTACAACAGTTTGAATCAAATTATTAAAATTTCATCAAATCAAACATGAATGCAAATGCAAATTCAAATGATACTTAAGAGATTTGAATGAAAGTTTGATATATATACTTAATTTCATTTATTTTTACAAATTCTTACGTGTTGATTCTTACTTTGAACTCATCCGAATTTTATAATCAATTAATATAATCGGTCCATTATTTGAATAAGTTTAAGGTTCTTATTTAAAATTTCATTTATATTAGTCTGTCATTTTGACAAAATCAAGTTCTTTACTTAAGTTTCAACAATGATCAATTTGTACCTAATTAAATTTAAGTAATGGATTTTATTTTATCAACCGACGGGTAATGAAAATCCACTATTAGTAACATACATTGTTTGCCTTGAATGTAAATTTAAACATATTGTAAAAGAGAAAAAAAATGAATAGGTTTCAAATGAATAAAACTACCCAATTTTTTTGGATATAATTTGGGTAAGACCCTATGGGTATTTTATAAGGTAGGGTATGGGTAGGGTATAAAAGAAATTGATCTAGGTATTTGATGGGTCTGGGTCCAAGCAGGGCAATTCCCGCCCATTGATAGGCCTATCTGCAGGAACAACAAAACATAACGAAAAATTCAAGTAGCCAAGTCAATTAAAAAGTCCCCTAGATTTGTGCGCTCTAGTTCATTTGGGTAGAAGGACTCTTAAAGTGGAGTCTTTCAGCCAGTCAGCATTACTCAAGAAGCCCATCGGGATTCATCTTGCTAATGAGCATGAAAAGTCTCTTATTTTTTACAGGATATCCTACCTACTCCAATAGTCCAACTCTACGATTTGCACTCCTAGAGTGGGGGAAGCGATGATGCCCTCTAAACCTTTCATGGAATAAGCCCACAAGCAAGGCGGACCAGTCCAACTAGAAATAAGCTTAGTTGGCCCACCAATAGGTAGACAAGGCTCACAAGCTTACCTACTACTTTATTGAATTGACAGACCCAAGAAACAAGTCATTTGCAGTTGGACACATAATTATATAGCTGGATGGATAAGTCATATAGCTTGCTAACACATCAGGACACATCATCTTAAAAAATCTCTAGGTAGTTCCTAGTAAATAGATGTCAAATGAGCTGGGAATCCATGAGTAACCAATTCTCGAATTTTCAGGTAGACATCGCAAGACTAAGTCCACCTGACGTATCTCTTTCAATATTTATCCAACTTACAAACGATCTTTTTGGATAATAACCAACTCAAAAGACTTTCCAACGGCGTACAACACTCTACAACAAACCCATATCCTACTCTATATATATCTATAAATAGAGGTCTTGTGCAGTCATCTTGGTAATATCATCCCTCATACTAAATATTTCACTTATTCTCTCATTTCTCTCTCTATTTTTAGGCTATTTTGAGCCTATATTTTGTACTCCACATGAATATATACCTTTATCATTATTCTACATTATTATTATCACTTTAATTCATGTTCCATTTATTCCTTTTCAGTATAAGCGTTACTGCCTTAAACATCAGAGTGGTAACCTTTATTTTGTAGAGTTAATCCTTGTTAACCTTAAGATTTTCATTGAAGATCCTTCAACCTTGTGTTGTGGCTAAAAATCTGGTATGTATTAGTAAGCATTATGTTTGTTGTTATTGTTAATCGGGGAAGAGGCGGTCGAAATGAGATTACTAAGAACTGAAGATTAGAGAGGCGAAAATGGGGAAATAAAGCATATTTTCAACAGCAAAATTTGGGAGTGTTACGAGCGTTTTAAAAAAGTATTTTTCAATTTTGAGTCCAAAAACAATATTTTTGAGGTCTCTTGAATAGCAGCTTCTGCTTTTGAAATTGCTAAGAGGAACGCTTTTAGGGAGTATTTTTGCGAGTTTCACAAAAGTGTTTTTTAACTTCTAGTTTTAAAAGAGTACTTTTGAAGACCTTGAGATATCAACTTCTGCTTCTCAAACTGCTTAAGAAAGCGCTTCTAGGCCTTGGGGGTGCTTCTTGCAGCTTTGGCTATTCTGTAATTAATGGAACTTATTTTTTACTACTTTTATTATAATAATCTTGATTCAATTTTACTGTTTTTATTTTTTAAAATTGTATATTTAAATTTGATATTGGAGTTTTCAAATAATTAGAATAATTTTACAATAATAAAATTTACACTTTCACATATTTAATATTTTAAAATTTTTATATTTAATTTTCTATATCATCTTATTATGTTATTTTGTTCACATATTATTATTTGATTAATTGATAAAATATTTTTTTTGCAATCATACAAGTTCAATTATTGTGTTTGAATCAACAACTATATTACTTAGTGAGAGCATTATTAATTACACATATTTTTTTAATATTTTTTTAAAAAATTAAATATGAAGTATACTAATCAAAATAAATTTATAATTTTTTATGGAAAAATAATTATTATTGAGAAATAATAAGCAAAACTAGTATCTTTTTAACACAGGGAATAAAACAGTCTTTAATAAATTAAATTTATTTTAGAAGTGATTTTTCTCCGAACACTGTTTAATTTAGCTTTTATTTGCTCTTCACTTTTAAACGCTACTCACTTTTAATTTTGTTACAAATTTTAACTTTTTCTATAAAAATTATATTTCTAATAGTAGAAGTTTTTGCAAACACTCTCTTAGTTTAGGAAATAAAATTATATCTATAGGGATAATACATTTATATGATCTGATTTCTAATCGGAGCTAATAGAAGTCAATCTCGGGTCCAATGGATTTTCACCGGATCCAATGTATATGGGTCGATTTCTAGCTCAATTCATCCTTGTTCATCAATATAAACAAGCCCTAAAGGGTCCAGGTCGGGTTGGATCCAATTCTATCCGATCCGATAGAAAAGTACGCAAATTTTGTCATGTTATGAAATTTTTGTACCTATAGGGGGATTTTTATCTTTTTAATTTTTGTCATCTTTACCCCATCAAATTTAGAAAAAAAAAGACATGGGTGTTTGTTTATTTTTATATTATTTATTTATTTATTAATTTTAATGATTTTATATATAATATCTTGTGTATTTAATCAGCTTTCTATTCTTGTATATCGAATTATGTAATGTACATGTGCATATATATATATGAATAATTATATTTTATGTATGTACACATATAAATAATACAAAAAATTATATTTGCACTCGAAACATAAATTTGATCTGCTAATCACACGGCCAAACGGGCGTAACTGCCTTTAGCTTCTGGGCCTCTGGCTGTTGAGTGTGGGCTTCAACAGTGCTGAACCACATAGAAGTCTAGGGTGTTTGCTGGGTCGTGTTTGGGAGTAATCCAAGTAGACATTTAGGGCTTATCCATTCTTAATTTTTCAATAAATTGGGCCCAACTCTCTGAATTATTAAAAGGAGCTGTTTCCATGATGATGATTGGGAATTTTCTCCGATGTTTTTTTATCTCCAGGTAAATGAATGGTTTTAATTTTATTCTATTTTAGTGAAGAATCAAATATTAGTTATAAGAAATTAATTTAGTTATTCAACAAAAATAGATTGATCCAAACAATCCTAAACAGAGCATGGAGAAAAGAAAATAGTCAGAGCCCAAAAGGGTACTAAAGACCCAAAAAGCCCAGAATAAACAAGGAGGTCCAGGTCGAGTAAGGGCCTAAATGGGGTCGAAATCACCCTTGTGGAGGTCAAGTGGCGGTCCACATAGGATTACTTGTGCCATATTCCCTAAAGAGTTGTTGGTACAAATAGGCTCTAAACGCTAGGACACATGGCTACAACGGAGAGTGAATTGAAGGGTGTCCTTATCTCGAAGGTAACCGCCTATTGAAAGATCAAGGAGTCCTATGTGCAATAGGATATCCCTCCTCAATCAAAACCCGAGTTTCGGAGGATCCCGCCTTATCCCTCAAGCGGTTGGGTTGCTTATAAATAGTAGACCCTCTCGTTCGAAGTTGCTACCTTTTTACTGACACTAAGCACACAAAAATCACACTCTTCTTTATTATCTTACTTCATTTTATCGTATTTTTATTTATTCATTTACTGACTTGAATGCTAACATTTTGTTTGTAGGTTCGCGTTCTTAAAGCTTGCAAGCGAAAGCCCAAATACCTCATGTTGAACTATTGAACATAAGCTTTTTAGCTCACATCAATAATAATTAATTATGAAGAAATAAACACCAATTTTTTTATTATCCAAATTAATATTAAATTATCTTAGAACTCGCTCCTAAATTACAATGAATTTAACACGATCGATACTATTTTTTATTTAGTTAATATAAAAGGTGTTCACGGTTCAATAAATAAAGCAAATTAAATTGAAATAAAAAATAAAATACCTTAAAAAAATTAGAAACAAAGTTTGTAATTACCAAAATTTAATAAAAAAAACTTCGTAGGAAAGGAGTTTGTAATGGTCAAAATATAATTGTTTTAAATTATTTAGTATAATATTATTATCTAGAATTTTTATGTTTATTTTTGTCCTATTAATCAATTGCATAACTATTCTTAATACCTAATTTATAGTCATTATGATTCCATTATGCTCAAATATTTCAAAAACTTATTTTAACAAGTCTAACAATATATGATTAAACAAAAAAACATTTTGATAAGATATATATTTATATTATTTTTTAAATAATATTAGCTAAATTATAAAGTAAGAGATAATTATCTTCAATTTTAGCATATACTGAACTAAAGTTTTTGGGGAAATATTAATTTAAAAAGTTTGAGATATTATTGCCCAACATTACAAAGAATGGTGTCCTTAGCTTTGTCTTAATTGATGGCTCGTAGCAATTCAAGTGCAGATTATAAGCAAATTGAGTAAATTAATATTTTTGTTGTTCCAATTTCATGAATTAATTACTTTCATACTTTGTGACTTTAGCTTTGTCGATTCCAATGCGTCTTCTTGGTGGCAGCGTGCAAAGATATTGTCATGCTCATAGTATATTTGAAAATAAAAAATCAATATCCGACCCTAATAATAGGTTAGGAAGTTTGATTTGTAAAGGGAGTAAGTACTCCTTATTTACTGTTTTTTAATTATGTATATTATATTTTTTTGAGTAATAAATAGGTAGGGGTCCGTCAAACCCCCACCTAGACGCAAGCGACTTTTGCGAAAAAAAAAATTATGATTTTGTTTAGTACTTTTAAGATATAACTTACTTTACTTTTATATTTAGTTTTCCTTTTAAAAAAAATCTAATGTTGAACATCTCATATTTCGTATTTTTTTTTTTTTTTGTAAATTTACTTATTTGTTGATAAATTTGGTTAACGATCTATAGTTACAGGATAAAAAATAAAATCTACTCTAGTGTGAAAGGGATCAAACTTTTCAACACATAACTAAAGTTGCCAAATAAGGACTAAACGTGACGCTACAAAAAAATGTGGAATTTGGGGCGGTTTTAGGAATGACTTTTTCGGAAATCGAAACAGTTTGAAATTTAAGAAATTAATTTGAATTGGAGTTTGGAAAGATTTACATTCCGTCGTTATAGACTGCGTTTCTAAAATTTAGGAAGGCTGATAAAGAACCGTTCCCAACTGGAATGAATATTGTACTAAATTGTTATTGATCATTCCTAATAGTATATCTAAATATAAAAATTTATTTTTTTGATTGGAACACATTGGATAAGGTTTAAAATGGTTAGGTATTTTAATTCATAATATTTTAGAACGTTGTTGTAATACTCATCGCTGAATTTTGAAATTGTGTTAATTTATATTGGTGAGATATTTAAGAATGGTCATTGGAATTGTATAAAGCTCAATTTTTCAAACATATTAGGCAGAGTTTGTTTTTTGTTTGAAACAGTCCCTTGTAATTGTTTTATGAATATTTTTTGGAATGCAATATGGTGTGTGCATCAGTTGGAGTTGCAATACATGTAGGAACCGTCATTCCTTTATTGAAACACTTATTTAGAACTACTTTAGCAATGACGTTTGGAACGATCGTAATTTTGAAATTTGTAACACTTTCTTTGCAATTACTAAATCCTTCCTAATTTTTTATTTGAAATGACAAAATTTTAAAAAATAATATAATTTATATAATTAATTATTAAATTTAATTATATATGAGTTTAATTAATTGAATAAAATTAAATAATGGAATGTAAAAAATATTATGAAACATGAATAATTAGAAAAATATTATATTAATATTAATATTATCCAATTAGAAAATTAAGAAAAAGATAAAATTTAATATAAACCCTCCTCTTCAACAATGTCCATATGGTTCTCATTCGGGGTAGGAGGTCAGTCGGAGGCTGTGCTGGGGAGCTAGTGGAGGCGATCGGCTATAACAGTCGCGCAGTCGAGGAGCTGGCCTACATTTCCCTCATCATGGTCATCATGTCGACCGTAGTCGTCTCCAGTCGGTTCATGAGATCCTTCATGGTCGGATTTGGTTGTGGCTAGGCAATGGTGATGTGTACGTCCGATTGGAGACGTGGGCCTCAGGTCCAAGACTGAATACACGATCCTTGTTCTTGCCCCCGATTATAGAGCCACAGCTGTTGCTCGATCATCGTCACTGAAGCCTCAAATTTAGCCGAGGTATCGTGGTCTTCGACCGTAGGCTGAGGCTAATGATCCTCCCCCAGCTTTTGGAATGTCTCCTGCAAAATAAACAAAATTATTAGAACTTTACTCCAAAAATATTTAAAAATAAAAAATATTATTATTATACTTACCGCTACCTCAACTACCCTCGGGCACCAGCCACCATCGTCCTTCTTCTGTACCATTTGGTGAACAATTCCACCTCACTTGGGTGGCCGACCAAGCTCTACCTCTTGTAAAAGAAATAAACAGTTAGCATAATATTTATAAAACAATAATAAATATTAAACAAATAATATAATTCACTTACCATCTTCCTCTTATGCATGCCAACAGAGGAAGATCCCCCGAGGTACATAGTAGAGGACGTCGTAGGGTTTGCCGTTTGGTTCGGCTTATTCTTCGCAGACCTAGTCCTTGAAGTCTGCACTGGCCCAATATGCCTGGAGCTGAAGCCAGACTTCGTTGCCAGCCAAAGTGGCTTGACCAGCTGCTTTCGGGCGACGGTGAATTGTTTCTGGATGAATTTACTTGCCCACATGTGGAAGACCCGGAATATGGACTCATCATCACAGTCCCATCAGAGGTTATCTACAAAATATCAAATTAAAAAAAAAAAACAATAGTAAAATTCATTAAACATTTTAAATTATAAGATAATACAAAATTATTTTAAAGTACATTACCTTCATGCTCCCGAACCAGAACTATTGGTGCTCTAGCGGCACCTACCTCAAACATCCCCAAGGGTGGGGAAAGTGTCTTTGCACAACCGCATTGATGCGCTCGTGGATTTTGCGGTCATACTTGGAAGTACATGTTAATTAGTGATTTTTAAAATAAAATAATACTAAAAAATATTCATAAAAAAATTTACCTCAAGTCATTAAGGATGACATAGTGGCGTGTTGATGGTGGGAGGATTGCTGGTGTTGGAATAGCTCATGGACGGGCACGATCAGCCACTGGTGTGGCAGATAACTGTCCGGCCTCCTCAACTCCCGATACTGCAACAGATGGTCAAACATCATTTCGAATCTACGTGGCGGCTGAAGGTCTGAACTTATTAGGTGGTGGGGATGGTCGAAAGATTGCTTCCCCAGCATGGATAGCATCAGACGACACTGATAGAAATGGCAGGCCACAACCACGGCCAAGACCACATTGTCCACGTAGTAGAGGAGGCGTACCAGTAGACATAATATATACAAAATATAATAAGTATAATTTTTGTAATGGTTGAAAAAATTATCCTAATTTCATAATATATGGAAATGCGCGCATCAATTGTGATTATTGGTATCACTATTTAAATAATATTGTAATTTGGAATATTATCCCAATTATTTATTTATTATAATTATTAATTTTATTGAAACTTGTATGTATTAGGGATATATTATTATTGATATGATTATGTACATAATATTCTTATTGAGAACATTAAGATAATTTTGTGATTATTGATATTATTATGTGAATAATATAATTATTAGAAATATTAGCCTAATTTTGTGGTTATTAATATTATTATGTAAATAATAATACTATTAAAAATATTAGCCTAATATTTTGATTATTGACATTATTATGTAAATAATATTATTATGGAAAATGCACAAGAATTACATAAAATAATTATACAATAAATTTGATAAAAATCACACAATATGCTCTAAATTACAAAAAAAACTACAGAAATTACACAATTATACAATAAATTTCACAAAAATTACATAAATTTTTGTGAAATTAAAAAAATTTACACAATACTTTTGGAATTACAAAAAATTACATAACCTATTTTCACAAAAATTACACAACCTATTTTTTGAAATTACATATATATTACACAAATGTTACACAAAAATTACACAACCTATTTATGAAATATTATTAAGAACATATTAAGGGGAAAAAAAAAAGAGAAAACTCGCTTCCGTCGAAGAGGGAGATAGATGGACGATGAACGACAGACGGCGAACGGTAATAGAAAGGCAAAGTGACACATCAAGAGAGAGAGAGAGAGAGACAAAGGGCGAGTGAGAGAGTGAGGAAGGGAATAAAAAATCTGCTAAGTATATATTAAATTTTGGAACGATCTAGGAACGGTCATTTATAAATAAATCGTTCATATCAGTCGTTCCTAAGTACGTAGAACGACGACGTTTTAGATAACTTTTTAAATGACCAGTCCTATATTTAACAAGGCAGTTCCAATATAAGTTCCAAAATTATTTGTTTTAAACTAAAAAAATCAAAGTGAAGAAAAAACCATTTTGCACATGTTAATAATCAAAGAAAAGTAGACCATAAATTTATTAAAACCATTGGACACATAATTTTTTCATTAAATTTGATACATGTTTAGCAGAACAAGTATATTTGTATATCCAAGATTGTTAGTCTTACATAAATGTAAGTAGTATCTTATACTGTTATATTGGATCGACCTTTAAAATTTTAATCAAACCGTTGGATATGATTAATCAACAAAATACTACATTCGATGAAGTTTTGGATATTTTTGTTATATGGATACTAAGATATCGTATCTGATTCACAATCAATGAGATCCCAAATAATGCAACTGTCAATCAGACCATGTGATTTTACAGTAGACCGCTACATATATTCACATATGTATAGTATTTATATGCATTTAAGTTTGAAACGAATTAGTGTTGCGGATGTGGAGATATTTTGACGTACGTAGAATTTTTCACATAATTGGGAGACTAATTGGTAATTATTTAGAAATTTATAATTATAAATAAAATATACATTAAAAAATTAGAATATAATAAAACTTGAATGGATTAAATTGGAGATTGTTCTAATATTTAGAGGCAAATTATATTAATTAAGAAAATTAAGAAGGACGGAATAGGTATTTTGAGAAAAATTAATTAAATAAATAAAATAATAATAATATTATATATATACATAATATATATATATATATATATAATGAGTGAAGAGAGAGAGAGAGAGAGAGTTTTGAGAGTGAGGCGGTGCGGCCCTCTCTTTTTATTCTTTCTCATTTCAACACAAACACATAATACACAAAAAAATTTTGAAAATTTGCAAATTTCTTTCTCGGTGAAACGAAGAACAGAGGTAAGAATTTATATTTTAATTTTTAATAATTTATATAATTATATTATTTAATTAGTTCATTTATTAAATGTTGTTTATACTGAACGATCTACTATTTAATCGAAATATTTTTTGAGTTTGGCTATTTAAATTTGTATCGAATTAAATATCACATTTAATGTAAAAATGATAAAGTTGGTTAATTAAATTATTAGATTTGTTAGATTTAATTATTATTATACTTAATTTACATAATTCCACCGGAATGATTAACCAAATACATAATTCTATGTATTGTTGTTTAATTAAATTATATAGCAACGAGAAATTGATAGAAAATTTATAGAAATGTTTCAAAAATTATATTTACGAAATATTACGTTTTAAAGAAAAAGAAAAAGAGAAAATAAAGTTTTAATGATAATCTAACTTAGGGATGATATTAGAAAAGGTATTTATAAAGAGTTTGATTACATGAATTCTTATAAGTTAGTTAATAGATTAAATATATACATGGAAAGCCTAGAAAGTATAGTTATTTAAAAAAAAAATAGAACAGGAATTTGGACTTTAATATAAGTGAAATATTAAAATATTGGTGGAAAATTTACGAACATTATATAATATTTTATTTAGAGTTTATAATATTCTATATATATTGATTATACGTATAATATTCTGTTATAGGACATGACGATAAAGTAGAGGGTTGAGCAGTCCCTTGTGAAATCGAAATATTTTGGGATTTAAGGTAAGTATAACTAATTGGATTTATATATATATATATATATATAGTGATATGTTTAGTATTACATATTATATATATTGGTTTCTTATATTTGATCGTGGAATTGGATTTATATTTATATACGTGGGTTTGTATATTGATTGTTTATATAATTAGTTGTGGATTACTTGTTGGATTATCTTAATATCGGTGAAATGGTTATTATCTGTTATATGTGATTGTAATATAGGGACACGCGAGATATGATTATGTGATGATCGTATAATTGATTGTTGTATGAAATCAAATTGAAAAGTTTTATTGAGGAAGTAATCATTATAGAGAATAGAATGATGATCGTAAATTGAAATGGTGCTTACCTAATTGGGAACATAGTCAATGGTTTACGATAATGTGATTGATGATGACGTGATTAATGGTGTAATATGAAAAATATATGAATTAAGTTAGGTACCGTGGCGTGTAGGGTACCGGGGTATTACAAGTAGCGGGGAATATCCTGTGTTGTTAGCTATATACTGAGGTGATGTGGAGATACCATGCTTGTTGTGTTGTCCTGTGCTGATATTGCTACACTCCAATGTAGAGAATGTGGGGATATCACATACAATGTGTATTCTGTGTTGTATATGATATGGCTTTGATTGAGATGATGATGGCCGGCAAAACCATTGACTAATGTACTCCAATTAGAGTAAGTAGGGCCCTTAGTTAATAAGCGATAACGTCAAATATCATATCGTGAATTGATGTACAGTCGTGGAAATGCATTATTCCTTATATATGCTATTGCTATATGATGAATATTTATTAATTGATGTGATTGCATTGTACGTGACTTGTGGCATATGTGTATATATATAGACTGGTTAGCTCTACTTATTGAGTAGGCAGCTCATTCCTTGTCACGTATTTTTCAGGAGATAGGTCACATTGACTAGCCACATTGGACTTCGAGCCGTGCCGTGGTCCTTATTAGGTGGGCCAGCCATGTCATTTGAAGTTGGAGTTTTGGCTGTTTGGTTGTTAAACATTTGAGTCTATTGTTGGGTTGTGTTAAAATTGTATACTATGGCTATTACGCTATGCCCTCGAAGTTATAAGGACATCGGTTGATGTAAATAATAAATTTTTGGCAATGTCTAATATCTTTTATGATATTTATATATTATATTGATAAAGTAGAATATTTTATGTTACAGGTTGAAAAGAAATTACGTATAAAACGAATTGTAATTAAAGAAAGGATGAATATAGATAATTAAATGCAGTGAGTAGGGAGTGCTACAGATATCGTAACCAGTAATTGAACTAGGAATTTTTTGTTATTATTAGGAACAATTTTGTTACTCCTTTAGGCATGATTTTCTTATATACATATTAGGAACGATTTGTTTATACTTTTAGCTTTAAATTCGTCTTACGAGTGGTCAAATATTTAACAACCGTTCCTAAATGTAAATTTTCCTCCACTTTTCATTTGGTGCCAAATTTAAATTTGTTTGAAAAAATGACCGTTCCTAATTTTTGAATTTCCGTCTTATTTTCTACAAAATGTTGTAATATTTTCAGGCAAGATTGTTATTTATTTGCCCGTTCCAACTTGAAATTCAACATTATTTCCGTACAATAAGGAAGGATATTTTAAGCGTCGGTTTTTTTGTTGACTGCTCCTATTTGGAATGGTTTGGGAACAGTCAAGGCTCTATACAACCTTTCCTAATCTGAATTTTTTTTAAGACAAAACATAATTATTCATACAGAATAATAATAAAAATATTTAATAAGTAATTTTTACAGAAATTTTATAGATGTTTGATTACAGAAACAGTAAACTTTCAATCATAATTATTGTCTTCTTTAGTCTCGTAATCCTTGTCAAAGCTATCTTTGTCAGAATCGTCATCAGATTCACCAATTGTCGAGCGGGATGTACCTGCTCCTTGTTGATTTGCAATAGAGAGATCAACAACTAGATGTATACCATTTGGGTCATCCAAGTCAACTATGATTGTTCGTAACACTTGTGGAGTAGGTATTGTTTCCACTTCTTGAAACGCGACTTCAATCCATCGATGACTCTTTGAGCTTTGGTTTTGCATACAGGCATCAGACGCCATCTCATAGGCGGATAGGTCGTTTACAGTCCATAACAACGCATTGTGAGTGTCTCGTTCTTTGGATTGTCGTACGTCAGTACACCCACATGCCACAGATTCTGCAACTCTTCGATTAGCGGCTCCAGGTAAACATGATGAGATGTTTCGAATTGGATGGTTAGGGACAACCATCATTAGGAACATATACTCAAAACTCATGCACATTCCAGGTGGGGGATTGTACGGTGTAAGTATAACGGGTCAACATGAATACGTACGACTATACTGCACGTCCGGTACATACCCATCTGTACAGAAACCCAGCCTAACATTACAGGACTCTACTGCAAATTGGGATATATCCAGTCAAAATGTCTCCATGCGTCTGCATCAGATGGACGGAACATGGATCCCTCCTTCGTTTGATGGTTGGCATGCCACATCATTTGCTCGGCAGTCGATTTTGAAGCATACAACCCCTAAACGCAAGAGGTAAGCAGCGAGTACTTAAGAGCATGGGCCTGATTAAGAGCATATATAGAACTATTGTGCTTTTATCATAAAAGGGAAAAATGATCACTAATTGGGCTTAAGGACCAAATCGTCCAAGTATTTGAAATATAGAGGACTAAAATTGCTATATCCAAAGTTAGAGGACTAGAATTGTCAACTCTTTAAAGATACAGGACCAAAATTACAATTAAAAATTAAAACTTGACTACCAAGTCATCAAATTCATTGGAAGTTCCATTTAGGTATTGACATGGCTGATGACGTGGAATTTTTTGGCCAAATCGACCAGAAAGAATTAAAATTGCCACAATTTTTAAAGTTACAAAACCAAATAATTAATTTTAATTTGAACAGAACCAAAATTGTCAATCCTAATTTACAGGATTACAATTGCATTTTCCTTGATATTAATGGTGTCACTTGGATATTAATTACATCATTTGTAATTACTCAGGTATCAATATGTCATAAATAATATATTTTGGGTACTAATTGAATCATTATTACTCAAGTACCAATATGATATTAATGAAAAAACTCGAGTGTCGATATAAATTTTATTTCACTATTTTTTTTTTGAGCGATTTTGTTTTTCTTCCACTATTAAATAAACAAATATACACGTTTAGACGGTGAAAGGTATTTTATCACACATTTACGTTGTGTAGTATGGTGCCTTATTACTTTTAAATAAGAACATAATTTAACTACATTTTTTATATATTATTATAAAAAAAAATATCGTACCAACTTTTGAATATCCAAATTAATTCTTTAATTAATTTATTCCTTTTAAAAAAAATTGATCAGAATAGTACATAATTTTAATATTTTTCATTAATCTTATAATTATAAAAAGTTTCTCTCAACCCTCTCTTACCTTCTCCATCTCTTTTTTTCCACACAAATATTCATATTTATAATAAATCCACAATTACAATTTAATTTTTCGTTCTCACCTTAGACTATATTTCTTTCTTCTCACCTCGCACTACTTCTGCATCTCTTTACAAATTTCATTTTTCTTTCATCTCACGTTATGCTTTATTTGATATAATCGTGATGACTGCGTGCGACAACAACTAGCAAATTAAAGAATTAAAATATGTGTCAATCAATTATTGATGTATCTTCACAATATGTAATACGAGAGTACGATAGAAGAATCAAATCGCATTTCGGAAACAATGACATAGTATGGACGGATGCCTCCGCGCGCGGACGATTTCATCGTCACTTTTCAGCATACGGCGCGGCGGAATCTCCTCAGTGTTCAAATCAAACTAAAAGTCAAAAGAGGGCAGGCCGATTGTGGCTGAGCAATTGATGTTTCAAGCCTCCAACAATTCTAACACACGTACCGACAAACACATACACACCAAATTTACGTTCAAACTACCTACGATATGTGCGTCGACCATCCCGCGTTCCCGAATACTTCCAATCACAAGCATAGTACTCACAGTTGAAGACAAGAATCTTCATTAATATCAACAAATTCACACCAACATGTTTCTTGTAAGAATCTGCGTCCCTTTCTCCATATGGTGTGTATAAATGAAACCCTTTTCTCCAACTTCTACACACACAAACACACACAATGGAGGTGTCAATACTGTCCATGCACATCAACCACAACCTAGCAAAACCGGCTGTTTCCCTCGTTCCTAATTATGTCAACAGACACAAACATAGTAAGCTGTCCTCCAAGAATCGGAAGCCCTTGTCGACGTGCCGATCGGTAGCCATGCAGAGTGGGCAGAGCAACAACTACTACGAGATCCTGTCTCTCAGCTCTAGAAATGTAGGGTTTGATGAGATAAAGAAAGCTTACAAGACTATGGCGCTTCAGTACCACCCCGACGTCTGCACGACTCATCTGACGAAGGAGGAGTCCACAAGACGATTCATCGAGCTAAGGGAGGCGTACGAGACGCTTTCCGACCCTAATTTGCGTAGGGTTTATGACTATGAGTTGCGGTCGGAGGATTCATCGTCGGGGCTCCGGTTTGGGAGTAGAAGGGAGGGTGATTACCCTAGGGAGGTGTGGGAGAGGCAGCTCAATGGGTTGAGAAAGAGGTCTGCTGAAAGGATGAGGAAAAGGAGATTATAGAAATTGATTAATTCATAGTCCACACATGTAATAAGGGAGAGAAATTCGTTTATTCATTTAGATTTAGTTATAAAAATTGTGTTTTTGTAGCTTTTGGAGTGTTTGCAAAAATTTCAAAATATCTAAAGTTGATATTAGAATTTTTAAATAATTTGAATAATTTAACAGAATTCATCCTTTGACATATTTAATGTTTTAAAATTTTTATATATTATCTAAATATTACTCCTATATCATATAAAAATATAAATTAAATTTGCTATGGTTAATGGAAAAAACATATATGTTTTGACAATCATATATGCAAGTTATTATATATTGATTATAATTGAATAATTATATAACTTAGTGAGAGTATCATTGAATCAAATATTTAATTTTTTATAAGTTTCACTATTTTTTTAATAATATATATGATAAATGCTTGTAAAAAAAACTATAAATTTGAAATATACTACTTAAAACAAAATATCTTATTTTTTGACAAAAAATAATTTTAATTGACAAAAAACAAATATAAATATTAAGCAAAGTATAAAATCTTTTTAACGTATGGGCATAAAAATAGTCTTTAGTCAATTGAGCTTCTTTTCAAATTATTTTTTCCCCAAACACTACCCAATTTAATTTTTCTATGCTTTTCATTGTTTTCACAATCACCATCCATCCCTGATTTTACTACGTACAACTTTCAATTTTATTCACAAAAATTACGGAAATTTCTAGCCCAAACCTGATTCGGCCAAACCTGCAGAATCAATTATATGACAAGTGCTATACAGAAAAAGTGACCAATCACACAGCAAGTGTATCATATTTGCTCCGTGATTGATTTGATTAGATCAAATCTGATTCAAACTAGAATTTTCCCAAAAATTACTTATCTAAAAGTAGAAAATTTCACAAAACCAGTCCCTTTGTCGGAATCGAGATTCCTATTACAAGAGTGTTTTGCATCTTCTACTACAAAGGAAGGATTTCTGCTATGAGGAATTCAAGTTGCTAATGGGGAGAGAGAAGATCTGTACATGTGCAGAAGGAAGGATGTATAATTCTTAGAGTAAATTACCACTTCTATTGAAATTTGACATAATTATAACTTTGTAAATTTATTATTATTTAAAAAAATATCAATATCCTTAATTTTAAATGATCGTCTAATAACTAAACCAATCTATTAGTCTGCATTAGGGTTCTACCATTCTTTCTTATGATGAACTGAAATATGACATAATTATAAATTTGTAAATATCTATTATCAATATCCTTAAATTTAATGATCATCTAATAACTAGACCAATCCATTAGTTTCCATTAGATTTCTACCATTTTTTTTATGATGAACTGACCATACATTTGTGCATTATAAATTCTAATTATACTTATTTTTTAAAATTTTCTTAAACTATTTTACGAACTTACTGGACAATCTCTTTTACAACATTTCAAAAACTTCCATCCATCTCATCCGATTTTTTTTTCAATTTTTCCATAATAAAAGAAAAAAAAGATACAATAAGTGTAAAGTTGAAAATTCTGAACCTCCATTTAAAAATTACATAATTTCATCAAATATGTGGGGACGTGAATAATTTTTCAAACAACGAGAAATTATTCATAAGTATACCAAATTTCAAAGCAGCTGGTTATAATTTACCCTAATTCTTACCACGATAGAATCCATGTGTGCTAGCCAGAATAAAAAATGTACATGGAAACTACAATTTGCAGAAAATGCGCTCGACTAATGCCTCCTTTTTTTTTTTTTTTTTTGGTACTTATAAAAGGATCAAAATCAATGTTTCAACTTTTCGCCGAGAGGACTAATGACTCTTTCTTAAACTACTCATGGTTTTGAAATATTTTTACCAAAATCAGTATGGATCCAATCAAATCAATTATAGAGTAAGTATGATCATTTATTATATAATTGGTTATTTTACTTAAATTATAAATTAAATATAAATAAGCATATTATAATTAATTGAAATCCGACTAAACCCGATGTGATTTAGAATTTCCCATTTAGTCAAAGGTCAGACAGCTCCCATACTCTCTGACTTCTGTTCGTCTTTGTTAAGTCAGAAGTCTTTATGTGCGTACATGAAGTACACATTTAAAAGTGCCCAACACACAAGATCTGATTTAATATCATAATTCCAGAAAAGATTGAGGTTGACAAGAATAAACTAATCTGATTTAACTAGCCAAAATTTAGAAATAAATTCTTACTAATTTTTGCAGCCTATTCGCATAATTATAAAATTAAATTAATGATAATTACACCTACATTTCTTAAAATTTAGCATAATTACGAATACTCAATTGTTATTTAATTTGAATAATTACAAATACCCCTCCCCTCAAAATTACAAAATAATTATGTAGCCCCTAGATGATGAGGTTGACAAAAATTACTATTTTACCCTTATTGATTTAGTATTTTTTTTTAACTGGAAAAGAATATTTGAAAAAGGGTTACTTCCCTGTGAAAAATAAACAATATTTACCCCCTTGTGTTATCATAAATAAAGCAATTTATCCTCCCTAAAGCGTTTCATGAATCACATGCGTATTTTTTTTTATTTTTTTATTTTTTTAATTTAAAACTTAGAATAACATTTATGTCTTTATTTAATAATAATTGGATTTTGATCAATCTACGGTCTGATTTAACTTATAAATCAATAGTGTAGATTTTATCTAATTCAAATTGATGATTTAAATTTAAATTAATAAAAATAAAATTATACATTATATATAATTTAATTTGAACTTATAATTTTATAATAAAAACTATTTATGCATATACATTTATTTATATATATATAGTTATATACATTTATACTATTATAAAAAACTTTTTGACCTACCAAATTTTGAATGCCAAGTTTACCCTTTTAATTCATTTCATTCATTAAAAAAATTATTGATCAAAATAGTAATTTCAATATTTTTTTTTGTTTTAAGCCACTACTTCATGCTTCTCTCACCCCTCTTCACATTTCTTTCTTTTTGCGAGCACTTGTCTTTGTCATTCCTTCATAATTTTTTTTTTTCTCTTCATCTCACACCACAGTTATTTTTTCTACACTACAAAAATATGCGAAATATGGGGTGGGTTTAGGCACGATTTTTTTGGCTTTTGGCACGGTCATAAGATAAAGAAATTATTTTGAATGGGATTTTGGAACGATTCATGATTCGTCATTATAGACGGCATTACAAAAAATCGATCCAAAGACGTTCCAAAATAGTAACGGTAAATGGTTGGAACTCTATTTGGAACACAATATTAGAATTAAGGATGGTCTTGAGTTGACTGTTCCTATATGTGTGACAAAGGATGTCCAAAACATGACAGTTAGAAAATGTGTTCCAAAATAAGTTATAGTTCGGAACGATTTTGGAACACCTTTAATCAATTATGTGAAAAATCATTCCAAATTATTAGTTTTATTTAAGAAGTAATGTATCCCAAAAATTTCATTCCAAAACTCGATAGAAATTGGAACTATTTTTTTATATTATTTATTTAGTATTATTGAGACTGTTCTAAATGAAATACAACGGGTATATTTGACTGGTCAAAAAAGCACATTCCTAACGCCATCCCAAGGACCGTTTCAAAATCTAAATTAACGAATGTTTTTTAACGTCTAAATATATGTTTTTATACCTGTTCCAAATTTTTCTATATAAATGTGTTCCTCTCTTTCCATTTAATCTCACTATCTTCTTCCATTCTTCTTATTTTCTCTCTATTTCCTCAATCTCTCTTGAATTTTTTTGATCTCTCACTATCACACTAATATTTTTATACTCTTGTTCGTCAATCTATCTCGAATTTTTGTTGATATTTGAAGTTATTTTGATCAAGTAACAACTTTAACCCTTTATTTGTCAATTGTTTATACTGTTGTAATTTTGTCAATTAAATTTAATATTATAATATATATGTGTGTGCGTGTGTATGTGTAGGACTCATCATCATGTTAAGATAGTTGAGACGATGGATGTATAAGAAGAACCTTCCGAATAGGGCCGGAGTTTGAGGATTGTGTTGCTACATTAATAGAATAGGCCAAGTCTCAACATGCATACATGGACGGGGAGAAAATTAAGTGTCCTTGTAGAAAGTGCAGAAATGAAATTTTTAAAACCACGAATGAGGTAAATTTTGACTTGTTTATGAAAGATTTTATGCTGAAGTATTATAATTGGACTTCTCAAGCGGAGGAGAGGGTACATGAGCATTTTGAGGCTGTCACCGCGGCCTCATTGCAAGAGGAGCAAACTCCTATTTCTCATGTTATGGAGGGTACCAGTACGCCCTAGGGTGATGGGCCACAGATGGATTGGTGCAGATGATGGTTTTTGATGCCGTCGGGCCGGCTGTTTGGTTTTCTAATTATAACCAGTTTGGTGTGTCTGATGATGGTACGAAATTGTATCCTACTGATGTAGAGCCTAGTTTATATTACAATGGGACCCCCTACGATTATGTGTCTGGATCGGCAGATCGATTTCATGATGTAGTGTATGCTGCCGAGCAGCTGTTGTGGAACGCTTGTACCCAATCTCAACTACAGGTTGTTGCTAAGTTGGTGAATATCTAGGCCGAGGGCCATATTTCTTAGCATGTATATGATTGAATATCCCAGTGGGCTGATCATATATTACCCCGTGACCACACCCTATCCTAGGATTATTATAGTACGAAGAAATTAATAAGAGACTTAGGTTTACTTGTTGAGAAGATTGATGCATGTAAGAATGGTTGCATGATGTACTGGAAGGATGACATTGATCATGAGTACTGCAAGTTTTGTGGATAAGCTAGGTACAAGCCGACCAAGGAGCGAAATCCTAATCGCAAGAAGACACCGTATGCCATTCTTAGGTAGTTTTCGGTTATCCCTTGCATGCAGAGGTTGTATGCTTCAGAAGCGACTGCCGAGCAAGATTTGAAATTCTTATGCACGGGTGTTTTTGGTTTGGAACAGTCTCTTGCAAGTGTTTTAGGAATCTTTTTTGGAACATAATGTGGTGTTTGAATTAGTTGACGTTGCAATACATTTAGGAACATTCAAGCCTATTTAGGAACACGTCTTCAGAATCATTTTCGTAATGATTTTCCGAACAATGTCTTTTTTCAAATTTGTAACATTATCTTAGTAAAATTTATGTTAATGGTTTAATTTACATATTTAAAAAAATTTAATAAATATTTTAATTAATATAATAAATTTTAATAAATCATTTAATGTATATATTTTAATAAATAATGAATTTAATTTTAAAAATTTTAATTAGTTAACTTTATGAATTTAATTAATTAAATAAGAATGAAATAATGGAATGTAATAAACATTATAAAATATGAACAATTTATGAAAAAAAATATTATATAATAAAATATTATCCAATTACAATATTGAAAAAATTTTAAAACTTAATCTAAACCCTCCTCGCCGTTGTCGTCCATATCGTCATTGTTCGACGGCGGGAGGTTTGTCTGAAGCTATGCTGGGGCACTAGTGGAAGCGATCGTCTAGTCTCGCAGTCGAGGAGTTGGCCTACATTTCCCTCATCATTGCTATCATGTGGACCATCATCGTCTCTAGCTTAGCCGATGCGGTCCTTCATGGTTGGGTTTCGTTGTGGTGGTGGCTGTGGCGATGGGGGTGGCAACAGTGATGTGTAGTTCCGGCTAGAGACGTGGGCCTCAAAACCAAAGCCGAACACACGACCTTTGTTCTTGCCCCCGATTACAGCCAGCCACAACTGCTGCTCATCACCACTAAAGCCTCCGATTTGGTTAGGGTATCGTGGTCCTCGGTCATGGGCTAAGGCTGATGATCCTCCATCAGTTTCTAGAACATCTCCTATAAAATAAACAAAATTATTAGAATTTTATCCAAAATTATTTAAAAAGAATAAAATTACTAATTTATGTACCGCTACCTTAGCTACCCTCGGGCCACTCCAGACGCCGTCTGCAATCTTCTTGTAGCATTTGGCAAACAATTCCATCTGCTTGGGCGGCTGATCGAGCTATGCCTCCTATGGAAGAATAAAACAGTTAGCATAATATTTATAGAATAATGATAAAACTTAAAAAACCACGTAATGTACTTACCATCTTTCTCTTGTGCATGCCGATAGAGGATGATCTCTTGCGGTACACATTAGAGGACGTCGTGGGGTTCACCGCCCGATTAACCTTATTCTTCACAGACTTCTCCTGGAGGACCACGCTGGCCTAGTTGGCTTGGAGCTGGAGCCATATGTCTTTGGCCAGCGATCCAATGATATTTAAACAAAACGTTCTGCATGTTTGGAATAAGTGGGTAATCTAATTGAATCATCTATTCGAGAATCCATAAAAGTCACTATCTGTGTCTGTATATGATGAGCTTTTGAGACACACCCCATAGTTCATAGTTGACTTGCTTACGCTGTGACGTTCAATGTGGAAATGTAAATATCCACAAAGTAACAGGTGAATGTTGTGACCTCAGTTGTAGGACCCCAATAATGCAACTTCAACAGCTTGTTGTCTGTGTAATTCAATTCGAATTTCACCTGTATTGCGCATATTAGAGAAACCATCTATTGAGGAATGATAGTTGTAACACAATTCATAAGGCAAATTTCAAAAGGCACAACTTACACGTCGTTTAAACCAATCATTGAATTGAGTAGCTGCTAGCTCCTTAATATTGGGGTCTTTTGTATTTTGGTGCTCGTAAAAAGGACCTATCTGTAAAAAAAAATAGAATACATATCAATAGGGTGAATAGCAATTTATCCCCCTGTGATATTAAAAATGAGCACATTATCCCCCTATGAAAAAAAATATAGCAATTTACCCCCTTATACTTTTTAAAATGAAGCAATTTACCTCCTTATACAGGGAGGTAAATTGCTTCATTTTAAAAACCATAGGGGGGTAAATTGTTGTATTTTAATAAATACAGGGAGGTAAATCGCTATTTATTTTTTCATAAGGGGGTAATTTGCTCATTTGTGATATCATAAGGGAGTTGCTTGCATTTTTCCCCATATCAATACGTAGGTTAGAATTCTTAAAAATTAATGTGAATAAATTATATTGGTATCTCTACACTTACTCATAGTATGGCATGACTACTTAGCAATTGCACAAGATGTATGGTTCAATTATGTGAAGCTCTGAGCCACCTCTTCTTTAAGACACCACTTGCTCGGCCAAGATAGTTGAAAATAGATGGGTGGATATGATTGTTGTTCATACAGAGATCGCCCTTTCTACGAGGCTTGTTTCGTTTGCAAAGAATCTGCGGCTTAAAGTATTGAGAAGTGAATAGATCAATTTCTTCTATAAGGTAAGCCTCTACAATTGGCGCCTTGATATGTGCTTTGTTTTTCACCTTCATTTTTATGTCTTGAAGAAATCTATTAAGCGAATATTTATTAGAAAATATATGACACTAGAATTTTAAATAACTAGAAAACTTGTGTACTTACCTCTCAAATGGGTACATTCAACTGTATTGCACGGGCCCTCCCACGCACACTTCATATGGTAGGTAACAGTTAGGTATCCATTGAGTCAAAAAAAACTGGTGAAAATATTTTCCCGAGGTTGCATAAGATGGTGGCGGCACTAGCTTCCAATTCTTGTACCTTGTTTACATCGAGCGTTGTCAAACATAGAATTTGGAATAGAATTCTAACCTCTGTCAACATCACTCACACAGGCTCAGAAAACATTTTGCGAAAGGTAATCGGGATCAACTTCTGCATGAATACATGACAATCATGACACTTCATGCCATGTAGCCTCAGATCCTTCATGTCGACACAAACGGGCCACATCAGGAAACTTAAGATGATTTCACACTTCCTCCTATTTTGCTCATTGGTCAGGGTATATAAGGCTTTGGCCATCACGTTCGGCCTCCTTCCACCCACCTCTAGCTCCTGTCGATTACATATGATCATTAGGTCCTCTTGTTCATTCAGATTGTCCTTCGCTTTTTCCTTTATATCCATCACGGTATTGAATATATTGTCAAACACATTCTTTAATGTGCATGACATCAAAATTGTATCGTATTAGATGCGTCGACCAACATTCGAGCTCCCAGAAGATGATTTTCTTTGTCCACTTATGCTTGCTACCGTAGTCATCTGGGAGTGGCAACAACACTTAAACCACAGGACTAAACTCTTCAATCCAATCGCGGATTTGTTCTCCCGTCAATCTTGGACGTGCAACCTTCCTTTATATTCAATTCTTAGTGAATGCTTTCTTGTTCCTACAGTACGAATGGTCCGAGGGTAACCATGCCAAATCCTGCTTTTTATTTTTATTTTTTTTATAGTGATATGCTCGTGGATATTGCGTGCAATGACCATTAGTATATATATCTATATATATATATATTATATATATATATAGAGAGAGAGAGAGACGGGCGGTTGAAGGCGGATTTGGGTACGAGGGTGCAGTGCATTTGGGCATCGGGAGGGGGGGTGTTGATCTGGATGCAGGAAAGGGGTAGCGACGGGGAGGAGAAAGGGAGAGGAGGAGGGGAAGCAGGGGGAAGACAACTGATCTAGGCACCGGAAGGGGAAGAGGAAGAGGACGGGGCGACAATGTGCCTGGGAATGGTGTGGTGGCGTGAGTGGCGTCGACTAGGGTGGAGGACAACCATGTCCATGGAGGTTGTGGTGGTGGACTAAGGGGCGAAGGGGGGGGGGGGGCAGCGGTAGCCAGTGAGGGGGTGAGGGTGGGGTTTTTGCTTTTGTTTTTACATAAAAAAGTATATATTATTAAAAATATTATATATTTTATATAAAAATTAATTTTTATTCTATTTAATAAATATTTATATATATTATAATTTTAATATATTTTACACATAATACATTATATAAAAAGAATACTTTTTATTAAAAAAAAAAAATCATGCCTAGTCGCAAGAGGAGTGAGTGCATTACACACCTCCCTCTAAGGAAATAAGTTGCTTCAATTTTAAGAACAAAAGGAGATAATTTGATATTTTTTTATTTTACAGGGGGTATTTTGCACATTATCAATTCACAATGAAGTAGCTTGCATTTTTTCCTTTGAAAAAATATAAAAGAAATTTGAGGGTGGATAAAGTAAATAATTCATAAGGAATATCATCCATAAAAATATTTTAGAAAATTTTGAAAAATATATAAAATTATAATTTATAATTTAAAAGAACATTTTAGATAGTTTACCACAAAAGAAATTAGATGGAAACCTAATGAAGGCTAACGAAATTAGCTCTGTGTTAGATGGACGTTAAAATAAAGGGGATATTTGTAATTTTTCAAACAATAAAAATTATTTGTAACTATGCCAAACCTAGGGATATTGTTCAACAAAATCGTCGGGCTGCCCCAACCCCTGCATTGCGATTAGAAAGCTAACATGGGTTGGATTGGTCTTGGACAAATAAAAAAGAAAAGATCGGATTTTAGCAGTTGGATTTATTTTATATTTACTTAGACCATGTTCAATTGCGATAATAAAAATAATAATAGTAAGAAGAAGAAGAAGAAGAAGAAGAAGAAGAAGAAGAACAATATAATATACTAGAATTCTTTATATGTTTTATACAAAAATTTTGATAATACATAAACTAACATTCAAGACAATAATAACAATTACAATATCTTTTATTGTTATTGTATTAATATATATGTGTGAAAAAGTAAATAAGATCAATAAGTTAATTAATTCTTGGTTATTGATAATCTTCTATATTGATAAATGCAAAAATTTGAAATAGATGATATCATTATTTTGATGCAATCTATTTTCATAATCATCTTATTTTACTTTTAAATAATATTTGTTTAATATTTATATATTATAATGATCCATCTCTTATATAATTCCATTCAAAATAAGGATTTTTTCACATTCTTATTCATAAAAAATTTGGTAAGTTTTTTATATTTATTTGTATTCTTCTATAATAAATATAGAGAAAAGTATTATTTTAGTCTGCTAAGTATGCCTAATTTTAATTTTAGTTCAATAATTATGTCCATTTTTGTTTAGGTCCAGTAACTTACCAAATTGCTTACTTTTAGTCCTCTGGTAGCTTTTCGAATAATTTTACCCCTATGAGTGCATATGGACTAAAACTGCCTTTCAAAAGTTGCATAGGGGTAAAATTGTCCAAAAATCTGCCAGATGACTAAAAATAAGCAATTCATAAGTTACTGGACCTAAACAAAAATGGACATAGTTATCGGATTAAAATTAAAATTAGGCATACTTAGCGGACTAAAATAATACTTTTTCCATAAATATATAATCATGTATAAGTGCTTATTTTTTACACATTGTAATTGATATCTATATTTTTATATTTTTGCTAATTATCAGTACAAAAACATACATTTATTATGACAAAATAACGGTAACAAAAGCATAAATTGGGGGTAAAATTCAATTTTATCCTCGACTCTTCAGACTAACTTTAGAATCATCCATATCATTTCAATTAGTCCTTCCCACGATTTTTCAAACATTAATTTTCAGCCGAATTATATGATTTTCTTGAATTACCCCTTCTAATAATTTTACTTAAAATCATTTTTGTCCCACACATTTTCATTTCAATACAATTAAATCCGTTGTACTCAAACCTGTATATAAAAAATAATATTTTTTTATCAAATATTAGTAAATATATGTATTTTTTTTAATTTTAAGTTAATAAATTATTTAAATTATTAGAGCTCTCATTCACGAAATGTAATAATAAGATATATGAATTTGTTTTGTTTTTAGACAATAAATTATTTGACTTATTAATTATGTTTATATAACATTATGTAGGATTTCTCAACTAGGACAATATTATTTGTGCATCAAACATATTTCGTTAAAAATTTAATCTTAAAAAAATATATTACAACATATTTTTGAACAATGTTTAAAAATAAATATTTTTTTATTAAATTAAAAGGTTAATTTAAAAAAATGAGTTATAAAAAATTATATAAACACGTGACAAGACTAAATTATTTCGTAAATAAATATGCCATAAAAACTAAATATATATTTCGACAAAACTATTAGTCTTTTTTCCACACAAAAGTATATTTTGACAAAAATAATTTTTTAAATTTAAAAGTATTTATAAAATATCTTTTGTCTTGCAACGGATTAAATTCTTTATGTATTTTCTATACAAATCTTAAGTCTTTTCTATACAATCTATGTACAAGGGAGTAAATTGCACTAGAAATTAAATGTGAGGGACCATTATATCAATAAGGTAAAATTTTATGAAGGGTAGTTTAGGAAAATCATATAGTTCTGCCAGAAAGTAATGTTCGGAAAACTTGTTGGAAGGACTAATTTGAAGTTAATTAAAAATATAGGGATAATTTTGGAATTGATTTCAAAAGCCAGGGATGAAAATGAACTTTTCCCCGTAAGTTGTCATAAAATACGAATATAACTGAATTTATATTAAGTACTAATAACTAGCCCCAACCCAGTTAAACTACAAACTATTGTTTTGCTGATTATTAAGTTGGGCTTAAGTTAAATTTTCTAAAAATTACAAATATTGGGTTGGGTACAAAAAATTAACCTAAATTAACCCAATTCGCACTGCGTACGCTCCTACCCAATACCCTAAAATTAATTCCTGGCACTCAAGCTTCAAATCATTTTATTTTTATTTTTTATTTTTATTTTTTATTTTTATTTTCAAACACGACCAATTATTACCCAATTTATAACTTTTCATATAATATTTTTCAATCACGAAAGTAGTTGGGATTAACCGAAGCATGTCCACCCTGCACAGTGCGTGAAGTGGCTCAAGAAGGTGAAAACTAGCTCCTCCGTTCATAACAAAGCGCGACACCTAGCTTGGCATGCACGGTCTACATCCTTTGGAGGCATCGCAATGAAGTCATCTTTGAGGGCGCAAAACCCAGTCTCGAGGGGCTTATTATTTCAGTCAAGATCACAGTGTATAGGCTCCTTTTGACACTTTTCCCACACGGTTTAATTGCTCTTTAAACTTTAGCGTGGGTTTTTTTGTATCTCTCTGGGTATGCCCGGAGTGCACTGTAAATATTACTGGATGAATGAAAACTTAGGGCTGGTTTGGTTGTGTTTTCAATGGGATTTTTCCCACTTTTCACTGTTTGAGAATGTGGGAATGTGTTTGTTTTATACCTTTTTTAGTGAGAATGCATTCCCAATTCAATTCTCAATTTCAAATTTAATAGGTCAAATAGGCTTGTCATAGTTGTCTTCTCTTGTCAGCCACTATTTGCTTCTTTCCCATCAATTAAAATTGATTTTCTCTCTCAACCATTCCTTTCAATGGACTTCTCAAACAAAACCAGCTCTCCTCCTCCTTCCTCTTCCCCTGAAACTCACCCACGGATCCATCCTTTTTTTACGAACGTCGAGTCGTGTGGTTCGAACGACGAAGTCACTTGCCGGAAGAGAAAGCGCGGCACTCGAACTAAGGTGAGCTCTGTACCACATAACGTCTGTTTATGCTGTTTTCTTTAGTGCAGAAACAGAAATATGAAATCTGTAGTAAAGAAGGTGATAGGAATTTTCTTCTCCATTAGTAGTGTTCAGCTGAAGCCCAAACTTCATGTAGCAGTTAGTGCTTGTTTTCAGTTGCGATTAAGTAGACTTGTAAAATTTTTTTTTTGTTGGTAATTAAATGCAATTTCTTATACCCTTTCGCCCCTTTTGTCGTGATTATTTTGTGAATTAAGTTATACCAAAATCACATTTAGATAACATTAAGACCATAGATTAACAGCATATTCTCTATAAGTAAAGAATTAGGAAGGAAGAGAGAGGGGCAGGGGGTGTTCCACAGATGCATATAGTCTATCAAATGTTATTGGAAATCATGGTTCAAACGTCCTCCATTCCAATTTCATGCAAAGTTGCACAACCATCAAACAGCACACCAATAATGTACAAGAATGGTACCTGGCTGTGAATTAATTGTTCTATGAAATAGACATTTTCGACCTGCTCATCACTTAATGAAGCTCATCTTAACTATAATTTTATTATCATGAAAATCATTCCTTTTTCGATTTTTATACTTCACTAATTATGGTTTGATTCAATACTTGGTAGAATTCTTGACATAAGAATAATGTTAGTTTTGGAATTTAGCTTACAATCACTTCTTTCATAATCAGTTAGTATCAATCATGTAATTGTCGCGCCAGACTAGATTTAATATAATATATTCTCAAAAATTATATGAAGTTTATATGTAATTAGATTGAATTTTGAAAAATTCAACAGTGTAATTATTCTAAAAAAAATTGTATGTCAAATAATGTCATGATTATCACGTTCTCTTAACTTGATGTGTTTGAATAACAATCAGTTTTATACATTCATTCTCGTCTCAATCAACTCATTAAGGATAAACAATAATATGATAATATTTAGATCGTGTGCTAATGAAATAATACGATAATATTTAGATACACATGTTATATGCTAATGAAATAATACAATAATATTTAGTGGATTGTACTTACTACCAATAATAAATAAAATAATTACAAAAATTTATAATAATGATTAATTAGAGTAAATTAAAAATAGTTCTCAGATATTGTTTATACTTACAAATGTGAAGTTATGAGTTATGATTAATACTTTAGATATTTTTACTTACGTCGTGACTTTAACTTACATGGTAGATGAATCGAAAGGGGAAGGTGGCATGTCATACGTCTTGGGATCCAAAGTCAAGGTTGCATGTAATACGTCTTCGGATATGCCACAGGTGTCTCTGCTCATTGAATTAATGTATGAGCATTACAAGAAAGGACACCTTCTCTCATCAACATTTAGTGAGCAAATTTGGCGTGAGATCGGGATTGAATTGTCCCAACGTAATAAAACACAATACACAGTTGCGCAGCTTAAAGGTAAGGCTAACAGGCTTCGGATGCTTTGGCGTAAGTTTTACGATTTGGTGTACAAACAGACTGGTTTTGGTTGGGACCCAACAACGTGCACCGTGACTGCATCAGAGGATTGTTGGGCTGAATGGATCGTGGTAATTGTATTACATTTCTCCTATTATTTTGATAAATCTATTCATCATTTCTTGACATACGTCAATTAATTAAAGTGTGACTGATTATGCAGGCTAATCCGAGAGAGTCTGGCTTGAAAAATAAGGGTCTTCCTCATTTCGATTTATGTACTGAGATGTTCTCATTTTCTGTGGCCACTGGTAGCCATGCCCGTTCTTCTGCCATGCCTCCTGTCTCCAACAATGACAATGATGACGTTGATGTAAGCTACCCTGCAATGGCTACTGATAATCCACTTGCATCCGGGCCCGAGCAAAATCCAACAGCAACAAGAGGTCGGCAGCGAAAAGGGGGGCAAAGTGATCGGTTGAAGCGAGTTGATAAATGCATTGATGCCATAACCGCTTGCAGTGAAGCCAAAACTCGGAAGCTGGCAAATATTTCGAACGATAATATTGAAGACTGCATGGCTGCACTGTCTAAAATGGAGGGACTACCGCGGTATTTATTCTTTGTAGCGCAAGATCAGTTTTTGTTGAAGTTGAGGCGTCAAATGTTTCTTCTGATGAGTGATGAGGACAAGCGTGCTTGGGTTGAAAGCTTGAAAAAGTGAACAATTTTTTTTATTGTTATAGGGGCTGCATGAATTTGAAGACAATTTTTTTATATGCTTGCGTGATGTTAGTTGTAGTTGTTTTTCTTTACATCATTTTTATATACTTGCGTGATAGTAATTCATCATTTTAATCAACGTCATTAATTTTAATAGCTGCAAGATTTTAAAAAAAATAGGTATAATTATTGAACTAAAGTGAATATGAAATATAGTTAGCTGGCTAAAAAAAAAAATTACAGTCATTTCTTTTGCAGCATTTTGTATTTATCACATTTGTTAGAAGCCTTTTATTACTCATCTAAATTTCACTATAATTGAATAGAAGGTGTTTGAATTCAATTTTATTAAAAATAATCTTACATAAGAAAATGAAACATATTATTAGTATCCAATAAACTACAAATTGAAATTAGAGTAGAATGCTTTTAAAATCTTTCCAATTAAAATTGTCCAAGTAATTTTTGGAAATATATAAACTAAAAACAATTCAATTATTTATTCACTTTACTCACCTCATTTCCTTACACTAGATGTAATTGCATTTCCCCAAACCCCCGTCCGGTAAAAGTCACCGAACCCTCTTTGTTGTCATTTTGTCACCAACCCACTTTGTTGTCAATTTTGTCACCAACCCCCTTTCTTGTCATATATGTCACCAACCCCCTTTCTTGTCAAATATTGGGGGTTGATACACAATTGGCCAATTATAAAAGAGTACTCTGCCTTGTGTCTTTTGCATACTTGCATTAGATTACAAATATATCACCAACCAATTTGAGAAAAAATAGATAGATGGATGAATCAAGCGGCAATAGTCAGTCTAATAGTTCTTCTGATATTTCATCGGATGATGAAAACAACCTCAGGTTAATTCATGAATTGTTAAGCACTTCAATTCTGTGTTCGAAACAACCACAACATAATTTAATTATGCAAGGCTCTGATTGGCTGAGCGAGCTTCTGTCCGATCACCCCGATCGAATCTATAATATGTTACGTATGAACAAAGATACGTTCCAGCATTTATGCCTGTTCCTAAAAGGGAAAGGTGTTTTAATGGACTCGCAACGGACGCGTATCTCTGTCATGGAATCAGTCGCTATTTTCTTACAAACCGTTGGTTTAAGCGAGCGCCAGAGAACGAGTTGCGAGCGGTTCCAGCACTCTTTGGAGACCATCTCTAGGCATATGAAAAGGGTTTCGCGAGCTTTGAATCTTCTTGCACCGGAACTGATATGTCCTCCAAATTTCAGTCATATACATCCCAGAATTCTTAACAATACACACTTCTTTCCATATTTTAAGGTAATTATACTGCATTCATTTTTTCTTCGAAATTATTTATTTCTTAACCGAAATTATTTTTATTTTTCACTAAAATTATTTATTTTTGACCGAAAGTGTTATTAATTATCGAAATTATTTTATTTTTCATCGGTATTATTTTAAGGTAATATATATTGCATTTTCCTTCTGATAATGTTTGAAATTATTTGTTATTAGGATTGTGTCGGCGCAATTGACGGAACACTTATAGCAGCAAGTGTTCCGGTGTCCAGGCAAAATGCATACCGTTCACGTCACGGTGATATATCACAAAATGTTATGGCTGTTTGTGATTTTGACTTGATGTTCACGTATGTCATGGCTGGATGGGAGGGTAGCGCAAATGATGCCCGTGTCTTCATGGACTGTCTAAATAATGATCTGAATTTTCTTTGGCCACCAAATGGTATTACATTTAACATTAGTGCTTGTGGAACAGCTAATTTTACAGCCTTAATTGATAAATATCTCATGTTGTTTTAGGTAAATATTTTTAGTGGATTCCGCTTATCCCAATTTTCCTGGATTCTTGGCGTCGTACCGTCAAGATTGTTATCATATCAACTCCTTTAGAGGTAACAACCGGCAATCCCATTCACCAAAAGAGTTATTTAATCAACGTCACTCACAGTTGTGTAATGTCATCGAGCGGGCGTTTGGTGTGCTAAAGAATAGATTCCCAATTCTGAAAGGACCTATGCCGCCATACAGCTTAGATCGTCAACGAGATCTTGTCATCGCATGTTGTGTGATCCACAACTTCATACAGAAATTTGGCATAGATGACCAATTTTTTGAACATGGGGAACGGGGAGAGTTTGACGATCTCGACAATGAAGCAAACGATCAGTTTCATCGTTTGCCTCAACAATCGCAACAAGACATTGATACGCAAGCGGCATTCCGCGATGCAATGGCCGGCCATTTGTGAAATGATCGAGAGACCAGTAACGACAATACTGATTAAATTATTGTATTTGCGAATGGGATTGAGGTTTAAAGTTCAAATGTTTTTTTATACGTCTATACATATATATATTTTATACAAATGTTTTTCTATCTATCTATATATATATATATTTAAATAAATAATGAAATATAATTTCAAAATATATAGATAACAATAATCAAAATATAATCAATATAAATGTAATCAATACAGTATAAAATAACGTATTGTTTGTATTAAATATATTTAATAAATATGAGTTTCAAATTATTATAAAACCTGGATTTTATATAAATTAATAGACATCAAATCAAATGTCAAATGACTTTGCTTGTGGAAGGACGCAATGAGTTGTCCAAAAAATTTGCAGCAAATTACTCATCACTTTTTTTTATATAATGAATACAGTGCAGAATAATATATAAATTGATTATTAAAATATATACATATAAAAATAATATTGATACTTACTAACATTTTAATTTTATATAAATGCAAATAAGTAATAAGGCAGTCGCTATTTGTATTAAAATATATAAATATAAAAATGATATTGATTATTACAAAATATATAATTTTATATAAATTAAATACACATCAAATCAAATGTCAATTGCTTGTGGAAGGAAACGAGTTTTTCAAGAAATTTTCAGCAAAATGTTTTGCTCATCAATAATATATTTTGCATCAATTTTTATTAAATATACATAACTTTTTATATATAATGAAAACGGTGCAGAATAATAAAAAATAAGATAAATGTTGTTTGTATTAAAATATATACATATAAAAATAATATTGATACTTACAAAAATTTTAATTTTATATAAATGCAAATAAGTAATAAGGCAGTCCCTATTTGTATTAAAATATATAAATATAAAAATGATATTGATTATTACAAAATATATAATTTTATATAAATTAAATACACATCAAATCAAATGTCAATTGCTTGTGGAAGGAAACGAGTTTTCTAAGAAATTTGCAGCAAAATGTTTTGCTCATTAATGATGTATTTAGCATCAATTTTTATTAAATATACATAACTTTTTTTATATAATGAAAACGGTGCAGAACAATGAAAAATAAGGCAAATGTTGTTTGCACCAAAATATATACATATAAAATGATATTGATTATTACAAAAATTTTAATTTTATATAAATGCAAATAAGTAATAAGGCAAATGTTATTTGTATTAAAATATATAAATGAAAAATTGATATTCATTATTACAATAAATTATAATTTTATATAAATTAAATACACATCAAATCAAATGTGAATTGCTTGTGGAAGGAAGTATTGTATTCTCCAAGAAATTTGCAGCAAATTATTTTTGTAATGATGTATTTTGCATCAAATTTTACTAATATGTCCATGTTTTTTAGTGTAATTCCCATGCAACCTTCCAATTTAACACTTTGCCTATATAATCACATCAAACTTAATTCGTGCACCATTTGAAACATCACCTTCTTCGGCTATAATCACAGCAAATTATCTACTGCTTTGAGCAAAATTGTAGCAAAATTTTTCTTCTCCTTCATAAAATTGTAAAATGGTGATATCATGTTAGGTATTTCAAGATGTTGTTTTTTATCGTCAATGGTGGACAAGGGAGATGGAGGACGTATTCGTCCAATCTCTCATATACTGCAAATGGCTCGGTATATGGCGCCCAAACCGACGCGCAAGCCATCCATTCCGCCATACTCGACGTGAATAGGGATTTCCACATGCAAATAAGTTACGGTCGGGCGCATAGAAGAGTCGACCAACTACGAGATCGTTTTTATAGGTTTCAATGGGTGAAAAATCACCCGGACGTTACATGGAACCACGATGAAAGGAGACTAACGGCGGACGACCAAGTGTGGAATGCCATTGCCCGGGTATGTTTCAAAATTTTTTATGTTTGGATATTGCAAATTTCATTTTTTTTTTAACAATACAAATTGAAATAATTTTCGGTATACTAATGAATAGGAGAATCTAATGGCACGATGCTACCAAAATGCATACGAGCCAAAGTGGGAAAAGTTGTGCGAGTTCTTCGATTATGATGAGAACATCGACATTCCGGTACCGGACGAGTAGGAAGAAGATGACGATGATGTTCTTCTCCCATAGATTCCAAATATGGCAGCCCCCCGCTTAACATGACGAGCCTGCTACCGTCATTTTTGATCCAATTTGCATTGATCCGTTGTCGAGCTCGAACGACGAAAATGGCACGGACTTAAACGTCCCAAAGATGCTAAAAGACGATGGTGCAAACTCGTCCAATGCGGCGCCGCCGGAGGATCCCCTAGTAAAGGAAAATGATTGTAAACCTTTTTTTAATTTGAAGATTGTTTTTTATGTAAGCCATTGATGCTTAAATCCATTAAAGCTTTGCACGTAATCGTCTTTATATTTGCTATTCTCCTCTCCCATTCACGAACAATATATATTTATTCTCAAACATTGTTGAATTAATAATATAACAATGCCAAGTTATGTTATAATCTCTATTTCTTACTCACTGTCTAATAATAAAATTTGTTTGTCTTTTACATAAATCTTGTAATTATGAAAAATATATTTAGTCCCATTCACGTCTTTTTTCTATTAATATAAAAAATATATTTTATTATAATAATATACATCTTCAACTTAATCCCGTTCACATTTTTTTTAGATTTAAAAAAAAATATATTTTATTATAATAATATACATCTTTTACTTTTACATGCATTCTGTTGTTTATATATTTTGTTTATTTGCTTTAAAACATGGAATATTCAAAACTCAGACAAATATTGTGATATTCTTTCTTGAGAATAATGAAAAATAAGGCAAATGTTGTTTGTACCAAAATATATACATATAAAATGATATTAATTATTACAAAAATTTTAATTTTATATAAATGCAAATAAGTAATAAGGCAAATATTATTTGTATTAAAATATATAAATGAAAAATTGATATTCATTATTACAATAAATTATAATTTTATATAAATTAAATACACATCAAATCAAATGTCAATTGCTTGTGGAAGGAAGTATTGTATTCTCCAAGAAATTTGCAGCAAATTATTTTTGTAATGATGTATTTTGCATCAAATTTTACTAACATGTCCATGTTTTTTAGTGTAATTCCCATTCAACCTTCCAATTTAACACTTTGCCTATATAATCACATCAAACTTTATTCGTGCACCACTACACCTTCTTCGCCTATGATCACAGCAAATTATCTACTGCTTTGAGCAAAATTGTAGCAAAATTTTGCTTCTCCTTCATAAAATTGTAAACATGGTGATATCCGATTATATATTTCAAGATGTCGTTTTTTATCGTAAATGGTGGACAAGGGAGATGGAGGACGTATTCGTCCAATCTCTCATATACTGCAAATGGCTCGGTATATGGCGCCCGAACCGACGCACCATGCAAGCCATCCATTCCGCCAAACTCGACGTGAATAGGGATTTCCACACGCAAATAAGTTACGATCGGGCGCATAGAAGGGTCGACCAACTACGAGATCGCTTTTATACGTTTCAATGGGTGGAAAATCACCCGAGCGTTACATGGAACCACGATGAAAGGAGACTAACGGCGGACGGCCAAGTGTGGAATGCCATTGCCCGGGTATGTTTCAAAATTTTTTATGTTTGGATATTGCAAATTTTGTTTTTTTTTTAACAATACAAATTGAAATAATTTTCGTTATGCTAATGAATAGGAGAATCTAATGGCTCGATGCTGCCAAAATGCGTACGAGCCATAGTGGAAAAAGTTGTGCGAGCTCTTCGATGATGATAAAAACATCGACATTCCGGTACCGGACGAGGAGGAAGAAGGTGACGATGATGTTCTTCTCCCGGAGATTCCAAATATGGCAGCCCCCCCCCCTCAACATGACGAGCCTGCTACCGTCATTTTTTATCCAATTTTCATTGATCCGTTGTCGAGCTCGGACGACGAAAATGGCACGGACTTAAACGTCCCAAAGGTGCTAAAAGACGATTGTGCAAACTCGTCCAATGCGGCGCCGCCGGAGGATCCCCCTAGTAAAGGAAAATGATTGTAAACTTTTTTTTAATTTGAAGATTGTTTTTTATGTAAGTCATTGATGCTTAAATCCATGAAAGCATTGCACGTAATCGTCTTTATATTTGCTATTCTCCTCTACCATTCACAAGCAATATATATATATTCTCAAACATTGTTGAATTAATAATATAACAATGCCAAGTTATGTTATAATCTCTATTTCTTACTCACTGTCTAATAATAAAATTTGTTTGTCTTTTACATGAATCTTGTAATTATGAAAAATATATTTAGTCCCATTCACGTCTTTTTTCTATTAATATAAAAAATATATTTTATTATAATAATATACATCTCCAACTTAATCCCGTTCACTTTTTTTTTAGATTTAAAAAAAATATATTTTATTATAATAATATACATCTTCTACTTTTACATGTATTCTGTTGTTTATATATTTTGTTTATTTGCTTTAAAACATGGAATATTCAAAACTCAGACAAATATTGTGATATTCTTTCTTGAGAATAATGAAAAATAAGGCAAATGTTGTTTGTACCAAAATATATACATATAAAATGATATTGATTATTTCAAAAATTTTAATTTTATATAAATGCAAATAAGTAATAAGGCAAATGTTATTTGTATTTAAATATATAATTAAAAAATTGATATTAATTATTACAATAAATTATAATTTTATATAAATTAAATACACATCAAATCAAATGTCAATTGCTTGTGGAAGGAAGTATTGTATTCTCCAAGAAATTTGCAGCAAATTATTTTTGTAATGATGTATTTTGCATCAAATTTTACTAATATGTCCATGTTTTTTAGTGTAATTCCCATGCAACCTTCCAATTTAACACTTTGCCTATATAATCACATCAAACTTAATTCGTGCACCACTACACCTTCTTCGGCTATGATTACAGCAAATATCTACTGCTTTGAGCAAAATTGTACCAAAATTTTTCTTCTCCTTCATAAAATTGTAAACATGGTGATATCCGGTTATATATTTCAAGATTTCGTTTTTTATAGTGAATAGTGGACAAGGGAGATGGAGGACGTATTCATCCAATCTCTCATATACTGCAAATAGCTCGGTATATGGCGCCCAAACCGACGCACCATGCAAGCCATCCATTCCGCCATACTCGACGTGAATAGGGATTTGCACACGCAAATAAGTTACGCTCGTGTGCATAGAAGGGTCGACCAACTACGTGATCGCTTTTATACGTTTCAATGGGTGGAAAATCACCCGGGCGTTACATGGAACCACGATGAAAGAAGACTAACGGCGGACGACCAAGTGTGGAATGCCATTGCCCGAGTATGTTTCAAAATTTTTTATGTTTGGATATTGCAAATTTTATTTTTTTTTTAAAAAAAATACAAATTGAAATAATATTCGGTATGCTAATGAATAGGAGAATCTAATGGCTCGATGCTACCAAAATGCGTACGAGCCAAAGTGGGAAAAGTTGTGCGAGCTCTTCGATGATGATGAAACATCGACATTCCGGTATCGGACGAGTAGGAAGAAGATGACGATGATGTTCTTCTCCCGCAGATTCCAAATATGGCAGCCCCCCCCCTCAACATGACGAGCCTGCTATCGCCATTTTTTAACCAATTTGCATTGAGCTGTTGTCGAGCTCGGACGACGAAAATGGCACGGATTTAAACGTCCCAAAGGTGCTAAAAGACGATGGAGCAAACTCGTCCAATACGGCGCCGCCGGAGGATCCCCCTAGTAAAGGAAAATGATTGTAAACTTTTTTTTAATTTCAAGATTGTTTTTTATGTAAGTCATTGATGCTTAAATCCATGAAAGCATTGCACGTAATCGTCTTTATATTTGCTATTCTCCTCTACCATTCACAAGCAATATATATATATTCTCAAACATTATTGAATTAATAATATAACAATGCCAACTTATGTTATAATCTCTATTTCTTACTCACTGTCTAATAATAAAATTTGTTTGTCTTTTACATGAATCTTGTAATTATGAAAAATATATTTAGTCCTATTCACGTCTTTTTTCTATTAATATAAAAAATATATTTTATTATAATAATATACATCTTCAACTTAATCCCGTTCATGTTTTTTTTAGATTTAAAAAAAATATATTTTATTATAATAATATACATCTTCTACTTTTACATGCATTCTGTTGTTTATATATTTTGTTTATTTGCTTTAAAACATGGAATATTCAAAACTCAGACAAATATTGTGATATTCTTTCTTGAGAATAATGAAAAATAAGGCAAATGTTGTTTGTACCAAAATATATACATATAAAATGATATTGATTATTTCAAAAATTTTAATTTTATATAAATGCAAATAAGTAATAAGGCAAATGTTATTTGTATTTAAATATATAATTAAAAAATTGATATTAATTATTACAATAAATTATAATTTTATATAAATTAAATACACATCAAATCAAATGTCAATTGCTTGTGGAAGGAAGTATTGTATTCTCCAAGAAATTTGCAGCAAATTGTTTTTGTAATGATGTATTTTGCATCAAATTTTGCTAATATGTCCATATTTTTTAGTGTAATTCCCATGCAATTTTCCAATTTAACACTTTGCCTATATAATTACATCAAACTTTATTCGTGCACCACTACACCTTCTTCGGCTATAATCACAGCATATTATCTACTGCTTTGAGCAAAATTGTAGCAAAATTTTTCTTCTCCTTCATAAAATTGTAAACATGGTGATATTCGGTTATATATTTCAAGATGTTGTTTTTTATCGTCAATGGTGGACAAGGGAGATGGAGGACGTATTCGTCCAATCTCTCATATACTGCAAATGGCTCGGTATATGGCGCCCAAACCGACGCGCAAGCCATCCATTCCGCCATACTCGACGTGAATAGGAATTTCCACACGCAAATAAGTTACGGTCGGGCGCATAGAAGAGTCGACCAACTACGAGATCGTTTTTATAGGTTTCAATGGGTAGAAAATCACCCGGACGTTACATGGAACCACAATGAAAGGAGACTAACGGCGGACGACCAAGTGTGGAATGCCATTGCCCGGGTATGTTTCAAAATTTTTTATGTTTGGATATTGCAAATTTCATTTTTTTTTTAACAATACAAATTGAAATAATTTTCGGTATACTAATGAATAGGAGAATCTAATGGCACGATGCTACCAAAATGTATACGAGCCAAAGTGGGAAAAGTTGTGCGAGTTCTTCGATGATGATGAGAACATCGACATTCCGGTACCGGACGAGTAGGAAGAAGATGACGATGATGCTCTTCTCCCAGAGATTCCAAATATGGCAGCCCCCCGCTCAACATGACGAGCCTGCTACCGTCATTTTTGATCCAATTTGCATTGATCCGTTGTCGAGCTCGAACGACGAAAATGGCACGGACTTAAACGTCCCAAAGGTGCTAAAAGACGATGGTGCAAACTCGTCCAATGCGGCACCGCCGGAGGATCCCCTAGTAAAGGAAAATGATTGTAAACCTTTTTTTAATTTGAAGATTGTTTTTTATGTAAGCCATTGATGCTTAAATCCATTAAAGCTTTGCACGTAATCGTCTTTATATTTGCTATTCTCCTCTCCCATTCACGAACAATATATATATATTCTCAAACATTGTTGAATTAATAATATAACAATGCCAAGTTATGTTATAATCTCTATTTCTTACTCACTGTCTAATAATAAAATTTGTTTGTCTTTTACATAAATCTTGTAATTATGAAAAATATATTTAGTCCCATTCACGTCTTTTTTCTATTAATATAAAAAATATATTTTATTATAATAATATACATCTTCAACTTAATCCCGTTCACATTTTTTTTAGATTTAAAAAAAATATATATTTTATTATAATAATATACATCTTTTACTTTTACATGCATTCTGTTGTTTATATATTTTGTTTATTTGCTTTAAAACATGGAATATTCAAAACTCAGACAAATATTGTGATATTCTTTCTTGAGAATAATGAAAAATAAGGCAAATGTTGTTTGTACCAAAATATATACATATAAAATGATATTAATTATTACAAAAATTTTAATTTTATATAAATGCAAATAAGTAATAAGGCAAATGTTATTTGTATTAAAATATATAAATGAAAAATTGATATTCATTATTACAATAAATTATAATTTTATATAAATTAAATACACATCAAATCAAATGTCAATTGCTTGTGGAAGGAAGTATTGTATTCTCCAAGAAATTTGCAGCAAATTATTTTTGTAATGATGTATTTTGCATCAAATTTTACTAACATGTCCATGTTTTTTAGTGTAATTCCCATGCAACCTTCCAATTTAACACTTTGCCTATATAATCACATCAAACTTTATTCGTGCACCACTACACCTTCTTCGCCTATGATCACAGCAAATTATCTACTGCTTTGAGCAAAAATTGTAGCAAAATTTTGCTTCTCCTTCATAAAATTGTAAACATGGTGATATCCGATTATATATTTCAAGATGTCGTTTTTTATCGTAAATGGTGGACAAGGGAGATGGAGGACGTATTCGTCCAATCTCTCATATACTGCAAATGGCTCGGTATATGGTACCCGAACCGACGCACCATGCAAGCCATCCATTCCGCCAAACTCGACGTGAATAGGAATTTCCACACGCAAATAAGTTACGATCGGGCGCATAGAAGGGTTGACCAACTACGAGATCGCTTTTATACGTTTCAATGGGTGGAAAATCATACGAGCGTTACATGGAACCACGATGAAAGGAGACTAACGGCGGACGACCAAGTGTGGAATGCCATTCCCCGGATATGTTTCAAAAATTTTTATGTTTGGATATTGCAAATTTCATTTTTTTTTTTTAACAATACAAATTGAAATAATTTTCGGTATGCTAATGAATAGGAGAATCTAATGGCACGATGCTACCAAAATGCGTACGAGCCAAAGTGGGAAAAGTTGTGTGAGATCTTCGATGATGATGAGAACATCGACATTCCGGTACCGGACGAGGAGGAAGAAGATGATGATGATGTTCTTCTCCCGGAAATTCCAAATATGGAAGCCCCCCCCTTCAACATGACGAGCCTGCTATCGTCATTTTTTATCCAATTTGCATTGATCCGTTGTCGAGCTCAAACGACAAAAATGGCACGGACTTAAACGTCCCAAAGGTGCTAAAAGACGATGGTGCAAACTCGTCCAATGCGGCGCCGCCGGAGGATTCCCCTAGTAAAGGAAAATGATTGGTTTTAATTTGAAGATTGTTTTTTATGTAAGCCATTGATGATTAAATCCATGAAAGCTTTGCACGTAATCGTCTTTATATTTGCTATTCTCCTCTCCCATTCACAAGCAATATATATATATTCTCAAACATTGTTGAATTAATAATATAACAACGCCAAGTTATGTAATAATTTCTATTTCTTACTCACTGTCTAATAATAAAATTTGTTTGTCTTTTACATGAATCTTGTAATTATGAAAAATATATTTAGTCCCATTCAAGTCTTTTTTCTATTAATATAAAAAATATATTTTATTATAATAATATATATCTTCAACTTAATCCCGTTCACGTTTTTTTTAGATTTAAAAAAAATATATTTTATTATAATAATATACATCTTCTACTTTTACATGCATTCTGTTGTTTATATATTTTGTTTATTTGCTTTAAAACATGGAATATTCAAAACTCAGACAAATATTGTGATATTCTTTCTTGAGAATAATGAAAAATAAGGCAAATGTTGTTTGTACCAAAATATATACATATAAAATGATATTGATTATTACAAAAATTTTAATTTTATATAAATGCAAATAAGTAATAAGGCAAATGTTATTTGTATTAAAATATATAAATGAAAAAATGATATTCATTATTACAATAAATTATAATTTTATATAAATTAAATACACATCAAATCAAATGTCAATTGTTTGTGGAAGGAAGTATTGTATTCTCCAAGAAATTTTCAACAAATTATTTTTGTAATGATGTATTTTACATCAAATTTTACTAATATGTCCATGTTTTTTAGTGTAATTCCCATGCAACCTTCCAATTTAACACTTTGCCTATATAATCACATCAAACTTTATTCGTGCACCATTTGAAACATCACCTTCTTCTGCTATAATCACAGCAAATTATCTACTGCTTTGAGCAAAATTTGAGCAAAATTTTTCTTCTTCATAAAATTGTAAGCATGGTGATATCCGGTTATATATTTCAAGATGTCGTTTTTGTCGTGAATGGTGGACAAGGGAGATGGAGGACGTATTCGTCCAATCTCTCATATACTGCAAATGGCTCGGTATATGGCGCCCAAACCAACGCACGATGCAAGCCACGCAAATAAGTTACGCTCGGGCACATAGAAGGGTCGACCAACTACGAGATCGCTTTTATACGTTTTGAACGGGTGGAAAATCACCCGGGCGTTACATGGAACCACGATGAAAGGAGGCTAACGGCGGACGACCAAGTGTGGAATGCCATTGCCCGGGTATGTTTCAAAATTTTTTATGTTTGGATATTGCAAATTTGATTTTTTTTTAACAATACAAATTGAAATAACTTTCGGTATGCTAATGAATAGGAGAATCTAATGGCTCGATACTACCAAAATGCGTACGAGCCAAAGTGGGAAAAGTTGTGCGAACTCTTCGATGATGATGAGAACATCGATATTCCGGTACCAGACGAGGAGGAAGAAGATGACAATGATGTTTTTCTCCCAGAGATTCCAAATATGGCAGCCCCCCCCCCAACATGACGAGCCTACTACCATCATTTTTTATCTAATTTGCATTGATCTGTCGTCGAGCTCGGACGACGAAAATGCACGGACTTAAACGTCCCAAAGGTGCTAAAAGACGATGGTGCAAACTCGTCCAATGCGGCGCCGCCGGAGGATCCCCCTAGTAAAGGAAAATGATTGTAAATTTTTTTTTAATTTGAAGATTGCTTTTTATGTAAGCCATTGATGCTTAATCCATGAAAGCTTTGCACGTAATCGACTTTATATTTGCTATTCTCCTCTCCCATTCACAAGCAATATATATATATATTCTCAAACATTGTTGAATTAATAATATAACAATGCCAAGTTATGTTATAATCTCTATTTCTTACTCAATGTCTAATAATAAAGTTTTTTTGTCTTTTACATGAATCTTGTAATTATGAAAAATATATTTAGTCCCATTCACGACTTTTTTCTATTAATATAAAAAATATATTTTATTATAATAATATACATCTTCAACTTAATCCCGTTCATGTTTTTTTTAGATTTATAAAAAATATATTTTATTATAATAATATACATCTTCTACTTTTACATGCATTCCATTGTTTATATATTTTGTTTATTTGCTTTAAAACATGGAATATTCAAAACTCAGACAAATATTGTGATATTCTTTTTTGACAATAATGAAAAATAAGGCAAATGTTGTTTGTACCAAAATATATGCATATAAAATGATATTGATTATTATAAAAAATTTAATTTTATATAAATGCAAATTAGTAATAAGGTAAATGTTATTTGTACTAAAATATATAAATGAAAAAATGATATTCATTATTACAATAAATTATAATTTTATATAAATTAAATACACATCAAATCAAATATCAATTGTTTGTGGAAGGAAGTATTGTATTCTCCAAGAAATTTGCAGCAAATTATTTTTGTAATGATGTATTTTGAATCAAATTTTACTAAGATGTCCATAGTTTTTAGTGTAATTCCCATGTAACCTTCCAATTTAACACTTTTCCTATATAATCACATCAAACTTTATTCGTGCACCATTTGAAACTACACCTTCTTCGGCTATAATCACAGCAAATTATCTACTGCTTTGAGCAAAATTTTTCTTCTCCTTCATAAAATCGTAAACATGGTGATATCCGGTTATATATTTCAAGATGTCGTTTTTTGTCGTGAATGGTGGACAAGGGAGATGGAGGACGTATTCGTCCAGTCTCTCATATACTGCAAATGGCTCGGTATATAGCGCCCAAACCAACGCACGATGCAAGCCATCCATTCCGCCATACTCGACGTGAATAAGGAGTTGCACACGCAAATAAGTTACGCTCGGGCACATAGAAGGGTCAACCAACTACGAGATCGCTTTTATACGTTTCAATGGGTGGAAAATCACTCGGGCGTTACATGGAACCACGATGAAAGGAGAAAGACTTACGGCGGACGACCAAGTGTGGAATGCCATTGCCCGGGTATGTTTCAAAATTTTTTATGTTTGGATATTGCAAATTTGATTTTTTTTTAACAATACAAATTAAAATAACTTTCGGTATGCTAATGAATAGGAGAATCTAATGGCTCGATACTACCAAAATGTGTACGAGCCAAAGTGGAAAAAGTTGTGCGAGCTCTTCGATGATGATGAGAACATCGACATTCCGGTACCGGACAAGGAGGAAGAAGATGACGATGATGTTCTTCTCCCGGAGATTCCAAATATGGCAGCCCCCCCCCCCCCCCCAACATGACGAGCCTACTACCGTCATTTTTTATCCAATTTGCATTGATCCGTCGTCGAGCTCGAACGACGAAAATGCACGGACTTAAACGTCCCAAAGGTGCTAAAAGACGATGGTGCAAACTCGTCCAATGCGGCGCCGCCGGAGGATCCCCCTAGTAAAGGAAAATGATTGTAAATTTTTTTTTAATTTGAAGATTGTTTTTTTATGTAAGCTATTGATGCTTAATCCATGAAAGCTTTGCACGTAATCGTCGTTATATTGGCTATTCTCCTCTCCCATTCACAAGCAATATATATATATATATATATATATATATATATTCTCAAACATTGTTGAATTAATAATATAACAATGCCAAGTTATGTTATAATCTCTATTTCTTACTCACTGTCTAATAATAAAATTTGTTTGTCTTTTATACGAATCTTGTAATTATGAAAAATATATTTAGTCCCATTCACGTCTTTTTTCTATTAATATAAAAAATATATTTTATTATAATAATATACATCTTCAACTTAATCCCCTTCTCATTTTTTTTTAGATTTATAAAAAATATATTTTATTATAATAATATACATCTTCTACTTTTACATGCATTCTGTTATTTATATATTTTGTTTATTTGCTTTAAAACATGGAATATTCAAAACTTAGACAAATATTGTGATATTCTTTCTTGAGAATTTAACGTAATTACGTTTGGCTTTATTATTAAATTTTCTTTTCACTCTCATATTTCCATGTTGGTCTCTTTTTCTTTTTGGATCATCAAGGATGATGATGTCATGAAAATTCATGTTCCTTTTTCTAAATTAAAAAAAAAAATAGCATAATATATACAAGTATTTACCTTAATATGGTGAAATGTGTTTTGCTAATTTACTTAATATTTTTTTTTTAGTGATTGATTATTATTACATTATAAATTTCAATAATCAACAATCAATATACGTAATTATTAATATCAAATATGGATAACTAACCAACAACTGTAATTTTTTTTTATTACTAATTAATAGAACTAAATAAATTATAATATAACTCATCTTGACACTGAACAATACTTTCAATTCTCCAAAGTTTGTCATATTGTAATTACATCCCTTTCAATTTTTTTCGTTTCACAGCTAATCACTCCTATGATTTAAATATCTAATAAAATATTTTTACAATTTTTTATTTATTTTTTGTTCAATTGATTCTTTTGTTTTTCATCTTCATTTTTGGATTTATTTGCACCAATGAAATTGGTCTATTCTTTCTGGACTATTAATTTATTTTAATTTATTTTATAATTATTAATTCATTATTCATAATAATTAATTTACTCTTTATTTTTCTGTTCAAATTGATTAATTAATAGATAAATTTAAAATAATATAAATAGAATTAAAATAATATAAAAAGGAGACAAATATTCAATCAATTAGGTCAACCCTCATAACTAATTTCTGTCACATCAAAAGTACATATACCTATATTCAATATTCTCACACCTATATACATAAATTTGAAAACAAGTAAACCAAACATATTCTCAATTTTCGCACAAAAACTAATAAAGCATTTCCATCCTATTTCCAAAAGTTAAAAACTGAAAATGAAAATGAAAACACAACCAAACGGGCCCTTACATTTCACCCAAAAAAAGGAACAACCCACAGCTCCAAGGAGGACAGCCCAATAATTTGAGCAAAAGATTTTCTATTAAAGGTTTTTAGTTCGAGTCTTGGGTGTATATATGTGTTGGGTGCGTGAGTAAAACAAAAACACACCACAGCTCCAACAGAAGTTTAATGAACAATAGAACTTTGTTTGAAGTTACAACGTAGTATTTGAATGCATTCACCAAACTCTCAATGCAACCACAGATTTATTCTTGACACAGACAAATCAAACAGCTAGCGCATCCGGCTGATGTATGTTTCTTACAACCGAAGTAAATTTCATACATTGTCAACAAATTCTTCTGCAAATGTGAATTTTATCCGACTAAACAGCAACGGCAGGCTGAAGGGAAACAAGTGCTCCCTTGATTCTTTCCACGGCTGCCTGAAGAGTGGTGAGGGACTCTGCATAGGAGATGCGGATGCAGGTATCGTCTCCAAAAGCATCTCCAGGAACAAGAGCAACCTATGAGCAACCGATAATCAGTACCAAGAATGAGACCACGGAAGTTTCATCTTATTACAGTTATCCTACCAAGAATGAGGTCATACAAGGTTTCATCTTATTACAATTACCATACCAAGAATGAGATCATCATGAAGAGAAGATACGATCGAAGTCATCAAAGGTAGATTTCTTACTTGTGCCATGTCAAGCAAATATCGGCAGAGGGACTCTGATCCACTGATTACACCAAATCCATCGACTTTCGAGCCATAGTAAGAACTGAAATCAAGAAAAAGATAGAATGCACCCTGCAAGAGGACTCTCAAAAAGTTCAGAAATTAGGCTCCGAGAGCGAAAGATGCATACCAACGTTGTCTCTACTCTATCCCACAATAGGTCTAGCAAGGATTTCAGTGAAATAAGTTATGACAATACCTGGGGCTCCGAGATTTTAACACCAGGCAATTCTCCAAAGCTGTTGACCAAAAAATCTCGCCTCTCACGGAATGCTTTAACCATAGTTGCGACTGCTTCTCCGCCTGCGTAGCCCAATCCTAAAGCTGCAACAGCTGCCTTTTGAGATATACTGCTGGCACCTGAAGTGGACTGTCACAACAAAATAGTGAAATAAACTCACCAATTTACGAAGAAATCACTAACACAGACATAGAAATATGCTTGGAGTCTAACCACAACAATTCCTAATACATTACATGGGCAAACGAACTCATTTTAGTTTCCATATTGGAATAACGGGTCCTTTCATTTCAAACGTCAAAGTTTCGTTCAAGTATATAACAAACTTCGAAACAAGTTTCAGACTGATGCCAGTACATGCAAAAATTTTAAAACCCGCTCTTCTGTCAAATAGGGTGGTGGAGCTTTACGGACTCTGTGGGTGATTTCTTTAGATGCAAAAGATTCAACTATTACATTTTTCTGTTTAACAAGTGTGTGTGATGAAAAGTACATCACCGCAAAAAAATATTAGACAAAGTAGCACTTGACTTGTAGTAAGAGTTGTAAAGAATGTTCAATATTCTAGGTATTCACACACCTGACTTTGGATCTTCCCGCATGCAGCAACAAAGTGCTTCGGACCAGCAAGATACCCAAGTCTCCAACCAGTCATGGCAAAGGCCTAGCAAATTAAGTTATAATTAAGTCAGAGCTCTTAAATGTCTTGACATGACTGCAACATTCTTTAAAAGAAGAAAGCCTATAGATGCAAGAAAAGAGAGAGAGTTATCCTGGACAATCCTTTATGGCATACGAGTTTACATTTACCTTTGAAAAGCCATTTACAGTCAAAGTTCGATCCCACATGCCCGGTAAAGATGCAAAGCTTGTGTGAGTTGCTGGGGCATATATGATATGCTCATAAATTTCATCAGACAGCACCTGGGACACAAATAGAAGAATTGAGAGCTTGAAAATAAAGCCAAATTTGGCGTCTAAATACAGGTCAATTCCTAATGTATGCTTAGAGATGGAAAAAGTACAAGAAGTCTGGGATGCCTAGCCACAATGTCAGCAATCTGTTCAAGCAGTTTACGGGGGTAAACAGATCCTGTTGGGTTCGAAGGAGAGCAAAGAATCAGCAGCCTTGACTTCTCGGTCAGTTTGGATTCCAAAAGCTTTGGATCTAAAAGAAAATTTTCAGATATGCGTGTAGGAAGAATCACAGGGGTTGCATCAGCCAACCTTGCCATTTCTGGGTAACTCACCCAAAATGGAGCTGGAATTATCACCTGCAGAAGTGATGCGCGATTGTAAGCTGGCCGTTGAAAGCATATAAAATTTATACTTTTTAAGTGCACAACATTCGTCAAGGTTATATCTAGAGAATCTCGCTGTATCTGACATCTTGAAGAACAATAATCAATTGTGTATGTATTTCCGATTTCTTTATTTTCTTCTTCACTAAAGCTGAAAACCCCATAAGGTGATTTTCTTCCCCCATCCCTACCAACCCCAAATATAAATACCAAAGTAGCAAAATCCTCTAAAGTGCATGGCCCAAATTAATACCATTCTTCGATTCACAGCATTTCAAGTTAGAACATGATAAAAAATTTCAACAAGTAAAAATCCTGCTTCATCTTCTACAACAACTGAAATGGAGAATATAAACTTCCCATTGCAAAATAGCAACACGGATAGATTTACCATTTACTTTGTATACTGAAATTAATAGAATTAAATGGGAAACTCTCAGCAAGTTAAATATATACCTCATCTCCAGGAGAACAAACTGCAAGAACTGCCTGGAGAATACTCTGTTTTGCCCCATTACTAACCAAAATCTGGTCAGGTGTATAAGATATCCCGTTCTCCTCTGTTATTAAAGAAATTAAGATTGCGCTCTCAAGATACTAGATGAACTCAACAAGTATCACAGGAGTACCTTTTAACTTGTGACAAATAGCTGTACGGAGTTCCAGGGTGCCTGCATTAGGCGTGTACCTTGTGTATCCTTCACGAATTGCATTAATTCCAGCCTAAATTGGAAAATGAACCACAAAGAGAAAAGTACAATATATTTGTTAGAACACAACACTATTTCAAACCATATCAGAAAGAGAAGAAAAATCACATTATGAGCATTTAGGAATTTACCTCGGCAATTGCTGCTGGAGTATCAAAATCGGGTTCTCCAGCTGCTAATCTGATAACAGGCACACCAGCTTGTGCAAGTGCAGTAGCCTGGTCTGTTATAGCCACCGTCTTTGACGGCTTCACTGAATTCACTCTAGGGCTCAGTGAGATATCAACCTCCATTGTGTGTGAGTTGATCTCTGCTCTCACTACTGCACTAACTCTCTGCAAATGCAGTTGTCTTGTTGTATGTAGCGATCTATATGGAAATACAAATGAATTCCAATTAATAACCATAGAAGACATCAATATAGGACTATCGCAAACATTTTCATCACAAATTTTCTACATTTATAAAGACTTGTTGGTGAGTCCATTCACATCCAAAATGAGAAAACTACAACCTCAAACATTCACAACTCTTTTATTTACCTAACCAAATCTAACATTTATAATCCAACATATTTTGTCAAGAAATGAACTTTCTTCATGAAAACGAACTGGCGGAGCGCAGTAAGCTGGAACACAATAATGGGTTTCCAGAATTACATTATCTTAAGATCCCAGAGCATGTCTAAACAGTTGAATGAATGCTTCACAAACAAATTAACAGATCACATACATGTAAATTCCCAGGCTAAAATCCCGTAAAACCCATTAATATAACAAAGCAAAGACACAAAAATTAAGCTCATTTCCAACAACAGGCTGCCAAACCCAAGCGAGAAAATCAAAGCCCATTAACGTGCCACCCCAACAAACAGAGAAGAACCCATCATAAACAGACAAACAAGAAGCCAAAAAAGTAGCTTACTTAATAGAGCAAGGCTGTAATTGAGAAGAGAAGGAGAGTGATGAAGAACTCAATGAATCTGACTGGGGCTTAAGCTGAATCCGAGCGGAGGCAACGCTTGATGTGGCCTGAATTGAATAGGAGGCAGCTGCTACCATTTTTTTCCTGAAAAGAACTTTGTGGGCTAGAGTTAAAAATTGGCGACTATAAAAAAATCTTGAAAATTTGGATTCCAACGTGAAATAGGAGAGATGTTCGTGTTAGTGAGTTGGGTTGGTGGGAAGAACGAGTTGTGGTAGTTGAATAGGTTGAAGTGTGACCAAAAGGTGAAGGGGAAATGGGGTTGGTGGATGACTGAATCGTTTTAAGGAAACTCACCATTACATTTTCTAGTTTGTCCTTTAAGATGTTCTTCGTTCATGGGCTATCGGCTTTTGGTTTTGTTTACATTTTTATCAGGGATAATTACATTTTTTTCTTTTGAAATTTGAGGTAATTATATGTAAATCTTTTATAGTTTGATAAATTATATTTAGCACCTTCGAAGTTTGTTTTCTTCTAATAAATAAGTTTTTCAATAGTCAAAATTCACGAAATTTGCTTATATTAATAAAAAATAATCTATATTTACATCCGATTGACTTAATACTAATTTATTACAGGTCAAATAAATATTTTTATAATCAATTTACCCTCATACCTCTTTACGCATTAATGCATGATAGGAGATATATCTTCACTGTTATAATGGTAGTTTAGTCAGAAAAAAATTATTTAATTTGCAATAAGTCAGTAATGAGTCAATTGAGGGTAAATATCAATTTTTATTTTATAATATCAACAAATTTGGTGAATTTTTACTAATATGAGACTTATTTGTTAGATGAAAGCAAATTTCAAGAGTGCTAGATATAATTTTCTAAACCACAAGAAATCTATGTGTAATTACACCAAATTTTAGGAAAGAAAAATATGATTATCCCTTTTATTATTAATTTCTAGTGTTTTTATTAAATAAAAATGCTTTATTTGTTTATATGCTAAAACTAAAAACATATTTGGATGGTAAGTTTTCAAATATAGGTTTATAAATATGAAAAATAAGGAAATTTGTTTGGATTGGATTTGTTATATAAATTTTTGTAAATATTGTATTTTAGATTTGTAGTATAATATTTCTTTTATTTTTATAAAATATAAAGATGACATGATAATATGTGTTATTACATCCTCGTTATAGCTAAAGACAAAAAGAATAATGAGGCGTGAAAGTGTATATGGAAAAATGGAATTAAATTGAAAATTTTCATTAATATTAAATATTTTTAATGGGATTGAACTAAATAAATAAACTTTCAAAATATTAAAATAACTTAAAATTGAACATGGGCATTTCAGAATAAAAGCAAAAGGCACCCAATCACACACCAAAATTTGACTTTTTGTCACATAGTCTTCTCAAATTCCAAAAAAATGGTTATACCCCCCCCCCCCTCCCTAATTGAGATGTAATGTAATTACACCTAGATCCACGTGGCTTAGAAAATTACATTTAACACTTTGAAATTTGCTTATGTATAATAAATAAGTCTCATCGTTAGTTAAAATACATAAAATTTGTTTATATTTACAAAAGAATCAGAAAAAATATCTATATTTACCTCCAATTGATTTATTACTGATTTATTGCAAATCATATGAGTCTTTTATGATCAAATTACTCTCACATGTCTTCACGTATTCATGCATTTGAGGAGGTATATCTTCACTGTTACAAGGGTAATTTAGACAAAAAAAAATTATTTGACCTGCAATAAGTCAGTAATAAATCAATCGAGGGTAAATATCAATTTATATTTAATTTTTTGGTTAATGTCAGCAAATTCAGTGAGTTTTGACTAATAGAGGGACTTATTTGTTAGTTGGAAGCAAACCTCAGGAGTGCTAGATCAAATTACTCAAACCACGAGGAGTTTTGGTGTAATTACACCATACCAGAAGAGAGGAAAGTGTAATTATCCTTTTGTTTAGCAAGAAATAATCATCAAATAATATCACGTACTTAGCATGTGCGTGCGCACGGTGTAATTTGCCATTTTTTCTCTTACCCGCCTGATAATCCATATATAGAAATAACAAAAAAGAAGTCACTACAACCCCTGTTTCCTACAGATGAACATAAATTTAATCAAAGTGAGGTTTTTAACAATGGTAGAAAGCATAAAAATCATTTTTTTTTTTGATAAATTACAATGAGCTACTATCAGATTTGATATAATTATAAATACTGCAACGTTTTTTGAAAAATTACTAATACTCCCTAATTTTGATTGTCGTCTAACAATTAGCTTAATCCATTAGTCTCCATTAGGTTTTCATTCATGCCTTGAGGTGAGCCTGATGCAGGTCACTAAGATTCGGGTCGTGACCATGGATTCCCTCCTCAAACTTCTTGTAAGTGGATTCTGAGAACAAAGAACACGTTAGGCTTGCTGGAGTGCCCCCACTTAAGGCCCTTTGATACTAAGTTAGAAAATGGGGTTGAATTCAATCTGGAAGGGCTAACAGGGTCGAAAATAGCATTAATTTCAAGTACTATAAATGTCTATGATTGGTGATATTTATAATTTATCATACTGTATGATGTGGCTCCACGTGGCAGGATCTGAATGCATGTGTCAAGTGATTCAACGGCCCAAATTTCGGGTATCTTTCTCGAGTTGGATCGGGCGGGTCGGGTTTACACGCGGATCTTGTCTTCTTTTTGCAATTTTCCTAAGTTATAGGGGTATTTCCATCTTTGTGGTCTCCAAGGTATCAGAGTCGACCCAAATGTCCTTATGGATTAAATTATAATTTTATTTATTTTTAGAAAAAAACTAAGTGAATAATTTTTATATATACATTTTTTAAAATTTTCCATTCACCTTTTTTGATTTTTTAAATTTTAAAAAAAAATACAATAAATGAAAAGTTGATAATTCCAAACTTCTATTCAAAGATTACACAATTTTATCAAATATCAAAGAGGGTTGGGATGTGCGTAATTTTTTAAACAATAAAAAATATTTGTAATTATATCAATTTTAGAGAAGCTCATTGTAATTTACTGTAGTATTTTGTATTTTCCAACCATAAAAACTTATTCTGAATTTTGCACAAACAAGATATGAGCGACTTGGATTTCCCCGAACATGGTATTAGCTATTTCCAACATGTTGGGAATGAAAATTTTCTTTTTTTTTTTTTGTTTTTATATTAATTTAATATTTAGTTTTAATTCTTGTTACATTTGAGTATGTTTGTATCAGATATTAAGAAATAATTATGTGCATTGATAAATGCACTAAGGATGGCTTAGGCCCTAGATTAGCACAATAGCCTCGGCAACCCAGGAAGGAGAAGGGTGGAGCAGGCCCACCTCAATTCTTGTTTAACTCGACAGAAAAGGCTGGATGGATCAAGCAGCTGGCCTAAACCTTAACCACCCAGGTTAGTTGGAGGCCTAGGAAGGAGATGCGGCCCAACGAGTGTCCATTAAACTGAGCGTGCTCGGACTATAACTCCCACCTTACATGGCATCCATTCAGCATCAACTCGGGTTGCAATAACACGAGGACTCTGTAGGACTCCCAGGCTCACAAGATTCTTTATCAACCAAGGACTCGATATCCCCCTCTTACCAGGGACTCGCTCTCACTCTCTCTTTTCTTTCAATTCACAAGGATATTTTGATCAGTTCACCACAAAAAAATGAAAAGATAGATGAAAAAAATTGAAAATTTGTCTACTTAGTCTACAAGAAAAGTTAGAAAATTCTCAAAAAATAAGTAAAATTTAAAAATCAACAAAAGTATTTTGATCAGTTAACCATAAAAAAAATAAAAACCTAACAAGAACTAACTGATTAGAGTAATTATTGGATGACCATTAAAATCAATAATATATTACTAATTTCTTAAATAACGAAAATACTCGCAACTATTATCAAAAGTAAAGACAACTCATAGTAATTTATTCTCATAAATTTTAATACTTCATAGAAAGCCTGGCATATATCTTTGATGTTCTATAGCAATGACAACAGATTTAAGTTCACGTCTTCAACTCCCACAAGAAAACTTGTTCGTAAGAGCAAATAATTTACATTAATCAGCTGTAAATTCGGGTAATTGCCATTATGCACCCTCAAATTAGATCTTATAGCACATTGCATCCTAAAATTTACTCTCTTTACTTTGAATGTAAAAACTAACTGTTTTGCCTTTATTGCATTTTGATTTTCACTCTTCCATCATATTGTAGAAGCCCCTCCCACAGGTCTAAATTTCTCTCTCTTTATGTTTCCATCACATATTATAAATGGTATAATAAATTCTTTTTCCATATTAATTATTTTTTAATTTTTTTCCGATCATTTTCTTTTGTTTTCTTACTTTCTTGACAGGAAAAAGGCATTGCATAGCTTTGTTTTAGAACGCAATAAAGCAATTTTTTTTTATATTACTGAAAATTTGTTTTCTGGTAACCATTTCAATGGGAATGTGTCAGGGTGCACTGTGCCAATATTTAAATTTCACTCTCAAAGGTAATAACCACTATCTCTGTACAATGTAGATTTGGTGTTCTCAAACCAGTTCATATAAAACTTTTCCCTTCAAAAATCATGTTTGGGAAACTTTTGCAATAATTTCTATTTTTGTGATATGAATAAATTATATAAAAAAATTGTAAATTAATCAGTAAGTGAAAAACTAGAAATATTTGAAATCAAAGTGAAAAGTTAAAGTTCAAGGCAGAGAGTTTATCCATATTTATAATTTTACGAATTCGTTGAGGAAGTTGTGGGAAGCTGCTTACGCCTTTTAGTTTAAACCAACTTAATTTAAACAGTTCAAAAGTAAATTTTTTAAATAAAAGAATACTCATTTCATCATAAGAAGTCTAATGAGGAAGAGGCAAAAGAGATATTGACTACATCTATTTGATTATCCAATCCACAAGAACATAGGTTGATGTTGAAAATTCACATTAGTTTTCTGTTGGTAAACATTGTCAAACATGGATGCAAAAATACAACTACAACTAGGACTCTGCAAGGCACTTACAGATATTGGAAAACTTGCTAAACAATGAGAGGAAAAGACAAGTCCAGTCAGGCATGAAATCAAAGAAAAGGTATCCACTTGATCAGAAATAATAAGCTCAAAGGCAATACATTATTTGTAAGCAAATGCTATTTGTGATGAAGATTACAGTATTCAGTGCCCAAAACAGCATCCAAACTTTGCAAATAACGGCATGCATGAGGAAATACAGTTGCTACAGAAAGGAAAGTTTCATGCTGTTCATTTGCATCCTTATACATATGGGTTGTGAATTACAGAATCATAAAATATGACGATGTTGTGTAGTGAACTGCTGAGATCACGATATATGATCTAATTGTCTACCAGGAAAACTGGCAATGATTTTCCATTTAAGAAATGTATAACAAAGTACATATTACAGAAGAACATACCAAGACGACACTTCATAACCCCAAACCGACACCTTGTCTTTTACACTCTGGTCTGGCAAGATAGGTAAGGACCTGTTGTTTCATCCTATCATGTTGCCAACACTTGTCTCCAAATCAAGCCCCTTAAGAGAAAGAACCAGAACACTGTAATCTCTGAAAGATGCTATCGCGTTTTCCAGTCCAGCAACAGATGAGAACAAGCAACTCTACCTACATCATTGTCCCCCAAAAATTGTTAAATCTCGCGAACAAGAATGTATAGAATTGGAAACACCATAAAACTAATTTCAATCTGGTTGCAAAATACTGTTCTTTAATCTACAAATGTAACATATATCAACTCTCACAGGTTAACAAATTCACAACTGGTAATATACACACCAGAAACTTCTCAATAGACACGTACCTGAAGTCTCTACTACCATGGACTTCAATAGATTCAAATAAACCAGCATAGGGCATTACACTATTATCATTAATAAGAATCAATCAGAATGAAATCCACTAGGGATAATGAAGTGCTTCTTGAACATAATAGCACAAACATAAAAACCATTTTTCCAAGCTTGACCAAGTTGTACATTAAATTGACTGGGCCAGTAATGTCATATCATAAGGTCATTGAATTGGTGATTTCTATATAATTTTTTCTAGTCAATATCGACCAAACAACTGCAACAGCAAATTTCAGCTTTCAGCTTTGGGAAAAGAACAATTATATGGAGGTTGGCCATGCAACAGCCGAAATTCTGCTTAACATTGACATAAAATATAAGTCAAGCATTGAATACTTGAATTTACAACCTAGGTGGATTAAAAGTTCGACTAGGTACTGCATTACCAGTTTAGGTATCGCATTCCCAGGCTCAATGAAGTCCCTCTCTAAGCCAATGTGATTTTGCAGCTACCAATGTCCCAGCCCAAATTTCCCACTAACTGCAACATTATTTTCCTTGGCCCAAAAACTCCCATCAGCATATAAGATACACCATCACAGCTCCAGATTAGTCCTATACGTAGGAGTTAGATTCTGCTAGACTCTGGAACTCATGGGAAAGCTTTAACAGATATACAGCTGATCACTTAATGGAAAGGACTGTTTTTCAAGTGCTACTCAGTTATTCCCAGGGGTTTCTTCTTTTCTGGCTTTTGGGAAACACCATGACGCTTTCAAGATAACACAACCAATTTCCTGTGGAAAATGTTCTTGCAGTGTAATTTGAGTGAGTTGGGACTCATTGTTGGGGCTCATAAATGATACGATCAGCAGGTCAGAGCCCATATCAGTTTTGTTTGAAAGAATGGCATTGTGCACCCTGAACTTTCCCTCCCAAAACTATGTTCTATCACACATCAGAGGCAGCAAAATAACTATAAAAATGAACAGAATTGTCAAGGGTTTATCCCTCTTCTGTAGCCAGAAAAAGAACTTGAGTTTCTGCGGAAATTTTTGCCTTGCCATTTATATGCATGATAACAAGTGGTCAGAGCTGATATATATAATGCAGCCAACAGCAACTATAGAGTAATATACATTTTGTTAAAGGCATGCTACAATTGTAAATCCATATACATTCGACCCTTCAATTCATCACTCTTAGTGAAATCACCATTATAAACCTTTTATTTGGATTAACCATGAATGAGATATAGCTAAAAATATAGGGGCATTTTCTCATATACAAAACCCCTGGTGGTGATAGGTAATAGCTCTAGGAAAATTGAGAAGCCACAAACTTAGACAAACAAAGAACAGTTTGAAGAAATACGTACAAAGGCCTAAACTTCCAGGTTCTTGTATATCCTGTAGCAGTGTAGATAATGCTTATTTAACAAGCAACAGATTCATTTAGTAATTCAGGATTCCAATTGTTATATTAAATGCACCTATAATGTGCAGTATTATGACATGATGAGAAAAGGATAGTGCATGAGAAGTTCAATGCGAAAGGAAAGGAAAAAGAAAACAAAAGGCTTCAACAACTGGCAATTTTATGCACATAACCTGTGGACGAGTCAGTATTTACTGACAAATAAAAGTATTTTTATTATTAGTTTTCTTAATTGAAGCATTATGGAAGATGGCAGCCATTATTTATAACATTTTCCAACAGATGCAAAAGCATATAACTTAAATCTCCGAACTAATAACTGAAAGTAGCATAGGCATGAAAACCAATGCAATGCAGCAACAAGCATTTGCTTGTAAACCTATTTGATCCCAATAGTCATCTTGGTATTTCAGGACATTAAAACTCCCACCACAATTTCGTGCCTCAGAATTTACCAGACCATATACACTCCTTTCCTTAGTGAGTGCATTTTTATATCTTATGCAAATAAACATTTGGCTAGTGTATTTGTCCAATAAATATTCAAACTAATCCTATTATCGAAGGAGAACATGGCAAGAGAGAAAAGAGGTAGATAGGCAGCTCAAGAAATAGTTATCATCGACGACAAGAACTACTAATTTGAGCTACAAGACTTCGGTTCATGCAACAAAAAGAAAAACTGAGCATATCAATCCAGCAAACCATTACATTTTAAAACACTTGCACCTCATATCCTGGTACACGAACTATCAAAGTCATCTGGAGCCACTCTCGCAATCCAAGTGCTGAGAGTCTTCTTTATATCTGCATGGTTTACATGTGCCAACTCATACATACTGCACAAATTCACCACAATTGTCTCATTCAGCGCCACAGTCGGGACCCTCTCCAATGCACTCTCCAACACCTTAATCGAATCCGACAAATCCCGCAAATACATCAAACATAGAGCTTTATTGTTAATAGCCACTACATCCGATCCATCCCTCTCTATACACTCCTCATATTCCCTCACAGCCGAGACATAATCCTTCGCAACCAAATACTTCAATGCCTTGTTCCTACTCACCAAATTCTTCAACTCCACATTCTCACTATCACTCCCCATCACCATTTTCTCAACCACTTCAAAACTCCGCTTTGCCCCATCCAAATCACCATATTGCATTTGCACGTACCCCAATTTCGACACAAGTAAAGGATCCTCATTTTTGCTTATCTCCGCCCTCAACAAAGACAGACATACCTTGAACTCCTTCTGGCTCAAATGATGACTTATAATCGTATTGACTACAAATTCCTCACGCTTCTTCCAAAGGGTTAATGAAACTTCACTGGTTGAATCACGATTTCGGGGCAACTTCTTATCGCGGATGAAATGCAGGAGAGTATATAGGCGATCGAGGGCTAATTGGCGGTCACCTAGGGTAAAAGGCAAATGAGCGTGCAACCAACGGAGCGCGAAAGGGACCATGGATCCGGATTCGTGATTCCGGTAATGATCCGGATACGACTCGTACAAATATTGCTTGGAATCAAGATCGTCGTCTAGAGTTCGGAGCTCTTGCTGGGCGTCGGAGTAGCGGCGGAGCTTGACGAGGGAGAGGAGGTTGAAAGTGAGGTAAATTAGGTGCTCGTGGGGCTTGGAGAGGAGGGAGAGTGAGCGTGAACGCGCCACCTTGTCAACGATGGTCCGCCACGCACCGCGACAAGCGAGGTCCTGCAGGGTGGAGAGGTCGTGGCAGTAAGAGTTCATGGATGCGTAGGGGCTCGTAAGTGGGTCATCCGCCACATTGGCCGCGGCGGTGACTGCTGTCGGAGAAGACTCCGGTGGTGGTGGTGGTGGTGGTGGTGGTGGTGGCGGTGGCGCATCCATGGCCTAGTAAAGCTATTGCACTCCGTTAGTCGTTGAATACAAAGTATACCGCGACTCCTTTTCTGGGTGCTAAAAGATTATGTCCCCGGCGGCCCGCTTCCTTATTATTGGACCTATAATTCTATTGGGCTTATTAATTCTAAACTTGATGGGCCTTTTCAAAATAAATAGAGTATAAATAATTCAAAAAAGAATTATGAAAAATATTTTTTTAAAATTTTATTTATGCACATTTTATTAAATAAGTTTGAATTTAATTGTATAAAAATAATATATTTAAAATTCCTTACAAAAGGTTACAAGCAATTTATAAAATATCTATCATTATTTATTCACTACTTAATGAAAGAAAATTTTTGAATTAATAAAAATAATTAATATTACCTTTTTTTTACCATGCATACATAATTATTTCCCAATACTAAATACAAAAGTACTCAATTTTCTAATAACAATTAAAACTAAATATTAAACTAATAGAAGAAAAAAAACTAAAAAAGAGGAAAAAAAATAACCATATATATCACTAGACCCGTATTTAAGAGAATAAGAATTTCGATAGGAATAAGTATTCTAGATACCGATCAAAGACGTAGGAAATGAACTTGGCAATGTTCATATCATTTTTTCACTCCATTTTACATACCAATCACACCCTAATAAAGTGCTTGTTTATTCTACGATTGAGTAGGTCATTTTGAGTTTCGAGTATAAATATAATTTTTTCCATCGTTCGACCCGTTCCACATTAGTATGCTCGTTAAAAAATCACACGTTGATATATATTACAATATGTAACTTTCGATCCCACTATAATGATTCTTCATCTAATCACCAAATATGCTGGGAAAAGTATTATTTTAGTTCGTTAAGTATGCTTAATTTTAATTTTAATCCGATAACTATATCCATTTTTGTTTAGGTTCAGTAACTTACGAAATTGCTTACTTTTAGTCATCTGGCAGATATTCGAATAATTTTACCCCTATAAGTGCATATGGACTACAACTGCCTTTCAAAAGTTGCATAGGGTAAAATTGTCCGAAAATCTGCTAGAGGACTAAAAGTAAACAATTTCGTAAGTTACTGGACCTAAACAAAAATGGACATAGTTATCGGACTAAAATTAAAATTAGGCATACTTAGCGGACTAAAATAATATTTTTCCCCAAATATGCCTGTAAATATTTTTTTTCATTATTCATTGACCAGATTAGTTTTGATATTTAGCTACAATCCGTATTTGTATAATCAATTATGAAATTATGAATTCCAACAGCATAATTATTATTTTCAAAATTAATTATTTCAAAATTGATTTTTCATAATTGATTAAGCAACTCCGGACCAAACTGGATCATATACTGATAGTGGGCAGAAAATATAAAAAGAAACTGCAAGACACAAGGTTTACGTGGTTGGGAGAATTCTCTTGCATCCACGATTGCTTAAAATTGATTTCTAATAATAGTGTCTTAACAATTGCACTAAAAGATGACTACTCGTCAACCATTTATACTCCCTCTAAAGCGTGCATTATAATATCAAGGTAGGCTCCACATTTCAATAAAAAAGAGTAAATTACAACTACCTCTTCTGAAGTTTAATATAATTATGAATACCCCCACGTTGTTTGAAAAATTATGACAATATGACCTCTAAAGTCTATGCCGATATCCATGATGAATTGAAGGGATAATTACATTTATACCCCTTGATCTATTGCCTGTCTATACAAACCACCCCAATCTTTTAGATAATTATACATACACTCATCAAAATATCATTATCACTTACACAAACCACCCCTTATTTTTTTGAAAAATTACACTCGTACCCTCTAAAAATGTTAGCATCACTACAAACTACCCCTATTTTTTTAGCTATCAAGGGTAGATATGCAAAAGACATGGATGATTTGTGTAAATAAATTATAGATCGGGGTATAAATATAATTATCTCTAAATTTAATTTAGGTCTATCTCCAACACTACTTGGCCTGGGCCATAGTCATGACTAGGGCTTCAAATAATTTCGTCCTATTTTTTTTTTTCTTTCAAACTTTACAAATGGATAATATAACAAACCATGTGTCACTAATAAAATTATAATGACATTCTATCCCAAGAGCTATAGAATCAGCAAAATGGATTTGAAAAAATTGCCTTAGTTATTGCACAAAAATTATTGTTAAAGTCATGTTTGTCAGAAGAAAGTTTAAAACTTACATAAATTATATATTTCTTTCTTATCATATATATATATATATTTGTATTTTTGTGTATTTTTTTTTGCACTTAAATCATAATTAACGTGTATGCAAAAAATTAAAAATAAATAAAATTTAAATATATTTATGGTTTACAATTTGAAAATGTTTGATTGTACCGACAGTTTCTCAATAGTTGTTCCAACTTGGATTACCATTTTGATATTTAAATAAAATGTTAGTATCAAATTATCGCGATAAATAAGTTGATATAGTAATTATGTGATAATTTAACCTTCACCAAACATGACTTAGATGTTTCGATGTACGTTTGCTTTGGAGTCCACATGGCAACGGTAGAAATTGGTTTTGCTTTAAGTTTATTACAAACTCAGATTCGCAGTAAGTTGATAATCAATGTTAGGGGCCTAAATAGTATGAAAAAGAATACTAATAATTTTATTGATTTCACATTAATTTACCTCATAAATCAAAATTTTCAAGGCTTATAAATAAGCCCTTTTGGTGCCACTATCTGTTCTTGTATCATTATATTTAACATCTGAAACCAATAGACAATAGCATATAGTATTACATTGATGGGTCGAAAAATCGACATGAAAAAAATAGAAGATGTAACTAAATGCCAGGTGACGTTTTCAAAGCGTCGTAGTAGTTTGATGAAAAAGGCTAATGAAATCGCAATCTGTTGTGATGTAGATGTTGCGTTTGTTGCCTTTTCACCTTCTGGGCGAGTTAGCAAGTTTTGCAACCAAAGAAGGTTGCCTTTTTACTATAAACAAATTAAAGAATTTTTGCTAACTAGAATATTCGCACGTAATATATTTAAGTTAAATGTAAACTAATTTAAAGAGCGATTTAATTTTATGTCCTTCGCAGGATTGAGGATGTGCTCCATCGTTATGTAAATCTACCTGCGGAAAGTAGATTGAAGTAAATTGAATATTTTCTCCTTAGAATTTCTTAAGTTCTTTAATCATTAAATACTTACAATTATTCTTTTGTCTATGCTTTTTAATTTTTGCTCGTGCTTGGATTGATGAAATTCAGTCACATAAGCAATGTTCAGGTATGTCCTATTATGCAGGAGTTTATTGTAGCATACTTTGGTACAAAGAATACTTTTTTGTTAAAAAAAAAGTGTTTTATTTCATGATTTCAGTCGTGAATGATACAGAGAAAGATCAAAATCGGATGAAATCCACTTATTTTGTGTTTTTTTGTTGTAATGAATACTTTATTTTGTTATATTATCTGCATGATAGAACAAATTGGAGAAGCTGCGGCATCTTGATCACATCAAGGGTGAAACTAGCAAGTTACAGTATATGGACAAACAGTAATTCTCGCCGCTCTCTCTCTGTCTCTATTCCTCTTTCTCTGTGTGTGTGTTTGTGAGTGTGTATATGTGTGTGTTCGTTCCTGCTCGCGTATTGAATTTTTTATGTGGATTGTATTTCATATAACTGATGACGCTATTTCACCTTGAATAAATCAAAATATGACCTGCACATATATTATTACACAAGTTTGCAAGAAGACATGTCACTTTTACATAAATTTACAAGATGGAAACATAAAATGTTTAAGTTCGAGTAATTAAGGTGAAAAAGACATACTAGTATTACGTCGAAACTTTTTTAGATGTTTATGTATCTTATTTGTGCTTTGTTTTTCTTTTTTATGGCTAATGTTAGATAATATTATTTTCTCAGTTGCAACGAGCGTTACATATCAACGCAAATTATATGTTTTACTTGTTAAAAATCTTAAATTTAATTGAGTATCTATGTCTAATATCTTTGAATACGCCAAAATACCATTTTTGTGTAATTACAGTAATTTATTATAAATATTTTTAAATTTATTTAGATTTAGTTCTAAATGCGTTATTGTCATCATTAAACTAGTTATAACAGATCATTTACACATAATATATTCTTCATTTTTCTCTTCTAAATGTAGGAATAATAGAAATTATTTTTTTCTTGATGCAATAAGTTTTACACATAAAATCAAATAATTTAGGAATTTAATCCAACTTGATATATACCTTAATATGTTCCCTTCTTAACCCGTTATCACTTATCATTACACTTTCAAGATGCAACAAATATATTTGAATATTTTCTTTTGCTGAATAATGATCAGATTGTCATACTTTCATCCTAAAAAGATACATCAGGGAAAAGTATTATATTAGTCCGTTAAGTATGTCTAATTTTAATTTTAGTCCGATAACTATGTCCATTTTTGTTTAGGTCCAGTAACTTATGAAATTGCTTACTTTTAGTCATCTGGAAGATTTTCGGACAATTTTACCCCTATGCAACTTTTGAAAGGCAGTTTTAGTTCATATGCACTCATAGGGGTAAAATTGTCCGAAAATCTGTCAGAGGACTAAAAGTAAGCAATTTCGTAAGTTACGGACCTAAACAAAAATGGACATAGTTATCGGACTAAAATTAAAATTTGACATACTTAGCGGACTAAAATAATATTTTTCCCAGATACATCATAGTGGCGAAGATTTAGTGTTTTAGTCAATTATCATTGATAAAACCATTATTATGAATGATTGTCCATTCATATTACTCTTTACTACCCAATTTTATGTGAAGGAAAATGCTCCCACTTTTCATTTTATACATAAAAATTCATTGTACTTATACGCATATATTTAAATACTCAAGATCTTTTTTATCTCATTTGGGGTTTTGTCATAAATTGCCGTATCGTCTATGAGCACTTAAGGTTGTAGAAATGTAATACAAATACAAGGTAGTCTTGAAAATTGCCATTATTTTCTTTTCCACCTACCTAAATAGGGTACTTTAGAGTTAGTGATGAATCAAAAAAGTTTAATTGATACAAAGATAATTGTAATTTGATTGAAAATGTATATATAAATAGGGAAAAGTATTATTTTAATCCGCTAAGTATGCCTAATTTTAATTTTAGTGCGATAACTATGTCCATTTTTGTTTAGGTCCAATAACTTAGGAAATTGCTTACTTTTAGTCCTCTGACAGATTTTCGGTCAATTTTACCTCTATGCAACTTTTGAAATGCAGTTTTAGTCCATATGCACTCATAGGGGTAAAATTGTCCGAAAATCTGCCAAAGGACTAAAAGTAAGCAATTTCGTAAGTTATGGACCTAAACAAAAATGGACATACTTATCGGACTAAAATTAAAATTAAGCATACTTAGCGGACTAAAATAATACTTTTCCCATATAAATATAATACAATGCATGTATGCTTGTACATCACTTTTCAAGAAAACGTCCCTTTGCCCTTCGGTTAACTTTTCTCCTTGCTTATCTTTTCTTGCAAGAATTCATTGCAACACAATATGACCATTTCAACATAAAAACATTGCCATCTAAGTTCTTTTTTTGGTTAACTTACCATCTCAACTTTGCGATATTTGCATTTTGCCATATATGATCATTTGTCAATTGATTTTTTTGTCCAAAAATATCATATGCACTAAAATGTGATATTGAAGGGTAATGTATGGGTAAAATATCACATGAGTGAATTATGTGACGTTTTTTCCAACAAAAAAATTAATCGAAAAATGATCATATATGGCAAATTTGCAAAATTGAGATGAAAATTGGCACAAAAAAATAGTTGATAAAATATAAAAACGAGCCTAGTTTGGGTGGCGCGATGTAATGTACCCTAAATAAATTTCCACCACTGCACACTTAGAAACTCTTCAAACAACATTACTTTTTATGCTTGATATTCCTATGGTTATATAAGAGGTCAAAATCAGAATGTCTATTCCATGGAATCTTATGGCCATCATGTATTTGTTCTTCTTTAAACATAAAGAAATCAAAATTTACATGAAAAATTATACTTTTATTTATTTAAGTGATACAAACTTAAAAGAGCCTTACATTCTATTTTTTCTCTTCATAAAAGTTTTATTTACTATTTAACTCATAGTTATCTTGTTCTCCTACTTATGTATTAGAATTTTTTAATAGAATAAAATTCTAAAGAATCTTTGCCCCTAAAATATTAGAATATTATGTGACATCTTCATTTGCTTAATTTTAATTAGGAAAAAGTATTATTTTAGTCCGCTAAGTATGTCTAATTTTAATCTTAGTCTGATAACTATGTCTATTTTTGTTTAGGTCCAATAACTTACGAAATTACTTACTTTTAGTACTCTAGTAGATTTTCGGACAATTTTACCCCTATGAGTGCATATGGACTAAAACTGCTTTTCAAAAGTTGCATAGGGGTAAAATTGTCCGAAAATCTGCCAGAGGACTAAAAGTAAGCAATTTCGTAAGTTACTGGACCTAAACAAAAATGAACATAGTTATCAGACTAAAATTAAAATTAGGCATACTTAGCGGACTAAAATAATACTTTTCCCTTTTAATTAGTACCTAACTCATATAGTTATCCATTTCTTGTACTTAACTTGTTGAGTTATAATGTTTTGATTTGTTGTTTAATTAAAATATTATATTTCTATTCTTTGATATAAAGTTGATTAGTAGTTGACGATAATAATTCAATTGTGATGCATATCGAATTCTATTACTATGTTGGGCTTCTGGGATGTATCGATACAAGAATTGAGGTACGTATACCTTTTTATTAACTAATTCTTTAAATGATATTATTAACTTTTCATTGACGAAAATTCTTATCCTTTTCATAATTTAGTTAGTTTGTTTCTTTTTATCATATTCTATCAGAATCTTGAATTACAAATTAAAAAGAGTAGTCTCGAGCTACAGATTTTGGAAGCAGATCTCCGGTAATGTTATAAAGATAGTTTAGTCGCGCTTATATATGTTCCAAACTCTTACATTGGTAGTTGTGCATTTACCTCTGGATTTCTTCTCAATGTGCAGGGATTATGAAGTAGATCCAGAGCAAGAGCCTTCCTTGCATCAATTATCTTGGTGTGAGAGAAACATAAATCACTCTCTAGAGAGAGTCATAGCCAGAAAAGTTAGTCCTGAATTTTATATAGGGAAAAGTATTATTTTAGTCCGTTAAGTATGCTTAATTTTAATTTTAGTCCGATAACTATGTCCATTTTTGCTTAGGTCCAGTAACTTACGAAATTGCTTACTTTTAGTCATCTGACAGATTTTCGGACAATTTTACCCCTATGCAACTTTTGAAAGGCAGTTTTAGTCCATATGCACTCATAGGGATAAAATTGTCCGAAAATCTGCTAGAGGACTAAAAGTAAGCAATTTCGTAAGTTACTGAACCTAAACAAAAATGAACATAGTTATAGGACTAAAATTAAAATTAGGCATACTTAGCGGACTAAAATAATACTTTTCCCTATAATATATTTAGAGAAAAAGATTAATCTTGATCTATTGTCAATCTTAACAAGCTCTAATCACATTTTTTTTTTTTGTTATTTAGAGTGTATTATTTGGTAATTTGTCAGCACCATGCATGCAATCAAGCTTCCAAGTAAGGGTAACATGTTTATATTGGAAATTTGCTTAATATAGTTATTTATGATATATTGATGTACATGGAATTTAATTAGACGGATTTGGTGGAGCTGGAGAATCAAGAGGACATCCCATTCTCCTCTAACTTCAATGAGAATGATTTCACTTCAACTACACAGAACGCCCCCCAACAAATTTTGATGCAACTTGATCCTTGGATAAGCCCATACAGGTAAATTTTATTATTATTATTATTATTATTAGGATTAAAGGCAATTTCCGTCCCCTAACTTCAAGTCATTCTCGTTTTCGTCCCCTAAATTACTAGGGTTCCATTTTGGTCTCGTTAAACTGAAAAAATCTCAATTTTGGTACAAATTTGGTCGGAAAGTTCAGCCACTCGCCGGAAAAAGTCACATGCCAGGCATGTGACTTTTTTAAATTGGAGTTTGCATTGTGATTGGCCATCCTAAAAGGCTTAAAAGCAATTTTCGTCCCCTAACTTCAGGTCATTCTCATTCAGTCCCCTAACTTCAGGCCATGTTTTCACCACATACCAATCACAATGCAAGTCTCAATTTAAAAAGTCACATGCCTGGCATGTGACTTTTTCCGGCGAGCGACTCAACTTTCCGATCAAATTTGTACCAAAATTGAGATTTTTTCAATTTTACGGGACCAAAATGAAACCTTAATAACTTAGGGGACTAAAACGAGAATGACCTGAAATTATGGGACGAAAATTGCCGTTAACCCGTCTTCTTCTTCTTCTTCTTCTTCTTGTTATTATTATTATATTGAACATTCAACTCGATTTTTTCCTTCTATTTTACATCAAGGGTTTAAGATCAAATATAAAAGTGAAAATATTATATTACCTTCGTGTTAATACAATGACATAGGCATGCTGGTTGAGTCCAAATCTATAATATATAATATACTAATTCGGACACTTTTCTGCATAGTGTCGGAGTTCGAGAGACCATATTTCAAGACTTACTCAATCACGCAAAATGTCCGCCGCATTCAAATCCAGGACCATCAAATACATCCAATCTTTCACTCTCATCAAATTTATGCAACTTTTCAACCCCACATTCTCCAGCCATCCTCGAGTCAGGAATGATGGTATCATCAGATGCTCAACTACCCTCATTCCAAATTCCAGAACAGGTATTAATACTAACTACGTTATGAAGTTGCAAGCATTTATTTTTAATTATTGTTAACAAAGAATTGATAGTTTATTACAGCAACCATTGGTGGTGGATCAAGCCTTCCTCAACATCCCCGAACAAAATAATTCTAATTCATGGAACAATTTCTCCTCGGTATGGATGTGTTGTTGTTAAGGATGATATTGAAGACGTGATACCTAACAACGAGCTCAAAATTTTTTATAGGTAACTATTTCAAATGCAATTCACAACTCCAGTCGGAGCTTATCCGCCATCCAACCTCCAAGGTAAACTTAAATGATTTTAATATAACATTCCTATCTTAACTCGAGAGATAATTAGATGTAAGGTTCTCTTCTGGTAAACATTTTTACGGCTTAAAGACAATTTTCGTCCCCTAATTTTAGGTTATTCTCGTTTTAGTCCCCTAAGTTACTAGAGTTCCATTTTGGTATCGTAAAACTGAAAAAATCTCAATTTTGGTCGGAAAGTTGAGTCACTCGTCGAAAAAAGTCACATGCCAAGCATGTGACTTTTTAAATTGAGGCTTGCATTGTGATTAGCTGAAAAAGATGATGTGGTGAAGACATGACCTGAAGTTAGGGGACTAAAACGAGAATGGCCTGAAGTTAGGGGATGAAAATTGCCTTTAAGCCTTTTAGGATGGCCAATCGCAATGCAAGCCCCAATTTAAAAAAGTCACATGCCTGGCATGTGACTTTTTTCGGCGAGTGACTTACTTTCCAACCAAATTTGTACCAAAATTGAGATTTTTTCAGTTTTACAGGACCAAAATGGAACCCTAGTAACTTTGGGGACTAAAACGAGAATGGCCTGAAGTTAGGGGACGAAAATTGCCTTTAATCCTATTTTTACTAATGTTTTGTCATAATGCTATTTGCCTTATTTGAAATGATGGCAACTATTTCATTTTAACGTATATATAATTTTTTAATCTTTCTTGTTTTTCTAATAGATTCACGTCTACTACGATGGCTACAAGTAATACTGCCGGTGTGAAAATAGCTCACCATGACAAGATAGATACTACCTTGCAGTATGCAAAATTCAACATCGGCAAAGAGATAGACCAAGTCAACATCTTGGGCAACGACAATTCTAATGAAGAAGATCCTTACAAATTTAGTTGCAAAAAGATGCGTACAAGTGAACAATCAGAGGCTCCACATCAAGTCCAGTCACAAAAAGAAGTATGCCAAGATACATTATTTGGTAATTCGAGACAAGAGGTAAATTTAGTTTTGCTAACATTTACCGTTTCTTTTTTGCCATTCACGAAGGCCTCTTAAATTAGTTGATGACCTATTTCTGGAAAATGAGAAAACCAACAATAAAAACTTTTGTTATAGACAATAAGAGCCCGTTTGGTTGTGTTTTTATTTTCATTTTCAGTTTCTAATAATTGTATTTGAGTAAAAATGCTTTCTTGGTTTCTGTACGAAAACTGATAATATGTTTGGATTAGTTATTTCCAAATATAGGTATATAGCTGTGAGAATTAAGAATATAGGTATATGTATTTTTGATGTGACAGAAATTAATTATGAGGGTTGACCAAAATGGTTGGGAGAGTAAGCAATTTTATTTGATTTGAAATAAGAAAAGACATGCTGACAATATAAGACAAGTATGACCAATCCATGTGACCTATAATTTCAAAAAATTCAAGATTAAAATAGGAATGCATTCTCAATGAAAATAACTTGACTAAACAAAATTCCAACTACCCAAATAGTGAACAGTGAAAATAATCTCATTGAAAACACAACCAAACGAGCTCTAAGTGTCTATTAGCAAATACTGCCCTTGCGAGAAAGCGTGTTTCTTATTAGTCTCTTCACTTTATGTTGATATTTTGTATTATGTTCCTGATTTCTTTGTCACATATACAGGACACTTTTGGAGACAACATATTTTGGACATCAAAGATTCAAAAGAGCAATTTATGGGAGTGGGACGACTTGCTTCTTGACGAAAACTTTAACTTGGGAGATTTTTCTAAGTAACAAGGAAAAAGATGAAGATCTTATTTTTGTTTTTTCATCATTATAGTTTAAAGACAACTCTCTAAAGTCAACTTTATGTAATAGAGATTGCAATATACTTTTCATTTTTGCTTGAAGAATACACATATCCAACTTTATTAATCTGATATGTGTGATACTATAAAATGGTATCATGGCATATAGCCAGCACAATTTTATTTTATCGCGAGCCAATGAAAGTTCAAATTAATGGTATGGATATGTTCGTCTTGAGGAGAGGATTTCAATGGTATAAGCCATGGTCGGAAATTCTTTCAGACGACGACTGAATCATAGAAAGAAGATTCGGAAAGAAATATATAGTATATATAATATATATACGATATATATAATGTATATATAAATAAATATAAATAAAAATATATTTAAATTATTTAAAATTTGGATCGTTTATTTTTTACATTCAAATATCAATGGTTGTTATAAAAAGGGTATAACGGTCAATTTAGCAAAAATTTAACGCCGTTAGAATTCATCTAACGGAATGGGAGAATATGCAACAATTTGAGAAATATAGGGGTTTTTTTGCCTATTCTTTTAACACAGGAGGTTTTTAGCTAAATTTTGAAAACACAGGGGGTTTTATGCAATTTTCCCTCATATTTATGTTAAATATCTCAAAGACAAGAGTAGTTAAATATCTTCATATTATTTTCTTGATTTGTGTGAGTTATGAAGTTCGAAATGTAAAACAATTAATCTTTAATTGGACAATAATCTCATTTTAAATGTTGTAGTAAAAATTTATCACCATAGTAATATTTTTTTAATTGATAAGAATTCTTTTTATCATTTATTTATAACTATTTGATATTGGATATACACTTCTTCACATAAGTAATTTTCTCATTCAATTAATATTTTCTGGTCAAGATATTATTAATTTATTTTATTATAAATCCTAATATTTTTATTCTGTTGCCCTTAGTTTTAGATATTGGAAAAAGCTCAGGTAGAAGTACATTTTACTTATAATAATCATTCTAAAACAATATAAAACACCACAAATTATTAGTCTTAGGCCTCGTTACTTTTCTATATGAGTATAACGGGTGTATATTAGAATTCATATTGACTTATGTAGGAAAAAGTATTATTTTAATCCGCTAAGTATGTCTAATTTTAATTTTAATCCGATAACTATGTCCATTTTTGTTTAGGTCCAGTAACTTAGAAAATTGCTTACTTTTAGTCATCTGACAGATTTTCAGACAATTTTACCCCTATGAGTGCATATGGACTAAACTGCCTTTTAAAATATACATTAGAGTTTTACAAGTTTAGTTTACATTGTCTTCATTTTAACAACAAAACTAACACTAACACAAAAAGAACACTGCTAACACCAATCCAAAAACTGACATTGCTAGCAAATGTTTATTCTTTGATGTTAACACCAATAGATCCACCAGTCTGCAAGTTTGACACTAATTCCCCACCATCGTTCGAATCGCACTGTTCATCGAAGCCACAAAAAAAATTCTTTGCCATTGTGTACTTCAGCATAAAATTTTAGAGGAAACACAATAGGTGCCCATGTAGCTCTTCCGTGCTCCAACCAACGAAAAAATCTACAAACTTGATATCTGCAACAATAATGTAATTTACCTTTCTAAGGATTTGTTTGTGACTCGACTACTCTAATTTTGGCCTTCAAATTGCACCCACATAAAGCCGTAGTTGGAAATCTCAGATCTAGTGATTGTGTATTTTGTCTTGATTTGCTTTTTCAAAATGAGGAAGATGACCTTGACATTTTCTCTGTTTTTGGAGAAAAAACCGTGAGAAACAAGTGGAAGAAGGAGAAATTGCAATAATAGATGAGCAAGGTGCTGCACTTTTATTTGGGGAAAAACACAGAGGGGTAATTTGCTCTTTATCACTAACACAGGGGGGTATTTTGCATTTAACCTCTTTCATTTGATGAAGGAGGGGCATAATTATCAAAATACAACATAAATATGGCCCCCCAACCGCAACATTGGCGCGTGCGCCACACCTTAGACTCACAGGAGTCTAATTGCTACAATTAATTTTTCAGAGGGAGGTAATTTGGTATTTTTTTTATATCACAGGGGGTATCATGCACATTACTCATATCATAGGGGGGTCCACTGTATTTTTCCCTATATATATATGTACATATATTTTTCGTTGGTACAATAAAATCGGTGCTTGAATCTTTAGGGTTTCTTTCACTTTCTTGTGAAGAGAATCACTTTGGAATATCACCCGGTATGCTTAGTTTCTTGAATTTTATGAAGTGGAGTAGATTATAATTAGGAAAAATAGCAAAATTGGTCCCAAGTATAGGGGGTGGCATAATTGGGATTGTAACTACAGGACTGTCAATTTTAGTCCTGTAAGTATTGATTTTTTGGCAATGACCAAAATTGCCCAAAAACGCGGAGGAGAGATTTGGGGCTTAGGGTTCCAACGTCCACATGCGCAACTTAAACACCTAGGAGCTTGCGTGACCAATGACGTGGCTTAAGCGGGAAAAATATGCCCTCTTCCCGCTTTTTTCACCCTCTGTAAGAAAAGCTCTCTCTCTCTCTCTCTTTCATTTTGCTGCTGCAAATGAAGTTGCAGGTGAAGGAAAACAGCAAAAATGTCTTCTTTATCATCGGACAATTACTCCACCACTGTGGTAAACTGCTTTTGTGGCATTAGGGCTCCATTGAGAACCTCTTAGACCAATGACAATTCCGGAAGAAGGTTTTATTCTTGCGCAAATTATAAGGTAAGAATTGAAGTTTAAGTTAAAATTTTATAGATGTTTGCTTAATTTTTGTTCGATTGCAGAGTCGAGTATGTCGATTTTTTACATGGGATGACCCACCTATGTGTGCTAAAGATTTGTGTGTCATACCCGGTTTGCGTCGCAAGCTTCAAGTAATGGAAATCGAAGCAAAACTGTTGAAGAAGAAGCTATTTTGGCTTAAAGTTTGCTTGGTGGCATCATGATTTGTGTTGGTTGGGTTTTGGATGGGTAAACGGATGGTGGCCTTTGGATGAAACGTTCTAGATTGCTAGATTGGTAGGGACTTATATTATGTTCTTAGATATGGGTAAACATAAGATGGAGGAAATGTAATGGTATTTTGTGGTTTTGATAATAAAATTAAAACCCTCAAATTTAAAGCTTTTGTGAATTCTGTTAATGAATTTTAATAATGAAACTAAAAGCCTGAAATTGAAGTTATTAATTAATTTAGTAATATAATAAAAATGAAAATGAATTTTCAGCCATTTCTGCACCATTTTCAACAATATAATGAATTTTCAGCAATATAATGAAATATGAAAACATTCATTTCTGCACCCTTTTCAACATGTTAATGAGAAACATTCATTTCATACAAGCATCAATTTACAACCTGTGTTCACAAAAAACATGAACATCCATTTAAAACATTTCTTCAACAACAACCTGTCCACAAAAACCCCTAATTCATAAGATATGCAATAACAACTGATTCCTCAAGTTTCTCAAGTATGTTGAGATTATAGACAAAAAATGTTTCAATCAATATAGAAAAGTTCTTAAACAAAAGTTGAATTCCTCCCATCTTTCTTCTTGTCCTTGTCTCCATTGTCCTTTGATTGTGATAACACATTATTCAATCTTGACAACGTAACATACTTTTTGCCATCCTTTTCCAAAAATGTGCATGTTTACAGAAGAGATTTGATCTTTGGATGTAAAAACTGTTTTGGAAAAACCTCCCGTCTCCCTCTTCATCTTGGTGGGGCTCTAAAATTAACTTTTGCTACTGCTGGCTGCAGATGAGTTGGTGAAGGAGGCCTAGAGCTTTGAGCTGCATCTTATTGCTGGGATGTGGAAGACTTGTATGATGGCTTCTATGGTTGCTTGTGTTCAACTTTTTGTTTATACCGGGTTGGCTTGAATGGTTTGGGTATTGGTTTTGTTGAAGATGGGTTCTCATGTATTACCTATAAGGAGAATGAAATAAACCAAATAAGTGAATGATAAACAAAATTCTTGAAATTACTTGAGAATTACTTACTGAAGCTGCAGTTTGTTGGCTTGTATAATGGACTGCAGTACTTGAAACTGTTGTTCCTTCATGCCCTGAAAAAATAGTCATTATCAAGTATTAGAAGATGTATAATTAAAATGTAATGAATGGGTACTGAAGTTTCTTACCATAGACTTGTTCTCCTCAAATGCATTAGGTTTAGTTATCTCGTCAGTTGAAATTTGTTCTTGCATCCCGTGCAAAAACTTATTAAGTAATAATGAATGGCAACTTAAAAAATCGAATACGTACTGATGTTTCTTACCATAGATTTGTCTTCCTCAAACGCATCAGTTTTAGTCAGAGTGTCCTTGTCACCTGCCTCCTTTTCAACCTGTAACAAAAAAGTTTCATAGATAAGTATGAAATTAACTCACCAAAATCAGATTTAGATACTTAGTCTTACCCTCATTTTTTTTGCTTGCATGAGCCTCTTTTTCTTTGATTTCTTCTATCACTTGACTAAATACGTCAGGAACTTGTGTATCTTCTTGCAGGTTTTTTAATGGACATCTTCGGGCATTGTGTTTCTCCTCACCGCATTTGCTGCACTTGACAGTCTTCTGCACCCTTTTCAACCTGTTATGTGGCTTCCCTCTACCCTTTTTTTTCTGCTTTGTCACTATCTCTTTAGGTTCCCTCCTTCTAGATTTTGGAGGCCTACCAGCCCCCCTACCAAAGTTTGATGGCAAAGGAGAGATGAATTGTGTAGCAGTCCACAATTCTCTACCAACCATAGGCATAATTGCAGTCTTATAAACATTCTTATAAGATGCCACCCTATAGCACTCAGTCACATACTTAATAGGATCATCACCTTTACACAATATGGCACTACAAGCATGTTTACATGGGATTCCATTCAAATCCCATTTCTTGCAAGAACAGCTTTTGTTGTCCAAATCTGTTGAATGTTATGAACCATTAAAACAGTTTAGTTGATAATGGGATGAGTCAGTCTTTATGGGAATGCAATCGCGGACTTCTCAACATTTTTCTCAATAATTTTCACAATCCTAGGATATATAACACCAGTCCATTCCAGGTTTGCCCTATCCCTGTTCTCCTGCAATCTTCTCATTAAATACTCTCTTATCAATTCAAGCATAGTGACAACAGGTTTCTCCCTAGCCTCCAAAATGTTCGAGTTAAATGTTTCACCACAATTATTCAATAAAACATCACACTTAATATCAGTTTTGAAATGTGATATACTCCACTATGTAGGGGGTTTATCATCAAACCATGCTGCAGCAGTTTTATCAAGTACTGACATTTGTTTCATACACAATCTGAATTCATTAAGGGTAGTAGCCCTTGCAGCCTTCCACAAACAGTTCTTAAATGACAAATCCCTAAAGCGTGCATTCTTTAAGTTAGAATATAGATGCTTACACAAAACCTATGATCTAAAGCAGGAAACACTTTCTCAAATGCTTGAACTAACCCCTTTTGCTTATCAGATATGAAACACCACTAATCATCTCTAACCACCCCCAAATCATATTTCAGAAGTCTTAAGAACACTCCCAAGTCACCCTCATTTCTTTTCCAACAACAGCATATGCAATAGGATAAATATTGTAATTTGGATCAATGCCTACTCCTGTTAATAGAACACCCCCAAAAGAACCTTTCAAATAACACCCATCAACCCTACCACCTGTCTGTACCCCCATTAAACCCATTTTTCAAGGCACCAAAACACACATAAAATTTATCGAATTTCTTATCAATATCCACTGTGGTGCCCGGGTTACTTTTCAGCAATTCATTGGTATAATCTTGCATCATTGAATATTGTACCTCAGGAGCACCCTCTATTGATTTTAGTGCCTTTCTTTTGACTCTATTCGCATGATCTCGTGATACGTTGATTCTTAAATTCTAAATGACATCAACCCTAAAACCTTTGAGATTTCTTTTTGGATCACTTCTGAATTTTTGAATGCACTATTCTGCAAGCCTCTTTGACTTTAAATTTTTAACATGATAGTCCCTTCCACAAGTGTGATTGAAATTATATTCTCTTATCTGAAATGTGCATTCATCAGTCACTTTGTGTGCATTTATCCTCCACTGACAATCTTCCTTAGCACATCTAGCATACATTCTGTTCTTATCATTCTTGGTGATTTTCAAATGTCTCCTTATTTTTATTGCATGACTGTGAATGGCATTTCTAAATTAAGTTTTAGTGCTGAAGATCATACCTAATTCAAAGGTAGGATCATATTATTCCACAGGATTGAAAACAATATTTGGGTCTCTTGTTTCATCATCATCAGACCCCTTCTCACTCTGAAAGTCACCCTCACTCCCAAACATGTCTTTCTCACCCTCTTCATTGCTACCCTTGTCATGATCTTTATTTTTTTTTCATTCTTTTCTTTCATATTAGTTTCTTCTACCTCTCTTTCTATTTGTTTTTCCAGAGCCTCTTCATCAATGTACTCTCCTGTTTTTTGTGTATTCATCTTATCATTTCTCAAATCATAGTCACTATCTTCAAAGGATTCAGATTCTTTCAAATTTTCACCCTCTTCAGTCGACCCACCCTCCTGAGGTTGTGTACTACATTCACCAACCTGACTGCCCATAATATTTCCATCAACTTCAACATATATATTGATTTCTTTTTCAGGAGCTATACCAATACACACATCAAACAAAACATCATCACTACTTACTTCGTAAGACACATCTCCAAGCTTCGTGAAATATGTCCCATTACCAAAATAACCCACCTCACTAGCCATTTCATTCAAGTTTGAAATAGACATTTCATACACATCTTTATAATCAAATTTGTACATTACATTCCCCCAAAAATGATGTAATGGTTGCTAACAACTATCATTATTATCTGAAAGAAAAAAAAAGGAACAAAAATAAACAAACACAAAACAGAACCAGTTAAAAATTTAATCACAAAAAAAATTATAAAAAATCATACAAAAAAGAAAACAAAATAGATACATTTATACATAATTCCAGAAAAAAACAACAACTACAAGGATTAAAGAAAACAAAATGAATACATTTACACGCACATGGGCCAAATAAAATATTCAGCAGACAGACAAAAAAAAACAAAAAAGATCATCCACTGTTGCTTTCAAGACAATAACAACACAATGGAACCATAGTGTTAGAGATCTCGAAACAAAAACACAAGGGACCACTTTCATTTTTTGGGACCACAAAAAACCCTATATTTAACGCTAAAAGTTAGATTCTTTCAAAACATACAAAACTTACCATACGAAGGTAGAGGAAAGTCGTTAAACTCAGGATCCCGAAGTGGCATTGCTTCAATTGGGTTTCTTCCTCCTCAATCGACGATCAATTGTAGATTCGAGTTGAAAGAAGGATTTTTAGGGTTCTTTGGAATTAGGTGAATGTACTGCGATTTGGGGGAGATTTTTATAGCTCTCTTTTTTTACTCGTCCGTTTTTTACAATTTTGCCACGTCATTATTTTTTCCCGCGTTTCAAGCCACGCGTGCTACTAACTGTGTAACTTTTGCCCAGATGGCCTCTTTTTCCTGCCTAAGCCACGTCATTGGCCATACAAGCTCCTAGGTGTTTAAGTTGCGTACGTAGACGTCGGAACCCTAAGCCCCAAATTTCTCTGCCGCGTTTTTGAGCAATTTTGGTTGGAAGGACCAAAATTACCAAAAAAATCAGTACTTACAAGATTAAAATTGTCAGTCCTGTAGTTACGGTCCCAATTATGCCACCCCCATACTTACTGGACCAATTTTGCAATTTTGCCTTATAATTAAAGAAATAGGACACTTATAAAATTAAGGGACGAATAGCATCTATCCTTGTGATATTGAAAATGAGCATATTACCCATCTATGAAAAAGATATGAGTTTACAAATACAATTTAAATAAAATAAAATAAAATAAAAAAATCACCAACTGACATGTGTGTTGTGGCTCTATATTAATCAGATTAAAATAATTACTAACTAATCCTTCATCTTAATTACAGTAATTATGAGTTTGAAAATAATAAAAAAAAAACACACTATTTTATGCCAGGATGGGTAGTTGGGGATTTCTAGAAAGCCCGTTTTATGAAATTTTGGAGCAATAGGGTTACGACTGCTTTATTTATCACCAAATAGAGATGAATACTATATGTTAGCGACAGAAAATTTTTTAACGTTGGATCAGGATATTAGAAAAAAAACAGATTATTCCAACTCGATACTGTCAAGAATTCCTCACTATTGCATGGGATGAAATTCTTCACACGTGTGGAAAGGGGGGGGGGGGGGGAGTGATAGGTAATAAATAAACATGAGGAAGATTGAAACCAAAGGCTACTCAGAAACTGATGCAAGTTGTGGTTCTTGTCTGTTTTTCTTACTTGTTTGAAGTTAAAATAGGGACAAAATCCCCAAATAGATATAACTGCAAATATCTTCCATCCATTTCTTTTCCTTTTTATTTTTTTTATTTCTACCAAAAAGCCAATTTTAGCTACTAAAGTGTTCATATATGTATATATTTAAATAGGGTGAATAGCAATTTACCCTCTTGATATTAAAAATGAGCACGTTATCCCCTTGTAAAAAAAATATAGTAATTTATCCCTTTATACTTTTTTAAATGAAACAATTTACCTTCTTATGCAGGAAGGTAAATTGTTTTATTTTAAAAAATACAAGGAGGTAAATTGTTGTATTTTAAAAATACAGAGAGGTAAATCACTATTTTTTCATAAGAGGGTAATTTGCTCATTTGCGACATCAAAGGGGATTACTTGCACTTTTTCTATTTAAATTTAAATGGTTGTGAATGAGAATAAATAAATAAATAAAATTAATTAAAAATGAGGGTGGTCTCATCGGAAAATGTAAGGAGAGAGGATACTAAATGGTTTCAATCGTGTTGACAGAAAGAAACGACAGTGAGTTTCCTTTTCTCTATGGATATCATTCACTTTCACAATTTGACAAAAATTTTGTCCTGCTGAAGGACATGAACATTTGGTTCCATACATTTATATATATATATATATTATATACATACATACACAAATTAAAACGCGTTTGGCATATATCTATATTTACTTATCAATATTATATAAATATTGTGCTTCAAATTAAAACGCGTTTGGCAGATATCTATATATATCATACTGAAACTATTACTATTCATGAATAAAGGAATTCGATCGTTTCATTCAATGAAAAATTGTATCTGTATGATCTACTAATCAATCGTACTGAAATTAATTGATGTACTGATCAAAAGTATTTTCTTATTTATGTAATTCATGTTATATATCCGTTAACTTGTTAGAACACACATATACGTACTGCCACTAACAGTTAAAATATATACAGTGAACGTAATATACTGAATTATACGTGTAAAAATGAGAAAAAAAAATAAAAAGTGAAGAAGGGGATAAGTAGGGAGCTGTAGAAACCAAGGTGACTCAAAGAATCACGAAGAGGCCATTGTCTCCATAACCCTCATCGGCTTCAATTAGCCGCCCCCAGTTGTGAATTCTGACCCTTTCTATTTTAGTTTACCCTTAGCCTCACTGCATGGTTTTTGTTTTCCATCATGTGAGTTTGGCTGCGCTCCCCATCTGTCTGTCTGTCTGTCTATACGTACGTAGGTAGTAAGAAGCCGAAGCCCGCCCCCGCCCCCGCCCCCGCCTCCGATCCATGTACTGGTTTCGAATGGGATTTGGCTGTTGGGAGTCCCATGCGCCACTTCTGACTGCACTAATACATATGCTGCTGCATGCCCCTCTTCTTTTTCACACCTATTCATTGGTCTTAATTGCACCCACCTTTAATTTTGTTCTAAATATATTTGATTTGGTGAATAGGCACATAATTAATGGATTTGTATTAGTATTAATTAAAATTGAGTGGGTGGGGGATGGGGGTGGGGGTGGGGGATGGGGGTGGGGGTGGGGGATGGGGGTGGGGGTGGGGTCTTCTGCCTCAAGGTTTGGACAATATTTTTTTCGAGAGGAATATATAGTCGTCAACCGGCTCTAGCTATATAAACTCCCCAACCTCGTCTCAAACAAAGCAAAGTAAATAACTATAAACTACAAAAATGTTCGTCTGAAGAGAAAGCAAAGAAGCTTCCTTCCCTTCTCTTCCCTCTCCTCCATCGACCACCATGGCGGCTTCTATTGAGAACCGGCAATTTGGTCGCCAAGAACCGGGATTCCAGGGCGTCTCCCTCCCATTCAAACCCAGTCCGACATCCGACCACCGGTCCGACTCCCCGGTTCGTGGCTGCAGCTTCCCTCCATCCGCCGACGTCACTTTCCCCAACAAGCGCAATATGAATATTGGCAATGCCAGATTTGATTACTCCTCCAGCGATGAGGACGATGATGACGAAAATGATTACTCCTTGGCTATTAAGAAATCCAACGCCGATTTAGAACCATCGGTTCTCGACTTGAGGGACGAGGCCACCGCCGACAACTGGGTGGAGCGCAACCCTTCCATGGTTCGGCTCACCGGAAAACACCCCTTCAACGCTGAGCCGCCGCTCCCCCGCCTCATGCACCACGGTTTCATCACCCCGGTCCCCCTCCACTACGTCCGCAACCACGGGCCAGTTCCCAAGGCGGTCTACGAAAAATGTACGGTTGAAGTCACCGGTCTCGTCAAAAGATCCATGCGGTTCACCATGCACCAACTGGAAACCGAGTTCCCAAGCAGAGAATTCCCCGTCACGCTCGTTTGCGCCGGAAACCGCCGCAAAGAACAAAACATGGTGAAACAAACCATCGGTTTCAACTGGGGCGCCGCCGGGATTTCCACCTCCGTGTGGCGGGGGGTGCCACTACGCGCTATTCTTAAGCGATGTGGGATTATGGGCAAGAAAAAGGGCGCACTCAACGTGTGTTTCGAAGGGGCGGAAGATTTGCCCGGCGGCGGCGGCTCGAAATATGGGACGAGCGTGAAGAAGGAAATAGCCATGGATCCGGCCAGGGACATCATACTGGCTTACATGCAGAATGGCGAGAGATTGACGCCGGATCATGGGTTTCCGGTGAGAGTGATAATTCCGGGTTGCATCGGCGGGAGAATGGTGAAATGGTTGAACCGTATAATCGTTACTACACAGGAGTCCGACAGTTATTATCATTACAAGGACAACAGGGTTCTTCCATCCCACGTTGATGCGGAACTAGCCAACGCTGAAGGTACGATGAACACATCTATATTTACAAAAATTATCTCTGTTTTCAAATTATTTTTTTATTTTTAGAGCTTTTTTACTAAATATTTTCACACACATAGTCCAAATATGGGAAGCAAATTCTAGGATTTGGTCCACTTAAATTAGTATATAACTAAAGGACAGCAGAATCAGTTATACGACAAAAAATGATCATTTGATTCGACAATATGAAGTCCAACAATAATTTTCTTTCCATAATTATCCAAAATTCTATATTAAGAAACATAAAGATTTTATTAATTAAGTTTAAAATTTCAACATATTTATAGTGTATACTGATATACCTCTCACATTTGGAATGTGCATGTTTGACCGAGAAAAAAAAAAAAGATTTAAAGGCAATTTTCGTCCCCTAATTTTAGATCATTCTCATTTTAGTCCCCTAAGTTACTAGAGTTCCATTTTCGTCCTGTAAAACTGAAAAAATCTCAATTTTGGTACAAATTTGGTCGGAAAGTTGAGTCACTCGTCGAAAAAAGTCACATGCCAGGCATGCGACTTTTTAATTGGAGCTTGCATTGTGATTGACTGAAAAAGATGATGTGGTGAAAATATGGCCTGAAGTTAAGGGACGAAAATGAGAATGGCCTAAAATTAGGGGACAAAAATTGCCTTTAAGCCTTTTAGAATGACCAATCACAATGCAAGCCCCAATTTAAAAAGTCACATGCCTGGCATGTGACTTTTTCCGACGAGCAACTCAACTTTCCAATCAAATTTGTACCAAAATTAAGATTTTTTCAATTTTACGGGACCAAAATGAAACCCTAGTAACTTAGGGGACTAAAACGAGAATGGCCTGAAATTAGGGGACCAAAATTGCCTTTATCCAAAAAAAAACAAGAATTGACATAAAATATCCTATAATTTGTAGGAGAAATTAATTTCAACTTTTGGATTCAGTTTTTTCGAATCTAAATTAATTATGTAATAAGTGTAATAAAAATACAGTTAAAAAAAATAGTCAATTATACGACAAGTGTGATAAGTTTAATTTGACTAAATTTGATTGGGTAAAAAGTTTGCAATTAAATGCAATAATAATAATAATTTAATTGTGGAATTTAGGATGACATAATCAAGAGATTAGGAGGGTATATATGTAATTTACTTTATCACAATGAAAGCTGATGATGTTTTTGTCTTGTGTCCTGACAATGGCGTTGGCATTGGCATGCAAGCAGCTTGGTGGTACAAGCCTGATTACATCATCAACGAGTTGAACATCAACTCCGTCATTACGACGCCGTGTCATGAAGAAATATTGCCCATCAATTCCTCGACCTCTCAGAGGTCTTACACCTTGCGGGGATATGCCTATTCTGGTCAGCTATTAATAGCAATTTATTCTCATTTGATATTGAAAATGAGCACGTTACTTTTTTATGAAAAAAATATAGTAATTTATCTTCTTATAAAGAGGTAAATTGCTTCATTTTAAAAAATATAGGAGGGAAAATTGTTGTTTTTAAAAAATATAGGGAGATAAATTGCTATTTATTTTTTCATAAGGGAGTAATTTGCTCATTTGCAATATCACAAGGGGGTTGCTTGCATTTTTCTGCAATATTAGTCCTGAATTATTACTCTTTTTATAATAATTAAATAAGAAGTATCACGTATAAAAATATATTTTTAGATGTGATTATAAAATTTATTAGTTATTAATAAAGATATTAAACTCATAATTTTATTTATATTTATGCATTATTGAATCATTAATTTGTTATTAATTTTATCTATTAGTTGATGAGGAAACCATTTAATTTATTATTAATTGCAATGCACTTCTAAATTTAATTGATAATATTAAATAAAATATTTATCCCTTAAAATTGAATTTTTACATTTCGTCTATATAATTATTATGTTTAATACATGATTTTTATATATTTAGAACATATTCGAATACGTACAAAAGAAAAATATAATTTAAAATAAGATTAACAGAGTCCCGTATTTTCGATTTCTGATAAGAAATTCTAATTTAATGAAATTGATCATGTTTTATTTTTAATGTCTATTTTCTATCTCCTCCATGTAATTTTATTTTGTGTTTGCTATATTATTTTTGTGAAATATTTTATTTTATTATTAACATGAAATGATTTTAAACTAATTAGTTATTGATACTCTTTATAAAAAAATAATCTATTTAGACATATCCATATATTAACTTGTATTGAGATGTCTTATAATTATTCTAATTATATTTTACGATCAATTTTTAAAGTTTGTCAAAATATTGTTTACATTCTTCGTTAACTTCTAAATTTAAAATATTATTGCATAAAATGTTATTTTCTGCATTTTTAACTCCATATTTTTAGTGTAATTTTTTTATTTATTAATTCGTATAAATTTAATTGGCATTATATATATATATTTCTTATTTAATAACTTTTTATGTTTTTAAAAAACTTCATTTTGAATTTATGTGCATACAACATTATCTAATATTGAAAATTATATAATGCGAGATTTCATACATAATTTCAACTTAAAATATAAAGATTAGTGCTTTTATTTGTGGATATTTTTTATTGTTAATATTTAATTTATTTTTGTTAAACGTGAGATCCTATAATTGTATTTTATCACTCTTTATAAATTGTAATGTTTACACACTTTTATTATGAGGAAAAAAAAAAAAGAGAAAAAGTACAATCTAAAAAGAATTATCTAATACTATTTCGTCGAACTCGAAATATGCGATCACGATTGTTGATCGAACAAGGCCACGTATCCTCACGCGATTTAGTGATTGGGTCCTGAGGATGAAAGCACGAATGTGAGCCTCGTCGGGTGCGTCCTCGACAATGAATCTCTGACGCTCAAGTTAGAGTTGATTGAGGTAAATGTGCGAGCTGAGATAGTAAGTCGAAAGTAAATAGACAACAATTACCTCAATAAATGACGCATTACGATATTTATATTTTTAAGTGTGTAAGGTGGGTTGGGCCACGCGTCATAATCTGGATGTTAGCATCTCTGATCGGACGACTACTATCATGTCGGGTCTTCGATTAGCAGGACAGGTTCTATCCGACCCACTTCAATGGGGTGCGAATCTTGTATAGGTAGATTACAGAAATGCCCCTCATCAAGGGTATTTTTGTCAAATTAGGATTTCCCCATCACTATTATCAAAAGTAAAATCAATTAGTTTGAAGTCACTCAATTTAGAATTTCTATAATGAAATTGACGATTTTTATTTGGAATTTTCTAATATTTATTCTTATTAATTTTTTTATTTTTTGAAGTTTGGATTAATATATATTTGCATTTTACACATACTATTTATTTTTTAAATTTTATAGTTACCCAAAAAATCAATATTTTTTAAAAACAAAATTTAAATTATTTCTAGCAAATTAACATTAAAATTTATTTGGAGACCACCCACGTCGCTTTGATAATTACACATACACCACTAGAAATGTCAAAATTATTTCAATCACTTTTTTTATAAAAATTGCACATATAGCTCCCAAAAATATCAACATTATTACACAAGTACCCTTATTCTTTGGTTGTTAGGGGTAATTATGCAAAATGTAGGGATAGTTTATGTAAACACGGCATAAATCAGAAAGTATAAATATAATTATCCCTCTAATTTATTATTGGAAAGAAAAATATAAATAAGGATACGAATATCTTCTCATAATAATAATAAACACTCAAGAGATATTTTCACTATTATATATTTAATCATAAGTTGCACTTAGTAATATTATTTTATCTTCGGTATATTATGGTAAAAATTAAAATTACATGAAATTATAATCTCAAAAAAAATTCCACTACCATTATTAAAATAAAATCAATTAGTAAGAAGTCATCCATGTTAAATTTTTTTAAAGCATTTCCAATTTATTAAGATTTATCATTTTTATTTAAAATTTTATGATATTTATTCTTTTCATTATATATTATAGAGTTTTGAAGTTTATTATTTTATATATTATTTCGATACTATTCATTTTAACTTATATCGTGGCTTTGTAAAATAATATTTTTAAAGTTAAATATCTTCTAACAAATTAATTGCATAGACATATGATTATTCAATTTTTTATTAGAACTCTTAAACAGTCTTCTTTTAATAGAGTTTTATATTTTTATAATTCATTTTTATTTATTATTATAAAAATTACTTAAGTAAGGGTATGAATATCTTTTCACAATGGGGAATAATCACATGAAAGATTCACGCTCTTATAGGAAAAATTATTTGTTTAGTCTCTTAAATATACCTGCTATTAATTTTAATTCTTTAAGTTTAAATATTTTAGTTTTAGTCCTCTAATTTTAAAAAATGTGTATTTTAGTCCTCTGACCCAATTTTGGACAATTTTACTCCACGCACAGCTTTTTAAAAAGCAAATTTAGTCCATCTTCACTCATTTCGCATTTCATAACTAATGCTCACATAGAAGGTATGAATTTATGAAGATTTAATTTTATTTTAGAAGCATGTTGGGCCTTTTAAGAGCATTATGATGGACTATTAAACTTTATCATTTGAAGGGCAAAAGAGTCTTAAACTACGCTAAAGAACTGAATTTACACAAAATTGATAAATACGAGACTAAATCTAATATTTTCAAAATTAAAGGATAAAAAAATAAAATTCGTGTCAAAATTATAGGACGAAAATTTTGTTTTTGCCCACTTTTATATATGTTATAGATATAGATCTAGTAAAACTAAAACCATTATCATCAACGGCCATCATTTAATGCTAATTCCTAGGTTGTGGACGGACGAGATTGTTCTAGGTACATCGTCTGCTGAATGATATCATCATCGAGCATTGCAAATTGTTTGGATCTAGACAGCATTCCTTCCATAATAAGTATTCATTTTCGCCAAACCAACCTTTGCTAGAGACAACTATTTCTCTCTCCCAACCCTCATTAATGTTGTCATGCCCTATAAAAGTAACTTTGTTTTTTTTGTTCCCTCTAAACACACTGTCTCGCACATGATTACATTCTCCAAAGCAATTTATAGACATATATTAATAAGACATTTAATTAATAGGAATAATTACAACTCCTCTCTCTTAAGGTTCAATGTAATTATACGTAAATTCTTTATGGTATGCGAAACTACATCTAGCACCCCTAATGTTTGCTTCCGTCTAACAAGTTAGTCTCTTCGTTAGTCAAAATTTACTGAATTTGCTAATATTAACAGAAAATTGGAATGAAAATTGATATATACTATCGATTGATTTATTAATGACTTATTGTAGGTCAAACAATTTCTTTCATACTAAACTGCCCTTGTAACAGTGAAGATATACCTCCTCATACGCACCAACGCGTGAAAGCGTATGAGGGTAATTTGATTGTAAAAAGATTTATTTGACCTGTAATAAGTTAGTAATAAATCAAGCGGGGTAAATATAGATGTTTTTTTCAATTTTTTTGTTAATATTAGCAAATTTGTGAATTTTGACCAACGAAAGGGACTAATTTGTTATATGGAAACAAATTTCAGGGGTGCTAGATGTAATTTTTTTTTTCAAATAATAGGTGGTCTATATGTAATTACACTAAATTTCAGGAGAGAAGAATGTAATTATCCTTAATCAATATAAAGTAAGAGAAATCCCCACAAAATTTTTAAATTTATTTATAAAATTTTAACTTTAACCACTATTGTTGATAATTTACTTGAACAACTAGTGAGTGGAATCATATTAGGTTTCTTGAGTATAATATAGAGTTCCAGCATCTTAGGTCTTTTTGTTTTAATTACACCTATGTACGATGTAGTATCTTAATGAGTTTCCCATAAAAGACTGGCCGTGGACAATAAACTTCCATTTTTGACTCTCCGATCTTTCAAACCCCGATCATGAGTACAATTATCGACGTGAATTATTACTAATTCATGGAAATTTACGTGAATAAATAGGGGGCGGTAAGAAAGTGACGAGAGTAGAGGTGACGTTGGATGGTGGAGAAACATGGCATGTGTGTTCGCTGGACATCCCCGACAAGCCTAACAAGTACGGCAAATACTGGTGTTGGTGCTTGTGGTCACTGGAGGTGGAGGTGCTCGACCTGCTCGGGGCCAAGGAGATTGCGGTCCGAGCGTGGGATGAGACGCTCAACACACAGCCCGAGAAGCTCATCTGGAATGTCATGGTATGTTTATGTGTATATATATATGTAATTGTATTTTGGTCCAAATACGTATAATTCTTGAATTAATTAGTGGATTAATTATAAAAAATAGATTAATGAGAATAATTAACATGGATTATATATATATTATTTACCGACCATGTGGAGTCACGTGCCACATAAAAATTATCTTCTGAACCTTTGTTGTAAGAACCAATGACCTGGAGTTTTTTCAATGCACTGATGTTTCTTTAATATACCATACTAATGAAGTTTCCTATTTCAAAACTAAATTATATATGATTTTTATTCTCTAGTAATTAGATAAGTATGATTAGAATTATAATAAAAATTTAACTTTTACAGGGGATGATGAACAATTGCTGGTTCCGAGTAAAAACCAACGTGTGCAAGCCACACAAGGGAGAAATTGGGATTGTCTTCGAGCACCCAACTCAGCCCGGCAATCAATCCGGCGGATGGATGGCGAAGGAGCGCCACCTCGAGAAATCCTCCAACGACAACCAAACCTTAAAGAAGAGTGTCTCCTCCCCGTTCATGAACGCCACATCAAAAACGTTCTCCATCTCCGAGGTTAAAAAGCACAATTCCCCCGATTCTGCGTGGATCATCGTCCACGGCCATGTCTACGACTGCACCCGCTTCCTCAAAGACCATCCCGGCGGCACTGACAGTATCCTCATCAATGCTGGCACCGATTGCACAGAGGAATTCAACGCCATACACTCTGACAAAGCCAAGAAGATGCTTGAGGACTACAGAATTGGTGAGCTGATCACTACTGGCTACGCCTCCACGGACTCCTCCTTGAATAACTCGGTGCATGGTCCGAGTAGTAATCTGCACTTGGCGCCGATCAAAGAAGTTTCGCCGACGACGATGAGGAGCGTCGCCCTTGTGCTGCATGAGAAGATCCCATGCAAACTTATTGCCAAAACTTCACTCTCCCACAACATGAGATTGTTCCGATTCGCATTGCCGAACGAAGACCAAGTTCTGGGATTACCCGTTGGGAAACACATTTTCCTTTGCGCCACCATTGATGATAAGCTCTGCATGCGACCTTACACACCGTCGAGCACCGTCGACACTGTGGGATACTTTGAGCTGGTGGTGAAAATTTACTTTAAAGGGGTTCACCCAAAATTCCCCAATGGTGGGCTAATGTCGCAGTATCTTGATTCTCTGGAATTGGGTTCTTTAGTGGACATCAAAGGACCGTTGGGCCACATTGATTACAAAGGAAAAGGGTACTTCGCCGTGCATGGGAAACAAAAATTTGCCAAGAAACTAGCCATGATCGCCGGAGGGACGGGAATCACACCGATTTATCAAGTGATGCAAGCTATCTTGAAGGACCCGGAAGATGATATAAAAATGTACTTGGTGTACGCGAATCGGACGGAGGATGATATTTTGCTGAAAGACGAGCTTGATGCATGGGCAGAGAAATACCCAGATAAAGTCAAAGTATGGTATGTCATTCAAGAGAGTATAAAGGAAGGTTGGAAATACAGTTTGGGATTCGTCACTGAGAGCGTGTTGAGACAACATATCCCAGACTCAGAGTCGTCGGAAACCACCCTAGCCTTGGTATGTGGGCCACCGCCGATGTTGCAGTTCGCGGTAAACCCAAATTTGGAGAAGATGGGATACGATATTAAGGAAAAATTATTGGTGTTTTAGAAAAAAATAATAATTAATGGTGGAAATCATAACCTTGATCGCCATACTTGTAAATAAACTCTATATATATTGTAATTTTCTCTTCTTGTATTTCAACATTGTGATATGTCAAAAAAAGTTTAATGGAATCAAGTCTGGTCGAACTAAATCAATCACAAAGTAAGTGCATTATACTTATTATGTGATTGGTCACTTTCTCTTAGTTGCACACTAATTACACGACAATTATATTTGTACTTGATATGATTGGTTTAGGTTCGATCGAGCCCGGTCCGAACTAGAATTTTTCGTGGTATGTCCACTTCTTGTGGATATTTTTTCTTTTTATTTTTTTCTGCTAAAATTGATATATATTACGTATTGATATATAGTACGTATGGAGGGTACATCAACAAGGTAAAAAGGACCAAATTGCCCTTATATTTTTATAAGATTTGCAGCAAAGGACTGGATTTGCGTGTACACTCGCGGGTCGGGTCACTCGACTGACCCGGTTATCAGCCACTTGATCATCTGACACAGACGTCCAGATGATGCCACGTGGAGTCTTCTCATACGGTGTCGTACACTATAAATATCGGTAATATGAATATTATGGCAAGTGTATTTATTACATTTCAGTCTTATAAGCTCTCCTTAGATCGAATTCGACCCCACTCATTCAATGCACTCATGTTTCTTTAATTTGCCATACCAATGAAGTTTCCTATTTCGAAACTAAATTATATATAATTTTTATTCTCTAGTAATTAGATAAGTATGATTAGAATTATAATAAAAATTTAACTTTTACAGGGGATGATGAACAACTGCTGGTTCTGAGTAAAAACCAATGTGTGCAAGCCACACAAGGGAGAAATCAGATCGTCTTCGAGCAGCCAACTTAGCTTGACAATCAATCTAGCGGATGGATGGCGAAGGAGCGCCACCTCGGGAAATACTTCAACGAGAACCAAGCCTTAAAGAAGATTGTCTCCTCCCTGTTCATGAACACCACCTCGAAAACGTTCTCCATCTCCGAGGTTAAAAGCATAATTCCCCCGATTCTGCGTGGATCATCGTGCACGGCCATGTCTATGACTGCACCCGCTTCCTCAAAGACCATCCCGGCAGCACTGACAGTATCCTCATCAATGCTGGCACCGATTGCACGGAGGAATTCGACGCCATACACTTCGACAAAGTCAAGAAGATGCTTGAGGACTACAGAATTGGTGAGCTGATCACTACTGGTTACGCCTCCATAGATTCCTCCCCGAATAACTCGGTGCATGGCCAGAGTAGTAATCTGCACTTGGCGCCTATCAAAGAAGTTTCGCCGATGACGACGAGGAGGTGCGTCGCCCTTGTGCCGCGTGAGAAGATCCCATGCAAACTTATTGCCAAAACTTCACTGTCCCATGACGTGAGATTGTTCCGATTCGCATTGCCGAACGAAGACCAAGTTCTAGGATTAACCATTGGGAAAAATATTTTCCTTTGTGCCACCATTGATGATAAGCTCTACATGCGACCTTACACACTGTCGAGCACCGTCGACACTGTGGGATACTTTGAGCTGGTGGTCGAAATTACTTTAAAGGGGTTCACCCAAAATTCCCCAATAGTGGGTTAATGTCGCAGTATCTTGACTCTTTGGAACTGGGTTCTTCAGTGGACGTGAAAGGACCGTTGGGCCACATGGATTACAAAGGAAAATGGTACTTCGTCATGCATGGGAAACAAAAATTTTCCAAGAAACTAGCCATGATCACTGGAGGGATGGGAATCACACCGATTTATCAGGTGATGCAAGCGATCTTGAAGGACCCGGAAGATGATACGAAAATGTACTTGGTATACGCGAATCGGACAGAGGATGATATTTTGCTGAAAGACGAGCTTGATGCATGGGCAGAGAAATACTCGGATAAGGTCAAAGTATGGTACGTGATTCAAGAGAGTATAAAGGAAGGTTGGAAATACAGTTTGGGATTCGTCACTGAGAGCATGTTGAGACAACATATCCCAAACTCAGAGTCGTCGGAAACCACCCTATCCATGGCATGTGGGCCACCGCCGATGTTGCAGTTCGCGGTAAACCCAAATTTGGAGAAGATGGGATACGATATTAAGAAAAAATTATTGTTGTTTTAGAAAAAAATAATAATTAATGGTGGAAATGATAACCTCAATCGCCATACTTGTAAATAAACTCTATATATATTGTAATTTTTTCTTCTTGTATTTTAACATTGTGATATGTCAAAACAATTTTAATCGTATCAAGTCTGATCGAACTAAATCGATCACAAAGTAAGTGTATTGTTCTCTTAGTTGCACACTAATTACACGACAATTATATTTGTACTCGCTATGATTGATTTAGGTTCGATCGAGCCCGGTCCGAACTAGAATTTTTCGTGGTATGTCCTCTTCTTGTAGACATTTTTTCTTTTTATTTTTTCCTCTAAAATTGATATACAGTACGTATGCAGTGTACATCAGCAGGGTAAAAAGGACCAAATTGCCATTATATTTTTATGAGATTTGCAGCAAAGGACTGGATTCGCATGTACACTCCTGGGTCGGGTCACCCGACCTGACTCGACTGACCCGGTCCATATGAGAGAATCAAATTATCAACCGCTTGATCATCTAACACAGACGTCCAGATGATGGCATGTGGAGTCTTCTCATACGGTGTCGTACACTATAAATATCGGTAAATATGAATATTATGGCAAGTGCATTTATTACATTTCAGCCTTACAACCTCTCCTTAGATCGAATTCGACCCCACTCATTCTAACTTAAGCATCGGAGGGCCTGAACTGGGGGCCACCCAGCAAGCCTAACATGTACTCTGTTCTCAGGATCCCCTACCAAGAAGCTCGAAGAAAGTTTCAGCAACCCAATCTCAGGATATCCAGGTTCAGCGACCCAACCCCGATTGTGCGATCTGCATCATTTTGGCGCCGTCTGTGGCAATCTGAGAACAAGTGGGTTTGATATGGAAGGATCGTCTAAGAGAGATCACCACATGGAAGAAACTCCTTTAAGGGAGGAAGAGCAAGTTTGGCAGTTGACATGTGCTGATTTACGAAGAATGATCGAGAAAGCTAGCAAAAAGGCTATAGTAGAATATGAGAGGAGAACTGTAACTCCAGCTCGATAAGGAGTGAGAAGACAATTATTCAAGGGTACGGAAGTAGAAATGAAGCACGATCGTGAGGCATCAAGGGCACCTGAAAAAGGTCCCGAGAGAACGATGTCAAACGAGGTGACGAGCAGGAGAGCAGTCTCGCGACAACTAGGCATATCACGGGCAGAGGTGGATAATGTTAGTCGACAGATAGAGAAACTTGACAAACAGATCGTGGATAGCGGTTTTAGGCTTTCGGATCTTCCTAAATACGACGGAACCAAAGATCGGAGAGAGCACGTCGCAACATTTGATCTAGTAATGAACTTGTATGGCCAGACTGACTCGATTAAAGCCAAGCTATTTGTGACCACCTTGAAAGAGAAAGCACAGGAATGGTTCACCAACTTAGGAAGTGGGACCATCGACTCATACGAACAGCTCGTGCAAAAATTCTCTTTTCATTTTGTGAGCAAGAGGAAAGCTAAGAGGTCTGCGACATACCTCTTTACCATTAGGCAAAGGGATGACGAGACACTAAAGAACTTTATGGAAATATTCAATAATGAAATGTTGGAAGTGCAGGATCTCAGAATTGATATGATGGTAAGCATACTGATTCTTGGGCTTAAGAAGGGGCCTTTTGCATCTGTATTAACTCGTGACCCCCCAAAAGAAATAGAGCAGTTGATGGAGTTAGCACAGAAGTATATAAATGAAGAGGAGATGAATGCGATGAAAAACAACGAATGCACCAGGGACTAAGGTCACATGAAGGGAGAGCGATCTAAAGAGGGCAAGAGCCACTCTGAAAAGGATCGCGGGAGACGGGGGTCGTATCAACCTAGATACCACAGATATACACCGCTGAACATTACTAGAGAGAAAGCAATGCTGATGGTAGAGAAGGAGGGGTTTCTTCAATGGCTAGGTAAAACGCGAGATACTGGGAAGTGAAGTTGTCCCAGAAAGAGTGATTGATCTGCCAGTATCCACGGGAGAGGAACCTAAGAACAAAACTTGTATGATCCAATTCTTGGTCGTAGATAGCCCATTCACTTAGGATGTCGTATTGGGACGACCTGGATTGAACAAGTTCAAAGCAATGGTGTCAACATATCATCTGAAAATGAAGTTCTCCACTAAATATGGGATAGGAGAAGTGCGATGCGACCAAAGGGCTGCGCGATAGTGCTATAAGCTTACCATAAAGCAGGCCGATACAGGAAGAAAGGAGTAAAGGAAAGAAGAACAAGGTAAAAGTGGAGAAACAAATAAAGGGAATATGGAGAGGTTAGAGCCTGTCAAAGAATATGAGGTAGAGCTCGTTCCTGGCGAGTTCAATAAAAAAACTCGCATTGGGTCGCAGATGACCAGGGAGATGGAAATGATGACGATAGATTACTTAAGGAGGAACAATGATATGTTTGCATGGAGTCCGCCTGATTTTAAAGGGATAGATCCCAAGGTGATAGTTCATCGCTTTAATATCGATCCCAGATCAAACCTGTGAAGCAGAAGAAACAAATGTTCAGGTTCAAAAGAAATAAAATCATTGAGGAAGAAGTGAGCAAGTTATCGCAAGCTGGATTTGTTGTTGAGATTCAATACACGACCTGGCTCTCCAATGTTGTCATTGTGCCAAAAGAAGCAAGACCTGTCCAAAGGACCCCTACCCGCTGCCTCGTATAGACTTGTTGGTAGACTCAACGGCAGGATGTGCGTTATTCAGCATGATGGATGCATATCAAGGTTACCATCAAATATTCATGGCGAAGGAAGATAGAGAAAAAATGACTTTTGTGACAGAGAAAGTGGTGTATTGTTACAACGTCATGCCCTTTGGTCTCAAGAATGCGAGGGCGACCTACCAAAGGTTGGTGAACAATATGTTCAAATGATCAAATAGGAACCACCATAGAGGTATATGTGGATGATATGTTGATGAAAATCAAAGACCATGTGGAGCACTTGGAGAAGGCCTTCACAATCATGAGATCTTATGGAATAAAGCTGAGTCCCTCCAAGTGTACATTTGAAGTAAGAGGGGGGAAGTTCTCGTAAGTTGTCTTAGGTTCCAAGGAGATTACTCTTAGGGCTAATGTGGTCCAATGTGGACGCTGACCTCAGGATTGATGAAATACCACGTAGAAGAATACGATGCCACGTGGGGGACTGCCACGTGTGTGGGCATTTTGGGCCGAATATTTGTCAGGCTTTAATGATGGTCCGAGTAGGGGATGCCTTTAGCCTCCTCTCTTTGCCAATCTATTTTCTAGGAGACACGCTCCAAGGCCGCTTGCCAATCAGTTTTCTTAAGAGTACCTGCTAAGACCGCCTATCAAGTCTTCTTGGGCCTCTCATGGCTTGGGCCTCCTAGGATGTTATGGACCTCTCATTTCTTTCTTCTTTTTTGATCACTTGGGCCTCTTTGGGCCAGCCTATTTTTATTCACATTAATAGCTCCCCACTTTAATAAGTAGAGATTTCAACACTTATTAGAGTAGAAGTCTTCAGAGATGGGGTCCGAAGAATGAATTTTTCTTTTCTCCTTTTTTTTTGAATTCTTGCAAAGAATGTTAGTAGCATAAGCATGTTTAGAATAAGAAGAGAGCTTACTTCGTGTCTGTATGGAACTGGGCTTTATATGAGGGTGCCTCCAAGGAGGAAGGCTTAACGGGTATCTTTTGTGCCTACTCCAGTGTTAGACTTTATTTTTCTACAAGAGAATGTTAAATAACAAAGATATGTATATAATATGAATAGATCTTGCACGAGGCAAAATTATTGTGTCTCGGAGGAGGAGGCCTTACTTGAGAGGGGACCCTTCTTGGAGCGAGGCTTAAGAACCTCACCGAAGGAAGAATAAGGTGTCCATCGAAAGCAGGCTTATATGCCTCCCTGGAGGAGGGCTTAAGTACCTGAAGGGGCAGTGCTTATAAGTCTCCAAAAGAAGAATCTAAGTGCCTGCCCGAAGGAGGGCCTATGTGGAAGACATGACTTTTTATGAGAGGGATGTCTTTCTCGTGAAATCCCTATAAGAAGACGCATGTTAACACATTGAAAGTGGTAAAACAACCTCCAAAATTATTAAGTTAAAATATTAAAGATATTCCTTGAGCGAAGCTTGTATGTCAAAATTTATTGAGTGAGGGGGATGCCCCTTGGTGCAAGATTTTTTTTAGGGGGATGTCTGCCTCGGGGCAAGGCTTATTCTTAGAAGGCGTCTAGGTGGAGTAAATTCTCGTCCTCTTGTTCCTGCATTTTTCACACAGGACAGCATTCTTGTACTCTCTAGCCTCCTCCAAGTTGATGTATTGTTCAACTAGTGCTAGGAGATTGTAAAAATTGCGAGGGGGCTTCTTAGTTAAGGATTTCAAAAAATCCCCATCTTGTAATCCCTGCGTAAAAGCACAAATTAGTGTATTAGATATTATAGAAGGGACCTCTAAAGCCGCTAAATTAAAGCGTTGAAGATACTCCTTCAGAGATTCCCCATTTCTTTATGGTAAAGAGAAAAGGCTCATAATTGTCATTTGACATCATTTATGACTCGCAAATTGATGGAGAAAGAGAGAACGAAATTCTCCAAACGATTGGAAGGATCCCGAGGGCAATTGACTGAACTATTGTTGCGCCAACTAGATGAAGGTGGTTACAAATACACGGCATTTAACCCCAGTGGTGTAACGGTGGAGAAATGAACATTCTCAAAGTAAGAGAGGTGCTCTTGTGAATCTGTGGTTTCGTCGTACTCCGGTAGGTTTGGCTTCTTCTAGTTGAGGGGAAGTTTGTCTACATGATTTCTTCACTGAAGGGGATACCTTGCTTCTCCTCCGAGCCATTCCCGCGATTTGGTACTGGATGTCTTGGAGGCATTTCTACAAGCATTACAACACGCGAGCCACTGAGGCATCCACGTCTAATGGAGTTACTATGCAGGCTGGGACTAGTGTCCCCATTTGCTCCTGTATGACCGCCGTGATCATCTGTTGTATGGTCTATAGGAGTCCTGGGGGGAGACCCCCGAGTAGGTGTCTAAGGAGGGACTATGGTATGGAAACTCAGTCAGCGGGTCAGCAGGTCTAGGGGGTCCTAGGACCATCGCCTCACTAGCGGGAGCCAAGGATGTTCTTGCAACAATTTGCAAAGTCTGATTGTTGCCAGGTGCCTCCGCAGTCTTTTGTTCGCTTGCGGGATTGTTGGGGGTTTCAATGGTAATTCACAACTTTAACTCAAGTTTCCTACAGGCGAAACCAATGATGCGTTCAAAAGATGCACGGGTCCAATTGATATGGACGATACTTAAAGCTTGGATCAAAGCGAATGCAAATCCTAAAGGGGAACCTGCAAAAAAAAGTGTTAGAACTCAGACGCCCAAGTTAGTGGCAAAATTTAAGAATAAATAATCGTAAAAATAAATCACAATGAGAAGTCGAGAAGAAACTCATAGGAGAAATTGTGATCGGAGTGCAATTCGAATGCTAAAGCAAGAATAGAGGTGGTTTCCTAGATTCTGGAGGGTGTCCCCGTTGGAGGACTAAAGGTGTTCCTGTTGGGGGACTGCACCTGTGACTCTGCACACCTCCTTTATCCTCTAAAAAAAGGGTTAAAATTCGTGTGGATAAGGCTTGACATGGTCTTATCTTCAACTGACAGCCTACAACAACACATCTTTGCCTAGGGGAGAACTTCTTTCATGCGAGAACTCCTATTTCGCGGGGAATCCGTTTAAGTTTAAGAGTCTTGTGTTTTGTGGGCGCCTCCCTTCTCCTAGGCTGTCTTAGTTGCCAGAGGGGTCCTCCTAAGGCTGATGTGGTCCAATATGGATGTTGACCTCAAGATTGAAGAAATTCCACGTAGGAGAGTGCGATGCCATGTGGGAAAGTGGGCTGCCACGTATGTGGGCCTTTTGGGCCGAATATTTATCGTGCTTTGATCATGGTCCGAGTAGGGGGATGCCTTGAGCCTCCTTCCTTTGCCAATCTATTTTTTGGGGGACGCCCTCCTAGCCCGCCTGCCAATTTGTTTTTTAGGAGGCACCCTCTAAAACTGCCTATCAAGTGTTCTTGAGCCTCTTATGATTTGGGCCTCTCATGACTTGGGCCTCCTAGGATGTTATGAGCCTCTTATTTCCTTTTTTTTTTTTGTTTTTTGGATCTTTGGGCTTCTTTGAGCCAACTTATTTTTATGCACATTGTATGTATTAAAACAAAATGATTTTTTCTTTTTTTCATAATCTTTAAATGAAGCGCTATTGTACTAAAATTTTCAATGTGCTTACGAGCGCCTACAGTCCAGAATCAAATATTATATATATATATATATATATATACATGTATAAGATTTACTCCTCTAAGAATTCTTCACATATACAATCAAACATTGAAATCTCAAAACATCTGTATTTTTCATAACGACAATTAACATGAAGTATGTTAATATCAAATCGATCTAAACAATACCAAAAAAATCATCGATGATAAATGAAATATACTTCAACGAGTATGTACAATAAATTTACCCCACGTATCATATAATAAATAAACTAAAGTAAAGATGTCAATGATGGATGCATAAATATTGTAAAATAAAATATTTAAGCTATGAGTCGATCAATTTTCAGTCATGAATGCTACTATATATAATTCTCTAATGGCTTGTCTCCATCATGGGCTGATGGACTCTCCTTGGACTTCGTGATCCCTTTTGGGCCAAGTGCTTTTGGGCAGCACACACCATTTAGTCCCCCCACTCTAAAGAGGAAGAATTCCCCCATGTCCTTAGAGTAGGAGCCCTTGTAGCGTGAGAAGAGAGGATCCTTCTTTAATGTTTTGCTACCTGTTTCATATTGTCACTTTCAGCAACTTAGGAAAGCATATCTCAACTTTTTGTTAGCTTGATTTGATAACCATAATCATTGCAGGGACATGCGACATTTTGGTAACCACCCTCTGTGCGCCTGGTAACCATCCATCCACGCGCTTGGTAATCGCCCACTCTTATGGGGTTACAAGTGGGTCGTGGGTTTAAATCTCTTCTAGCATTATCTTGGCTAAGTAACCTTCCTTTGTTTTCCTCTCTCAAAAACTCCTTTTGAAAGCAGAAGGGTTTCACATCTTCATCTCTAGTAAGTATTCTTCTTCCTTCTTGTTTTTCCAAAGTTTTGTCCGTGTCTTCTTCTAGTGAATCTATGCGTTTTCTTAAGGAGACCTTCTTGGGCGATGATCCCTTTGAGGTCACCTCAAGGAAGACAAGCCCTATCTTACCTCGATTCACCAGGGGCCAAAGGAAGAGCCTAAGACAAGTGACGATCGCTGCTCGATGTTTGATAGACGAGGAGGCAGGGGAGAATAACGGTGAGGGTTCTTCCCCTGAGGAAGAGAGGGAGCAAACTTCTCCTCTAGGGGAAGAGAGCACGCCTGGGTCTTCCTTCGGGGAGAACAGGGTGTCTGGATCTCCTCCTAGGAAAGAGGAGAGGAGGTCCCACCAGGAGGAGGAGGAAGAAGAGGAGAGGGTGCCCCAATCACCAATAAACTGGGGGTCCTATACTCCAAAGACCTCCTCCATAGATAACTTGTTTCAAGAATTTCATGTATAATCCTTTATTATGTATAATCCTTCTCCTACAAGTCGTCTGTTCCATCCAACTCCCAATTGCTTGTGTTTTTTCATAGCCCAGCTGCATTCAGATTTGTGTTTCCTTGTTCCCCGTTTTTATTCAGAGATCACTCGTCTTTTTCAAGTCCCTCTAAACTAATTCGTCCCCAACTTTTTTCAAATTTTGGCTGGTTTTTTTATGGTTTTTCGCTTTAATGGTATCCCTGTAATAGCACATGTCTTCACTAAATGATATCGCCTCAAGCGGGCTGAAAAAGGCTTCTTTTACTTTGTCCCTCGAAAGGGGGTGTCCTTCTTACCATATCCTAATCCTCCCAAATACTGGGAAAATAGTTAATTTTATGTCCTACCCCCCATGCCTGGTCCTTCCCTAAGAAATGGGTTCAAGAAACCCCGCCTCTTGTACATGTAGGAGCGAGAACAACAACTCTGTCTTCCTTGTTGGATAAATTGAATGAGGCCCCCTATGATTGTCGGTCCCTTACTGATAAGAGGCTGTAAGGGCATTTTGTCTTGGCTCCTCAAATAAAACCTTTAGGGGATTCTTTGGGTATCTCTTTAATATTTTATTTTTGTTGCATATTTTTTATTGTGCATCATTGTGGTGCTAATTTCTTTTTTGATTTCGGCAGAAAAACATCTTGTTCAGCAAACTCATGAGGGATCACGTCTTGGGGGGTCGTGCTTGAGGGACTCCTACTCCAAGATCTTTGATGGGCGCCCTTGCCTCAAGTGAATCAAAGGGTAAGCGTCTCCCTTCCTCCTTTACGGGTCCAGTAGCTGGGAGTTATTCGAAAAGGCCTCATATAAGCTCCATTAGGGCTCCCTCTTCACGTCCTTCATCTGTGCTCCCTCCTACTCCCTCCTCCAAAGAAGAGGTGGAGACTCCCCCAAAATCCTCATGTGTTTCTTCTGCTTGCCTTCACAATCGCCAATCCTTGGATCAAGAGAGGGGGAGAAATCCCTTAGTGGCTGACCTGAGAAGGGGGATTTTATCTCCCTGGGATAAGCAACTTCTCCCCATGATTCGCCTTTTCGAAAGTTTGGGTATCCTCCATGTTGATACACTTAGCTGTGCGAGCTAGGAGAGCATCAAACTTAGAAACAGGTTTTTGGCTAGGGACTTGAAGAAGTCTTCATCCAGAAATCCTTGCGATAAAGCATCGGATTTCACTTTCTGAGTGGCAGAGAGTACCTCCAAGACTGCATTGAATCTCTGCAGGTACTCCTTCAACGGTTCGTTGTCCTTTTGGCGTATGGCAAAAAGCTGAGCTCAGTCTTTCGAAGCTTTTGACTGCTAGCGAACTGGTGTAAGAAGAGAGATTAAAACTCTTGAGAACTTCCTATCGCTCCCACAGGAAACTGATTGAACTATTGTTGTGCGGCCTTGGCGATTGTGGTGGCAAAAACGCGACATTTGATTCATTCCATATACCTATGAACATGAGCTTAAAAGTACGATGAAAATTAGACCATTGAGAAAACCATTCCAAAATGAAGTACAATTTAAGACGATTAAAGTATTTAGACCATTGATGTGTCCAGTATGGGATTTTCTTAATCTTTATGTATTTTCTTGAAAAAAAAATATTTATTTGGAACTTTAGGAACAATTTTTAACAAATAGGAACGGTTTTGTAATACAGATATTTATACAATGTCGTCTTTGGGTAAAACGATGTCATTTTCGTAGTTTAGGAACGGATATGGGAACTGTTTATTTAATAAATGATCCTTCCTATAGAAGTTCAAAAAAATTACCATTCGAAACGAATCAAAACATCGTCATTTTGCTAGTAAAATGGCGTCGTTTCATTAATATAGGAACGATCGTAGGAACAGTTTTGTAATACTTGACCATTTTAGGACCGTTTTAAAATTTTTAATAAATAAGTGACACTTAACAGATTTTTTGCTCACTCTAAATCACTCTTCCCCTCTCTCTCTCTCTTGCGTCTGCCAGGTTCCTGCCTCCCTCTGTCTGCTGCTGCTTCCCCTCCTTGGTCGCCTCCCTCTGTCCGCCTTCTCTCTCTCTCTCTCTCTATATATATTTATATATATATATATATCTATTTATATATCTATTTATCTCTCTCCATTTTCCGCCGTTCACCATCATTCCCAGTCGTTGCCCGTCGTTCCCCACCATTCCTCTTAATTTTTAAGGTTAGTATTAAAAATATTTTTTTTATTATTTTTTGTGAAATTGTGCAGTATTGTGGAAACTGCAGATATTGTAGATATTCTCACTATTTTTTTGAATTTTCTGTGTTTTTTTTTTCTAATTTTTAAAATGCATTTTGTATTAAAAGTTTGTTTGAAAATAATTTGTTGAAATACTTAATTTTTCTGAAATATTAATTTTTTTTGGAAAATAATTTTCTCAAATATTAATTTTTTTTGAAATGTTTTGTAAATTAAATTATTTTCTGAAAATAAAATATTTTCTCAAAATATTATTTCTCTTTTCTATATATTGTGTAATTTTTTAAAATAATTTTTTGAAATTAAATTATCCGGTCCATAACCGTTCCAAAATCCGGTCCAAAGTAATTCATCAATTAAAAAATCATTCCTAAATTAGGTGCAAATCCCGCAATATTTTTTGTAGTGCAAACCTTAAGAAAAGACGGTGTAATTATCCCAAATAGTAACAATAAAGAAAATAGGGTAAATTGCATTGATATCCATTGAGATTAGATCAATATACACAAATATCCCAAGTTTTTTTAAAAAAATTACATACACATCCTCTTAGGGGTGTTAGTATAATGTGCCATAGAGGGTATTTTGTGAATTTATCACTTTATAAAGATGTAGTTATAATTACAGTTACAACACTAAGTATATTTATAGTTTTGCAAAAGATATGAAATATTATATACTCTCAATATAATTTTCCCAAAAAAAGATATTAACTTATACAAATATTATATACTCTCAATATAACTCAATATTTATCTGATTATACAAATAAAAATATCTTATAATTAAGCTCATACATAACTAATATTTTTATTCAAATAACATATGTTTATGGTATTCCTACTATATATTTTTTTTCATTTTCCTTCAAATTTTCGTTCCCGGTGTTCTCATCCAATGTTGAAGCAAAGGTTACAAACCCTTTTTATTGAAAAAAATCGATCTTGAAATTTAATTCGCTTATCATTGAACCAACAATTTATTATTCAAAGTCTCTTGATAATTTGGATATCCTATTTATTTTATATCTGATTAACTTTAGTTAAGATGCACAGTAGAACGAATCGATCTGTATATGTATATAAATAAACATATAAACAAATAAACTTGAATAGTAAACCATAAAAAAACAAATATACAAACAAATAGGACTGATGTAACAATTGACAAGTCAATAAATTAATGTACTGAAAATTTAGAAGTAGAATAATAAAAATAAATAAAATAAAATGTAGTAGCAAATTAAGTTAGAAAAATAAAATAAAATTAGATAACATATTGCATAATGCATATTTAATTAAATTATTACTTTTGTGTTTAAAGAAAAGCCCAAGCGGGTGGGCTTGCTAGCCTAACCAGATAGGCATGGCCAGGCCCACAACACAACTTGAACTTATAACAGTTTGATGGATTTACTTTTTTGAAGATTGGGCCTGGGATGTACTGGTTATAGTAAAATCTAAATAGATACGATGAAATGAAAATCGAGATATGATGATCGAATTTTTGGAAGAAAATTATGCTAAGATCGGCAGTTAGAATGCTCGATAAAAGCTGACAACAATATTCAAGCAGTCTGGAATAGGTGTATGAGTCGAGCTCGACCCTTTTTTGGCGAGCTCGAGTTCGATTTTAAATTATGAGAATCATCAAACTTTTACATGAATTTATAAGTAATAAAATAGATTGTATAATGTATACTATGTTATAAATATACCAAAATATAGTGTGAAATTTTTTATTTATTGTTATAAATACAAACTACTAATTAGTTTAGTAGTAATATAATTAGTAAAATATACCAAAAAAAGAATTTATACTAAACAATTAAAATTGTAGAAAAGTATCTATTATCTAGAATAATTCAATTGAAATACATAAAAATTATAGTTGAGAATAATATATATTCACAATCTCCAATAAATTTATATATTATAAATATTAGTATTACATTGATTAACTATTATCTTACATTATTGAACAACAAGGGTTAATCGGGCCATCAAAATTCAGATCAAACCGTTAGATATGATTAAATTTAAAGAAAAATACGTTTGGTAAAGTTTTAGACTTATTAGATATACGGATGTCGAGATATCGTACTCGTAACATAAGAATAATCATTCAAGATAGTGTACTGTTGAATCAGGCCATGTGATTTTAAATCATACCGGCTGATATGATCTAATAGACATAGACTTATATAAATTTAAATTTGGTATGAATCGAGTGCACAGATTTTAAGATATCCTATTGTTGATTAAACTTTTTGAACTCATTATATATATAATAAAATAAAATAAAAATAATTAAAATTGTTCAACCATCACTACTATTATTATTATCATTATTTTTAGATTAATTCATAGAAATTAAATTTCGACATAAATTTATAAGTAATAAAATAAATTGCATAATGCATATATGTATCTTGATATAAATATAAAACTTAGAAATAGATTAAAAAAAATCATAAGTGAATTACTTGTCAATTTAAAAAAAGTATAACATAATACAAATATATATTAAAATATAACATAAAGTTTATATGTGTGATATTATATAATAATTTTTTATAATTTACTAAGTTGTTGATTAAATTTATTTTTGTATAAAGATTAAATATATATAAATAAAAGTACCATAATTTATTATTATTCAAAATAAAATATATTAATTAACAATTATAATATATCGTCAATTTTGAGTATAAAATTGATAAAGTATTGAATATGAAATTAAATATTTTATAAATAAAAAAATAGAAAAAGCTCGCGAGCTGATGAACAGAGATAAGCTCGAGCTGACTCGAATCGGGCTCAGCTCGTTTGACACCCTTAGTCTAGAAGGTGTCCCTCGCTTGGGGACCAAACCTGTATTTATATGGGAGTGTCCCATGCAATGGGGTTCTTCACGTCTTCCTTAATTTTCAAAAAAAATAGGATCAAAGTTGTTTGGATAAGTCATAATCTGTTTTAATCTTTTGTTAGGTTTGCTTTTGAAGACCTATTTTTGTGTTGGGGGAAATTCTTTATCAACAAGGACTCCTAGCTGCTAGGGAATCTTAATTGTCAAGGAGTCCAAGGCTTTAGGGGGACCTCCCTGGAACCATGTCCTCCATGCTAGCGAAGAGGTACATTTGGCGAACCAGGTGTATGCCAGGTTGGGGATATTTGAGCGTTGATATTGGGCTAATTATCTATTGAACCATATTCTTGAGCTAAACTTGTAGCTATTTTTCGACTCCTGCTCCCTTCATGGGTCGTTGGGTTGATGGGGGAGACCTTAGCCTTTTTATTCTTGGGCTAGACTTCTTTGGTCCGTAGGTTTCATTCAACCCCTCAACTCCTTGTTAGAGTAGGAGCTTCTGCTATGTCTGAGGGAGGCTCCTTTCCTTGTCTTTGGGGGAACCATTTGTAGCGGGTGCCTCCCTCCTCTGCTCTTTTACCACCTCTTATTTCCTTTTCTAAAGTATTGGGCTCGGAGCCCCATACCTTGTCAGTGTAATTATGATGGCTAGGGCTACCCGTAGCCATCATTATTGCTGCATCAGGGGGGCGATTGATAATTGCCCTCTCCCATGAGCTTAAGGTGCCAAGTAACCGCCCAATAGGGAAGGGTTATAAAGAGACGTGGGTTTAACTCCCCCTCCCATGTCCTTGGTTCATAGTGTAATTTCCCCTTTCTCCTCCTTCCTTTCGCATATTCTTCTTGAAGAGCAAGGGTTTCCTCAAGAAATCTGTAAGTATCTCCATCTTCTTTTGTACTCCTTCTATAGCTTTCTTTCTTGACATTCTTTTATAGCGTCTTCAGACGAATCCGTCAGATTTGTGAGGAAGACTTTCCAAGACAACGACCCTTTAGAGACCACTTCGAGGAGAACGGGCCCTGGCTTTTTTGAGTTCCTAAGTGGCCGGAGGCGGAGCCTATGGCGGGTAGTGGCGACTGCTCGTCGTTTAATAGATGAGGAAACTAAAGAAGAAGAGGTAGGAGGGAATGAAGGGGAAGGTGTCTTCCCTTAAGGAAGAGGAGGGGGAGGTGCCCCAATCGCCAGTGCATTGGGGGCTTTCTCTCTCAAAACCTCGGCGTTGAGTAGATGATAGAAGAATTCCATATCCCCCCATTCTTCATTATTTATACCCCCTCCCCTACTAGTCGCCCCCATTCTCCTCCTACAAATTGTTTGTATTTCTTCTCCGCTTAGTTACGGTTAGGTTTATATTTTTCTGTTTCCTCTTTTTATGCTGATGTTGCTCGTCTCCTTCAGGTTCCTTTGAACCAGTTGGTCCCTAATTCTTTTAGGGTTTTGGCTAGTTTTCATATGATTTTTCATTTTCTCGGGTCCCTTGTCACTGCTAATGCTTTTGCCCAGTGCTTTCGGCTAAAACGTGCTGAAACAGGTTTTTTTCTTTTTATGCCTTGAAGGGGGGTGTCCTTTTTGCCTGTTCCCCACCCTCCAAAACGTTGGAAAAACAATTTCTTTTATGTGTTGCCTCGTCATGCTTGGACCTTCCCTGATCGCTGGATACATCTTCCCTCCTCCTATTGTAAATGTCGGGGTACGGGTTGTTGCCTTGTCCTCCTTGCTGGCTGAGTTGAATGAGAGGCCTTGTGATTACTGGGCCTTGATCGATGAACAGCTCTCGGGGCATTTTAGCTTGAGTCCTTAGGTGGAACCTTGGATTTTAGAATTTGTGCACAATGAATTTTACAGAATAATCGGTGCAAAGATATTATTCGTCAAACACATCCAATTTTTGTATACAGGAAGAAAAAGTGAAAGAAGAATTAGATGAAGAACAAGAAGAACAACTTGTGATAGGAAGCAAATGCTAGAATAGTGAGTGTGTGAGAAAATGTTCTCAAGTGAGTTGTGATTTTTCTCCTTCAATTGCTTCCATTTATAGAAGTGGATGATCCTATTTTTCTCCATGTGCTTGAGTGAATTTGTTGATCATGGCTATCATTCAAGTCTCAATAATACAGCTTGTGGGTTGCAAAGCTGATTTTTGAATTTTTTTTCATATCATCATCATCAATTTCTATGGAATTGGCCTAAAAATTTCAAAGCAATCATCCTCATTTTGATCTCCAAGGTTGATAGGCGATGGAGAGTCTTCCTTGTCACTTTGAATTTTTTCAAAAAATTTTGCATTTCTTCTGTTGAGTTGCTTTGGCTATTCTTGCAAACAAATTATTTTTCTTTAGTAAAAATATCTCCTGCTCTGAATTGATCTCTTTTCCAAGAATTGTTGAAGTTTTACACATTGTGGGATCTTGTTTGAACTTCTGTGTTCATTTTGTCCCACCATTTGACGCAACATTCTTCCCCAAAGAAAATATGATTGTGCCTTCGTCAATTTGAAGAGGTTTGAATTGTGGTTTAATTTTCAATATCCAGGTGAGATTGAATTCGATGTAAAATTTGAGCAAATTGAAAAAGTGTTGTCCTGAAAACATGCTGATTTTCAAGTTCTCTAAAAAGAATTTGAAGGCTTTTTGAACTGATTTTGAGAAAATTTGTGGTTCTGGACCAAAATAGCGCCACCATGTAGCAATTTGAGATTTTTTTTTTCAAGGGTAATTTTGGTAGCAAAAGGAAAATAAAATGACATGGTATTTTTCTCGTTCTATTTGAGGAGAAAATCTTGGAATGCTTTGGTATAACTCCAATAAGAAATCAATAAATATTTTTTATTTGGCATGTTTTTAAGCTCATGTGGACTTTTTCCCAATCAGATAATGAGATAATGGAATTTACGAATTCCAATTTATATACTATAAAAACGGAAGAACAAGTCATATTGATATTGATATTATCAAATTGAGCCCCAATGAGTTTTAGTCAAATCCGATGCGAATCAAATTTGAGTAATATTGATATTTTTCAACTAAATTCTATTATTATATTTTTATAATAGAATGTTTACTAATAAACCTAAAATCGAACGTTGAAAAATTTAATTAATTTTTCAACCCTAATCATATATAATCATTGGCAGCATATATATATATATATATATACCAAAAAAATATACACAATCATGCATCGTCACAACATGAAATCAACACCAAATTTCCTCTTCCAGATCATCAAGTATAGACATATATTCTACATCATGATCATCCACACCAAGAAAACATATAAAAGAAAATAGAAAACCCTAAATTAGACTAGCTAGAAGATCAGGCAGAGATATATTATTACAATGAGGATGAAGAGATGAGTAGTTATGAATTTATGATTACATGATAGAGCAGGCATTTGGATTGTCATCACTGAACATAGCAATGTAGGGGTCCTGATGATCAATCCTTGTCGGAGGTGGGGGGTTGTCAAGTTTTCTGACAAAACCAGCAGGTGCCTTCTTGTCATAAGCCTGAGGAGCGTAGGGCTGAGCTACGAGGTTGTAAGGAACGTACGGCCATATCTCTGCCTTCTTCCCTGTCGACTTCGCCTTCTTCAACACCTTGCTTTCCTCCACGTATCCTGTCACCGTCACCTTCTGCTGCTTTCTGTTTATCTCCACAGATTTCACTCCTGTACGTACACAACCCAACATACATATTTTCATCGTAACAACATACGCTCAATTTCGAATACAAGATCTTTTATCGTAAATTTTAAACTCAAATTATTGGGTTGTCCCCCAGTGTACTGGAATGTTGAATGTGCTTTTCATGTTCTTTCTCTTTTTTTTTTTCTTTGGTTATAGACGCAATTTATTATATTATCTAATACATTTATTATAAGAAAATGAATCAATAGTTACGAAAAATTTAATGGTAAAATCAATATCAGATTAATTACCATTTGATATATATTTATATATATAATTTATTGTTAAATTCGTCGGAAAATAATTTTTTATTATAAGATTAATTATCAAGTAAATTTTTTATATTAAATAAATATAGATTAAAAAAAATCACTTGCTAATTAGCTCGAAACTGGTATTTTTTCGAAACTACTGAGCTAGTTTCTTATAGAAATTTAAATTTAAAACTAATTCAAATGCACCAATAATTCAGATAAAGAAAAATACGTTGAATTGAGATAAAGAAAATGCATTAGAAATAGATATATATATATATATATCTACATTTTCGAAACTCGAACCTACAATCTTTTACTATCCTTTAAAGTAGTAGCTAAGAAAGAGAAATTCTCTGGCGTGGATCAGCTCTAGCCTGATTTAATATACACTTGTTGTATGAATTGTGTACAACTAATCAAGAGGAGCGAGTTTTTACAAGTATAAAAAAATTATAAAAAAATAAATTATAAAAAAATTATAAATTTAGTAAAAAGTAAAGTTGTTTGAAAATAAAAGTGAAAAGTTTCGATTATTCGATGAGAAAACCTTAATAAGCACAATTTTTCACTAATAAATTGTAAAAATTTACAAGAAGAATTTTATAACTTTTTACTTAAACGAGCTTAATTTAAGCAATTCAAAAGATAAAAGTTGTAAATAAAAAAATTCAATTTATTTTTTTAAAAAAAAAGTTATTAAGTACTTAAATTAAGTTATTGAAAGAAAAAATAAAAAAAGACTATATCCACCAAACACAATAATTCATTACTTATCTTCTTCTAATATATATATATACTTCTAATATATATATATATATACCTTCATAATGCAGCATACATAATTTAAGCAGTATGAATCAAAACACAGCTTATTCTAAGCTGGTTGGAAGTTGGGACTTGTAAAATTAAGAGAACTTCTAACACAGAGATCGACGGAGTTGGAATTCACACTTGTTGTGTGATTGGTTTGGTTCGACTGAATTTGATTCGGGTTAGAATTTTCGATAAAAATTATATATATACACACATTTATACAGAAATACATGTGTAGACATACCAGTTAAAGAAGACAAAGCATTCTTGACTTTAAGCTCACAGCCATCACAGTCCATTCTGACCTTGAGATTCACTGTCTGAAACTGCTTCTTCCTCTTCTTCTTGTCCTTCCGACCACTGCTCATCAGCTCCGAGATGTACTCCAAAGTCCCTGAAACCCCCATTCTTCAAGCTTAAAAAAAGCTGCTGTGCTCAAGTTTCTTGGACTGGTTTTGAAATCCTTCTTCAGAGGGACTGCTTCTTTATATAGGCATTTCTGCTGGGAAAGGGCTGTGGGGCCCCTTCAATATACATCCTTACATCTCTCGCGACTGTGGGAGGAAAATGTAGTTTTGGTACAGTAACTTAGGTTATTTGGGGTTCTGATCTTTTAATTTTATAGGGTGGTATTTTGATTCTGTGTCTTTTTAATTTTTACAATTTTAGTCTTTTTCTTCGCTGAAGTTCACCTCCACTGACGAGAAGGACTGAAATCACAAAAATTTTAAAAAATATATGACCAAAATGCTATCCGAGAAGTTAAAAAGGACAAAATATTAGCAAAATTAATCCAATAGGAATAATAGTCTCAATTTAAAAGGTCGTGGGAGATGCACATGTATTTTTCCGGCAAGAAGGGTAAACTCCGGAGAAAAAGAACCAAAAATCTCAAAATTTAAACAGATGCGGGACCGAAGAAAGATATTATCCTAAAATGATAAAGGACAAAAACGTTAAATAACCCAAATTATTACAGGACAAAAAATACATTTAAATCAGTGACTGTGGATCCTATGCTAAGTTGACGGGTGATTTTTCATCATAATTCACAAGAAACTATTCAAGTAGAAATTAAATTTTGAACAATAATACATACGAACGTAGTAGAATTTTTCAAACCACGTAAATTTTTGTATCTTTTAAATACCTTCTTATTCATATTTTCTGTACTCATCCACAAAAAGATTTGTTTGGATAATAATGATTTTATTATTAAGTGTAAGGCTTTTCACAACTTAATTTGAGAGAAAGTGACAGAACGTAAATAAAGCAAGGCTTTAAACTGTCAAACAGTGAATATTTTGGATCCAAACGCGCCCTAAAGTGACCCTTTTGTAAAGAGCTTCATCTCCCTCTCATTCAAATTTAAATATTCAACTAAAAATATCCAATTACAACAGTATCACTAAGTTTTTTTTTTTCTAGAATTAAAAGTATTTTTTATCCCATGACTTAAGTTATTTAATGTTTTCATCCTTTAAACTTGTTTATAATATTTTGATTCTGCATCTTTTTTATTTTTATAATTTTAGTTTGTTTTTTCCGCTGAAGTTCACTCTGCTTACCGAAAAAATACATATGTCTCTTACATAATAACCCTTTAAAATTGGAGCTTTGTTCCTATCGGCACATTCATGCCAATATTTTGTCTTTTTCGTAATTTCGGTCATTTTTTTATTAGAGTTCGCGCTTTTCGTCAGTATAGTTGAACTATGGCAAAGAAAAGGATTTAAATCGCAAAACTTAAACAGATTTGGGAGCAAAATACTACCTTAGAAAATTAAAGGACGAAAACGTTAAATAACCAAAGTTACAACATAAAAAAAAATCATTTAATTCAAAATTTTAAGTGACTTCAGCTTATAATCATACGGTAGATATTTGACACTGATATATCATTCTTCTTTGTCCCATATATTGGAAGTTCATTGAATAAAATATACTGCTTATATTGAGTTTAAGGTTCAAACGTTGTTTGAAGTGTTATAGAGATTAGAGTGAACATGAGATACCCTGCACGTTCCGCTGCTGCTTGCCGTGGAGCAGGTATTTCCTCCTAAGATTCGAGTTTGTTCTTTAATTTTTAGTGATGAAGTGAGTAATATTCGAGGTGTTTTTCAGCATAATGCAATGCTGAAAATAGAACCGTTTTATCCTAAAAGAAACATTGGGTCCCTCTGACTGTCAAAATTACCACAATGCTCTTTAGTAAGAAAGTGGCCCTATTGAGAGTTGAGAAAGATGCAGCCTAAGCAAAATATAACCACCAATAATAGAGGGAGTAGCAACCAGATTCAGATACCATGGGCGGGGGACACGTGGTTCGATCTTAGGCGTCCAGCTCGAATCTGACGATGGATATGAAATGGAAGAGGTGAAAGTTGGCTTTACCCTTTGAGTACATAAGAGTTGTTAGATCGTAAGGCGATTTTGGGTTGTATGAGTTGTTGTCTTTCTGTTGTGGGCTCTCAGTTTGGGGTCCAAAAGAGCGTCTATGATAGGGATTGCAAAAGCGCGTTCCAAAACAAAAAAAATAAAATAAAATATTTTTTTTTTATTTTTTTATTATTCTTTTGGAAAAAAAGCACTTTAAATGTTTTTTTCTTGGGAAAAAAAAGACATTTTTTATAAAAAATTATTATACATGCATTATCTATATATTTTTGAAATAATTATTTTTTAATTTCTTAAGATTAATAGTAAGTTGATATAATGCAAAATGCAATTTTAGTCCTATAACTTAAAAGGGTGTCATTTTTTATCCTGGACGAATTAATTTTCGTAATTTAGTCCTATCAATCTAAATTTTGATAATTTTTAGTCAATTTTCAATGAATTTAGCTACTAGAAAATTGCACTTGATTTGCACATGACCCAATTAAAAAGCATTTTTAGTTCTGTAACTTAGGTTAGTTGGCAGTTTTCGTCCTGTAACTTAAAGTGGTTGGTATTTTTGTCCTATATGAATTTATTTGCATAATCAAAATTGCAATTTAATTGGATCATGTGCAGTCACATGCAATTTTTCAACAAAAATTGGAGTAGGTTATCAAAATTTTAAAGTTACATGGCTGAATTATGAAGATTAATTCATGTAAGACCAAAAATATCACCCTCTAAATTATAGAATCATAATTGTAATTTCCCCCGATATAGTATGTATGAGCAGAATAACGGTACTTTATCTATTTTATGTATTTTATATATATATATAGTTTTTAGCCATAGTCGTTAATATTATAGTCAATAGTATATTCTTTTCTAGTGTATAATTTATGGAGGCTTAATTTTATTTTCGGAAGCATGTTGGGTTTGATTATGAGCATAGGGAAAAGATAGTTGGACTATATGTTTTCTTTGAAAGGGCAAAATGGTCATTACCTAACGAGCGAAACTGTTAATATTTTAAAAGTTGAAGGACTAAAATAAAATTTCAATTATTATGTTTAGTTTCATGTTTTCGCATTTTTTGAGACAAGATAAAACACCTTATATGTGTGTTTTTTTATTTTTCAACTTTCTATATAATATATATATATATACACTTATATATATAATATAAAAGAGATATGATTTGATAATAAACAGTGATTTTCGTCTTCAAAATATGCAACATTAAACATACAATATTTCTCTATATATATATTTATATATAAAAATATATATAAAAGAGATATGATCTGACAGATTTTTGTTTCTCAAATCCCAACATCAAACCTGCACCACTTATTTTAAAATATTTTAAATTGCCTCAAAACACAAATCCAAACACATCATCTATTTTCAACACACGCTTATTTATCTCTATTTTTATCCCTCTATCTCCAAAACACAAAACAAAACATTCAAAACACAAATCCGAACATTATGGATATATTTATGGACTGCATTATATGATAACCAAAACCATAATTATCTCAAAAAAGGAACCCGCAATTCAGTGTGGCTTTGCATAATTGATTATAAAATAATTAAATAATTGCGGCATTTAAATTCATTTATCGACCGTTGTTTGGTTCAGTTGTTTATGATTTGTGGAGTGAAAGGAAGGAACGTCGTTTCCAGCACCAGACAGAAGCAATAACATAAACTAAAGCTGTCTGTGTTGAGAACCAAATTGAAAATTAGGCAATTATCAGAAGAAGGACAAAGACGTGTTTGGATGGGGAGACAGCTGGAAGAAAACTGTCATTAATTCATTCATATTACTACTAAAGTTGCTTTTTCTCATAGAAACGACATTGTCTCACCAACATCCTTTTGGAAAATAAATAATAATAATGTGCTAAGTGCTTGACGTCCTCAAAATATGTATACAAAATAATTAATAAAATTAAATAGAGGGAAAAAATTAGCATGAAAAGTGAAATCACATAGAAATTAGATATATATATATATATTTAATTATCTGGCAAACCAAGAATACAGTTTTATATAGGGTTAATTATTTTAATATTATTAAAGAATTATAAAAAATATCATTTATATAAATTATATAACAAATATATGTCAAGTCGCAAATTTGATCGGCGATTCAACTTGAAAATTATTTTCTTTTTTAAAAAAAAAGTGCCTGTCATGGATGTCATCCACGACCCCACTTTTTATTATTTTTTTTTGTTTAGTTTATTTTATATAAATTAATTATATTTAATTAATTTATAACAACATAATAAAATTAAAAAAATTATAATGTTAAAATTGCATTAATTTAAAAAAATACAATTAACTATACAAATGTAATAGTATATATTTTTTATGCAATTTTAAAAAAATACAATTAAAAACAGCCAATTATTATTAAGAACCCTGCACCGGCATATTTGATTATGTAGAAGAATCTTTTGTTGGGTTTGTTGCCTTTCACGCGTTTGCGGTCAATCCATCTCGTTGTGAATATGTGATGTTTGGTTTCGACTAGGGCGTGTAGAGATATGAATAGTAGTTTCGTGGACCAACTCAAATTTCAAGACAACCCAATAATCTTCGAAATACACAGGTTCAAATGACTTAAAATATGTATTTCTGTAAGCCATTAAATCATAATAATCCTTCACCATTGATGCAGCATTAATCATGTATGCAGTACATACTTTTTGAGCGTGACTGCAAGAGATGCCAAATTGAGTCTGCTTGTCGCACGAACATTGAGTCTATGTCCATTCTGACATTTTTGTAACAACTAAGGAGGACTGTTGAAACTGATAGTATTTTGTGACCATATGCTCAACAGAATTTTATTGCCAACGTGTGAACATTTTGTACGCAAAATCCATCCACTTTTGGTTGTCGGTCAACATTAAACTACTCTTGGCCAACTACTCACGAATATTATGGATAGTACGTTGAAGCATCATCTCAACTATTGTTATCAACAATAGGCGGCGAGCCCCTTTCAAAACTCCATTGATGCATTCTGACATGTTGGTCGTCAAAATACCACATTGTCATCCACCGTCATGAGGAGCTGTCCATTTTTTCTTGTCAATCTGGTCTAAGAATTCAAATGCACCTAGTTTTTGGCTCTTTATCTCTTCCATAATTCTATTGAATTTTCTAATTTGATATTCAGAGCCAGCTCTCCAACAAAGATCCTTCAACACGATATTTTTGTACCGACTGTTGAAATTAGAACATACATGCCTCAAGCAATACCTATGCACGCCGTGAGGTAGCACAAAATCTGAACTTTCACCTACTACTTTAATGATACCGGGGTGATAGTCAGAAATAAGGCACATCCCACGTCGCCCTTGTATAACATGTCTGCTCAATTGTCTAAAAAACCACTTGATGAATAGGATTCTTCGTTGATAATTACAAAAGCAAGAGAGAGTACCCGTTGATTTCCATCCATGGCAGCAGCAATCAACATTTTGTACTTGTACTTTGTGTATAAATGGATCTCATCTACACTAATACATTTGCAATATTGCAACCTTTTGATACACGGTTTGAAAGCCCAGAAGACGTATCCTATCACATATGCACCAATTGACGATTGGAAGGCTTTGTATTCCCGTTCAACAATAATTCCTGAATTAAATTTTTGGAGAGCTCTTATGTATTTGGGTAGCTTTCAAACTGAGCTCTCCTATGTGCCGTAAATAATTTCACGTGCCATCTTCAAACTGTACCATGTCTTTTGGTATGGTATATCGTACCATGTATGGTCTTTCACAGTGTGAATGACATGCTTTATTCCATATACGGGATTGTATTTCATATGTCCTAAAAGCAAAGAAGCAACACAAACTCTATATAGATTGCCATATTCAAGGGACATATCATTCAAAAGACATGTATGTCCCCCCCCCCCCCATATTTAGTTATTATCCAACGTCCAATTTTTTATTTTAAAATCCCTACCAGCTTCCATCTACACCACGTATCTAAAAAAAATAAATATCAACCAATTGACTAATGATGTATGCTTATGCGATAACATATATATAAATATAAATATATATATATATAGCTGGATTGTGCTGCTTATAAACCACTTTCCACTTGGCCTTCGAACTCTCAGTTACAAAATACAAATGACGTACATGTCGTATTGAGTGATCTTTCACCGCCTCTATTAAATATTTTTTATTTTTTAAAATCATTTCCACATCAAGTCTGTCTCATTCTTATCATAAAATTTTGCATACTTCATGGTTGGTACATCAATGGAATCCGCAGGTACCTCCGGACATATTTGTTCAAAAAATGGAATAGAGTGATACAATGCTTGCTTAATAATCCTGTTTTGCGTAGCCCGTTAGAGGATGATGGCGTACCCTATGCAAATGTTTCAACCGCAATATTTATGTCAACATTGTTTGGTCTATCCTCGGGTGGAATTGGACATTCCACTTCATCTGGTTCAAAAGCACCATCTGAATTATAGGCAAAAGTATTTGCAAAAGGGTCTTCTAGCTCAGCCTCATGGGGTATAAAATTTTCGGTAAGGTCTTCTGCCTCAGCCTCATGGGATATAAAATTTTCGGATACGTGAGTATGTGATTGGGTAGACTTTATGTAATTAATTTTATATTTACAAGCCCTTGTGTAACTGTGGTCATATTTGGAGTATAATATTTTGTGTTATAATGATTAGAAGTAGTAGTACCAAAATTGGGATTATACATACCTGCCAAATTGTTCGTTTTAGAACATGAATGGAATCCTCGGGTGGCTGAAAGCGACATGTATTCGCCCATTATTGACTCATTTGTAGGTTAGCTTCTCCACTGTTGACTCATTTGTAGGTTAGCTTCTCCACATTTGACTCATATCTTCGAGTTGGATTTGTTGTGATTCAACATAAACTTCCATGAGTGGGAATCCACCCACATGGTCCAAGAAACATGATAAAATGTCATCATCTTTGATTTCTGTGGGAGTTTCTTAAATACGACTGAGATATTGGCACCAACGTTACGCAGATACTTTCAAGGAGTATTCATTTCTATCAACATCAATCTTCTGATATTTTTTTTATAGAAACTGAGCATAAGTTGATGAATGAGGTCCTCATCACCGCACTAGGAATCTAATCATATGTACCAGACCAGCCATCGTGCAATTGTGTTGCTCCTATTGGGTGGGGTGATGTACGGGGATTCATCAGAAAACTTGGTATCGTTACTATATTTTTTAAAAATTAGAGAATATAGAATCAACCAGGAACTATAGTTGGGGCAGTGTTGTGCTTGTACTTTTATACCGTGAATTATGCAATGGCAACACAAAAGGCAAAGCTGTAATTGGTGGCGCGCTGCAATTGACAAGTAAAATTGAATTATCAATTTATAGGCAAGTTTTTTTGTTATAAATATTAATTAATAACACATGCTTGTATTATTTATACAAATTTGGGCATTGTCACAGATCACTCCACTTTGGCGCGGACTTGATGATGGAATGATTATATATAGGCTAAATCCACATAAACAATAATCGCTTGCTCCCAGCAGCACTATACGGTGCTACATGGAATTGTGAGGACAACTTCACTGGAATAGTACGAGCCACTGTCCACGTCATAAGAGATACATTGGATGAGATGCAGGCGGATCAAGTAACTTATATTTAATATAATACATACATTTATACCGTGAATTAAATGCGCATTAATTTACATCGTTTCATTTATTACAGTTCATCTGGCAGCCGTATAACATGCCCTTAGTGTCATTATGGCTTACGCTACTGATTTGAATCCCCAGTTGTGGAGATCATCATGTCCTTTAATATTCTATGCAGTAGTGGAAATGCATCGTCCCAATCGGGTCCTTCGCCAATTCAGGATGAGACAGAATATTCCAAAAGCGATAAATACTCAGGACTTGAGCCTACATCAGATCTCCCGAAAAAATCGTACGAGCACAGATTGGAACCTGCAGCACATACAATACATCACTAAATGAAAAAAATGATATAATACGATTGTACAAAGGCCACCTATTTCCAATAAAAGAGATACAGAACGAGGGTGTTGAGAATGGTACTACACCATAACACCAATTTTGTGTCGTCATCTACTAGAAGACGTGTGAAAAGCGGGTTACCAACCTGGAGACGCACCTATGTTGCAAGTTGTGGTATGTTATATAATATCGCATAGTTTATTTTAAATACTTTTTTAACAACACAATATTCATTATTTTTCTACGTTCTTCAAGCAAAAGAGGTGAATGCCTTGAAATTTTGTGTCAATCTAGACCACTAAATATTGAAGGGTATAGTCAATTGGTGGACAGATTCGAACACGTATTACATATTATCAAGGAAGCCATAACCCATCAGCCACAACAAATTGCAACGTCATCTGATGATGTTGCCACCAAATCCCACAGACAAAGAAGAAGTTCTAGCCAAATATCTATTGGTTCAGCTGAACGTCATGATATTAGGGTGGATATAACTTATCCTTCTCTAGTGTATACACCTCAAGATTATTACGTGCCCCAACCGTCTCAAGATTACTACATGTCTCAACTGCCACAAGATGATTGATTTTTCGATCGGCTCCATATACGCCAACCCATACAGAAGACTATTCTTCACACGTACATCTTGACCTTGGTCTTGGCATTAATCAACCATATGCACCAAGATACAACATTTCACCAATTCTATTTTCATCATTTAGTGTATATCGTGATAATGTGGAGTCTAATTCTGCAACAACATTAAATCGATTGGACATTAATCCTGATGGTAATGATAATGAGGCACAAAATGAGCCAATACAAAATGTGGGCAAGAAAATAAGAAGACCTCGGCGTCAATGCCACATACGCAATTGTGGAACTGATGGACATTTTTTATATTTATATTTTTATTGTAATATTTTTTAACACATTGATTGTAACTATTATTATACACTTTTAATATTTTAATTTTTTTTAATTTTATTATGTTGTTAAAAATTAATTAAATATAATTAATTTATATAAAATAAACTAAACGAAGAAAATAGTGGTGTCGTGGATGCTATCCACGACAGCCATGTTTTTAAAAAAAAAAAAAATAGGATCCGCGACTCGATCTATATTTGTTATATATATATAAATTATATTTTCATATTATTTTTAATAATAGTAAAATAATTAACTTGTTTATATATATATATATATATATATATATATGAACGTGACATAATTGAGATATCATTATACAAGGTATTCTCATAGTTTTATTATGCAAAAGTGTCAGACGCATGCCCACCTCATCAATTTCATAAAGCCTCATTTTCTTAGTGAGACCTCTGTTCAGGACGAAACAATGAGACTCATATAAAATTAAAATAGACAATACTTCGCTAAACAGGTCAAAAATTGCGTTGCACGGTACATTTTGTAAAATACGATACGAATAATACAAGATTAAAATAAAAAAAATTAAAATTGATCCTCCGGAAGAGAGAGAGAGAGAGAGAGAGCAAATACATTACTAACTCCCTAAACGAAATAATTTATTTAAAAAAGTGTAGTAGAAAATCTGGAGTGGCAAAGGATTAAACTATTGGAACACTTTGTTTAATCCAAGAATTTAGGTTATATCCTGTCTGTCTGTGTCCTGTTTGTACTATTCCAATACAGCAGCAGCTTCACACATCAATTATTCAAACATCACCCACTTCTATTTTTTTTTTCTTTAAGCAAATGGCTTATAATTATTTCATCAATCTCAGTTATCAATAATTCATATATTAAATATTAATAATTAATCAATAATTATTATTTCAATATATATCCAAGTATGTTAACAAAATTACACTTTCAGTCCCATAGAATATAGGGTTCAACACTTTTAGTTCTCTGTTCTATAGAATTTCAAAATGGTTTCAAAATTAAAAAAACTCAACGTGTTCAGCCCTCATATTTACAGGATTTATGGGACTAAATGTATCAAAAAAATTTAAAATTTTAGAATTATTTTAAAAAATTCGCGAATTTATCATTTTTGGGACCATTTTAAAAATTTACTAAAGTATAGAACTAAATGTATCGAATTTTTTAATTTTATTATTATTTTAAAAAATCATGTAAAACATAAACTAAAAGTGTTAAATCCTTTTTTTTTATAAAATTAAAAATATAATATCATCAAATATACCAACACCCACATATTAATAAAAAATTTATTATAAAGTCATGAAGTCTCAATTTTACCATCGACACGAATTGTCTACTGATAATGAATAGTGTTGTTAGGTACTTTTCATTATCCTTGAGAGCTGATGTTGAGAGTGGGGCCCATGTGGAGGAATTAATCAAAGATCAATTCTTTTTGTATAAAAGAATTTAGTGTTGTTTGACTATGGAGTTGAATAGTTCAGATCTGTATTTTGAATTGAAATATATAATTTTTTTTTATAAAGTAAATTATAATTGATTTTTTTAAAAATTTAATAGAATTATAAATATTTTTTTATTCTTAAAAAATTATCAATATTCCTAATGTTTGATGAAATTATATAATTTTTAATGAAGACATGCAATTGTCAACTGTACCAAAAAAAATTAAATAAATATTAAAAGATTGTAAAAAGCGGATTATGTGGACGAAAATTTTTGAAGAATTTAAATAAAAAAAAAACTGTCCACTTAATTCATAAAAAATAAATTTTAGTATAATTATAATTTATAGTCCACAAAAATATTTTGGCCAGGAGACTAACGGTGTTTATTGTAATTTACCCTATTTTTATATTATTTGAATTTTTTTTTAATAATCACTCTTGGGGTTGAATTTTATCCAATTCACATTTTAATAAATAGCTACAATTTATATTTTGCTTTAATCGCTGTAATTATTTTTTATCTAATTACTTGTTATATCTATTAAATAATTATTTTTATATTTCTTCAATAATAGTATGAGTGAGATTGATTTTAATATTTAGCTACGATCTGTATTTGTATAATCAATTATGTATTTAAATGTCATATTTATTTTTTTAAAATTAATTATCTTATCAATTATGTGATTGTGGAGTCAAGTTGGGATTATAAATTCTTGTGATCATTTTCTTGCATAAATACTTGTAATTGATAATCTAAAGAAACCTTATTTTCATTTTCTTTGTAACATATTAAGGTGTAGTTTGGCTGATTGTTGTGTTATTATTATGAGAGAATTGATCTTAGTGGAATTGATTTTAGAAAAAGTAATTATAACTTTTCCAATCCAAAGTTTCATAAAGTTTTTTAAATTTATTTTTGACTTTGTAATCTCTAAATTTTAGTTTTTGTTTCAAGTTGGTTCTTCTGATCATTTTTCAGCAAAAATATAGCTAAATTTTGACTTTTTAGAGTGTGAAATAAATATTAAGTTTATTTTTATTATTTTAATCTCTTAAGTTGGTAATATTGTTAAATTAGTCTTTAGGTGGGAAAAGTACTTTTTATATTTTTTTTATGTCGAATATAGTATAATTATCTTATGGGAAAAGTATTATTTTAGTCCGCTAAGTATATCTAATTTTAATTTTAATCCGATAACTATGTCCATTTTTGTTTAGGTCCAGTAACTTACGAAATTGCTTACTTTTAGTCATCTGGCAGATTTTCAGACAATTTTACCCCTGTGCAACTTTTGAAAAGCAGTTTTAGTCCATATGCACTCATAGGAGTAAAGTTGTCCGAAAATCTGTCAGAGGACTAAAAATAAGCAATTTCATAAGTTACTGGACCTAAACAAAAATAAACATAGTTATCGGACTAAAATTAAACTTAGGCATACACTTAGCGGACTAAAATGATACTTTTTCCAAAAAAAAAAATAATAAAACTTCATGATTCAGTATTTAAAAATTAAAAAAGAAAAAGTTGGAGGTTCAATTATAGCTACCTTTAAAAAAATTAAACTATTGCTTGTCAGTTTCTTAAGAAGCAAAAAGAACTATAAAGTTTGTGTTTAAGGCAAAATAACAAAAGAATTGGCTTTTGAGAGTTTACGAACCTGAGGTTTTATGAATAAGTTTAAAGTTATGAGTTCGAAATCCGTCAAATATATGGGTATTTATTTTATTTTATATGAATTTATTATAATTTATTAGGTAAATTACAATAGAATTTCTTGAAATTTATCATAATTATAAATATTCCCTCGTTATTTAAAAAATTAAAAATCCCCCTCTCAAATTACAAATAAAATGACAAATGTCCCCTTATTTGTTAGGACATTTGTAATTTCAGAGAAAGTATTTATAGTTTTCCAAATAACGGTGAGGTATTTAGAATTATAAGAAATCTCAGGGTAGCCCGTTGTAATTTATCTTAATTTATTTTATTATTTTTTGTTATATTAATATTTTGATGGACTCGATGTATTATTTAATTTATTAAAATATTAATATAATTATATAATTTAAAAATAAAAAAATATATAAAGGATGGACTGTGTCTTTAGTGCCCTTGACAAATACCTTTACTTGTTTTTCCTCATTGTCTTCATACATAGGCCCAAAACCCTCCAAATCTCCCACTCAAAAAATATTCCAAATTAATTAGTCACTTTTTTTTAGATTTAATTTTTTTATTTTATTTTAGAATTCTTTGCCTTCAAGTTTCATTCATTGAAATACACATTGTGCATTGAACAGACCGAATTACCCTTATCAAAGAATAAAGAAAGGTGATTGTACAAGTTCATATATTTATTGTGAGATTATTATTTGGACAAGACTGTAATTTTGATCCTGTAATTTTTTAAGGATGGTATTTTCGGTGCATCCGATATTATATAATGACAAATTTACTTCATTATATTCTCAATTTTGTGCAACATTAGTCAGTTGCCCATCGAAAAGTTCTTAATTTTTTTAAAATTTGATCACGTGACTAAACATTGGGGATTTTGCCATTTTTGAGGAAAAATCGCACGAGTTTTGGTCGTGAGGATCGAAATTATTACATATACAACCACTTAATCTACAAGAGTAAAACTCGAAAAACTAAGTTGTATTTTTCACCAGTGGTCCCCTGCTTCTTGATTGTAAAATCAAGTTGGACAAATAAAGGTATTTAGTCTATTTTTAATAGTAGTGTTTATTTATTTTGAAGTTGTTGATTGGTTTAGAAATATTTATATCTTGCGTACTGAATGCGGAGAAATACTAATATTATTAAAGTTGTTTTGAAGTTGTTGATTATTATTTTAAGTCGAGCTCATAATTAAAGTAAGGGATAAAATACATTGACAACCCCTGTTATTAAATCAAAATATACAAGTACCTCTTATCTTTTGCAAAATTATAAATACATCCCTTGATATTCTAATTATAATTACAACTACACCCCTCTCTAGAGACAAAGTTTACACAAACACCTCTTGAAAATCACTATATTAACACCCCTAAAAAGGATATAACTGTAATTTTACCAAAAAGAAAAGAATTTTTTATATTCTGACCTAATTCTAGAGAACTTCACTGCAATTTATCCTTAAAGTGATGAACTACCTACAGAAAGAGTAGCTGTCCAGATTGATGCATAAAATTTTTTAAAGGTATAATTGTGTCAACTTGGCATTTTCGAAGTTTCAAACAATAACTATAATTGATTATGAAAATATTTAAATTTGAAATAATATTTATGGTGTATGACTTCCTAATTTTCATAATTAATCATAAGCAAATGTGGATTGCAATTAAATTTTAAAAATAACCTCACTCTTAGGGTTGATAAAAGAATTGGACATAGAAATACATAATTTAAAAAATATTGTAATATGATTAAAAGCTATACACTAAAACTTTTTTATCAACATGGGATATACATGTAACTTAATACCAAAGCAATCATTGAAAAAAAAGCCGAACAACGCAAAACAAGGCTAAGATCCCATAAACAAATTTGAAGTTAGGATTCGAGTCCCACCAGACATTGGTATTTGTTTCATTTTATATAAATTATTGTAATTTGTTATTGTTTTTCGTCGTATTGATGTATTGATTAAATTGATTATTTTTAAAAAAACAAGGACAGAACTCAACTGCAGAGCAAATTGGCAGCTTAAGTTAGAGGATCATTCATTAACCAAACCATTAGTGTTAGTGTGAGCTAATAACATCAGACATAATAGAAAGTTTGCAGCAACAGACAACATGAGAACCCAGGCTGTCTCTTTGGAGTCATGTGACCTAAAATATACAATAAAGCTTGGCAGCCAAATAAAAAACAGAACATATAACTGCTCCTTAGATTGAGAATACAGCTGCATTATGCTAAGTTTGGTAAGGGCAAACAAGAACCTCCCTTAATTTACTGCAAAACTCAAAATATCTCAACATAAATTATTCTTCAGTACTTGTCAAGTGGACAGGTTTTCCTCTTTTGTTTGATATGACCTGGAGACAACCTTATCTCGAAAAATTAAAGTAAAAAAGAGTCGAAGACCAAATAATCCTCACATTAGTATTGGATAATAAGAATGTTGGATCCGAATATCTTGCTTTCCGATTGAAAAAATACGCATAATTCAATTAGCAAAAGACAGGACATCATGGACAAAGTGCAGAAACATCACTTGACCATAAAGAATATATGAACAGATAGACACAAATCAAAGAATTAAGAGACTAGTTGCTGGGAAATGACTGTCAAAATGAGTGATACATATATTATACAACCAAAATTGAGGAGTTACATATATATCCCTATGAAAAGAAATGTTATGGTTACATACAACGGTATGTAAGTGGTGAAGGATAAATGAAAGAAATGAAGTGCTATATAGAAACTCTATGCATCACCACCCTATTTCAAAGCCTAAAAATAGAAGAAAGGATGGTGAATCATGTTAATGATGCAATAAAAAAAAAGGGCACAACTATAATAGTAGGAACCAGAATTTACATGTAAACTACAGGGAGCGTTATGGTTTATAAATTTACGACGAGATATGTGCAATGATCAGCAATAAGAAGAACTTAGCCGAATATGACAGGCGTGTGCAGGAGGACTTGGAAGGTGTTCTTCCGGCAACTGCAGGGGGAACTGCATTACCATTAGGCGCACTTTGCTGCTCTGCTGTCGGCAGTGAATTAGGAGAGTTGCTATTACCTGATGAATTCAGTGGCACTCTATCTCCATAATCAAGATCCTGACCTGAAACAATTCATATATTTCAGATTAATCGTGTGCAATAGAGTGAGAAATTATATCTTGGGAGAGAATACGTTTATCTGGATGTATACATATGCATACATGTAGGAAGAGTTCATTCTACTAGGAATGACATATTCATGAGTATTAGATTTCCACAAAGCGCAGAAAACGACAGTTATGATTGCAAAGTCATTGCTTACAAAGGATAAAATTCCACGTCTATAAGCTATAAAGGTCTCAGATGCTTACAATTTGAACGCGACCAGCCCAGCTTGAAATTTTCCCTATCAAATACAATCTGGTATCCCGTCATGAAGTTCTCTGCAAGCAACAATCATCTTGACACATAAATACGATAGGTTTCTTTGTATGCCTGCTATGTGGAACAGTGTATTTAAATATCTCTATTTTCCAGAATAAGGGTGTAAACTCATGGCATGCTCATTGTAAAAGTTACGAGTTCATTTAAATTCTAATATGGTCTTACGTCCAATTGTCCCGATGGTTTGATCTGTGGGTTGTATTGCCAAACAAAATCCAACAGCACCCTGCACCACCAAGACACCACTCAGAGGTTCGGCAGTTTCAAGTCCTAAGTGTCATCATTCATGTACACATGCAAAGAGATGCACAACTTCAGAAGAGAAAATATTGGCTAGTACAACATGCTTTCTCAACTATATATAACAATTATTGGTCAAAGATATAATCAGATATTTATTAACCTAAGCTAAAAAAATCTGACCACATTCAGAACAGGTGTTCCTCACTATATATCATCCCAAGACAATAAATTGTTTTAGATTTACTTTATATGGATTCATCACCTTGAGGATTCCATTCACTGCCATAAATATGCCTCTAGTCCAAACAGGTGATCTCACAGATCTCATTCTTATTAAGTAATGCAAACCTCTAAAAATTCTCAGAGATCTTATGCTTATGAGCATTGCTAACATGTACTGGACAAACATTACAGAGATGCAGACTAAAACTACACCTTTGCAACTTTTGAACCCAAACAAGATCATTTCATGAGGCAAAGCAGCAATTTAAGGCCTGTTTTGTGTCTTTCTACGTTAGAAAATTGAGTTAATCACCCCTTTCATTATCCATAGTGCCATTCGGTTATTTTATAAATTGTTATGCAAAATCAATTATTTTTAAAACTTGATTTCTTAAAATAAAATATCATATAATGAAATACAAACCAATGCGGAATACCTTTTGCTAAGTAAAGAATTGCAACAAGTTTTTATCATTTTTGCCATTCAAAGGTCTTCTTTAAATACCATAACCTATTAGCTTCTGAAAATTTGATTTTAAATCGAATCTTCAAATAATTAGTCAGAAACAGAGAAGCTCTAGGGATCATTAACTATGAACATAGAGAAGATGTAAAAGTCAGTCCTGCTAGACAAAACAAGTAGGGGTTAGAAAACAAAACCTGAGTGCCGTAGATCACAAAAACAGGATCTTTGACAACAAAACTGTTGGATGTTGCGAACTTCAGAGTCAAAGAAGGAATCTTAGGCTCTCCTTGAGAACTGTTAAACATAAAATAATTAACTCTAGCACATTAATTGAGCAGGTGAGGTTAATACACAGTCAACACAAGCAAATACCTGGACTTGTAGCAATACTGCCATGGGTATCCTTCAAAACTAGACTTGGAAGCATTTACTTGTCTGTCAAACTATGAGTAAAACAGTAATTCAAAACAAAATCGCATGCTTTTATGACAGATAGCAGGATTAATCAAAGGGGAGAAGAAAAAGATATGTAGAAGAATATACCTCATCAACCACTCTTTCGTATATTTGATCTGGAAGAAATGTGAATGATGTCCCACTATCAACCAGCATTTCAAAGTTTGTATTGTCAAGACATGAACTTCCAATGCAGCATGCATCCACTCCAATAATATAAGTCAAGCTGTGCCATGAGTTAACCAAATATATCTTCAATGTATAGTCAAAACATAAACGAAATTAGCATCTATTATGAGAATATAATGTTTACTTTTTGCCGTCCAAAGGCAAAAATGGAGTAGTTTGTTGGCTAGCAACTCCCTGGTCCCCAAAGAATAGTCTCCCTGAATCATCTTCGCTGAAACATAGAGAAAAAGAGTTCCGGATATATCCATCTTTTGCAAGAAAACTTGGGACAGAAATTTCTCCAAGTCCCAGACCCAAAAGACCATCAGGCGCAACTCCATTCAGGTAACCACCAGTTTGTTTACTACCACATCTAAAATAGAATAACATACAAGTATCACAGTAAGTAGCACAAAAAGTATTTTTCTACAGTAGTTCTTGGGGATATTGAAGTATAAACAAAATAAGACGCACCCAATAATAACTGGAGCGCTCACAGATTTGTTGGATACAGAATGGCCTGGCACAAGATGCAGAACCTCTTCAACCAGAAATCCAGAAGTTGAGGTATCGTCTGAATAGTAGTTGATTGTATATGGACATTGCTGCTTAGGATTCGGACAATTTGGGCCTAATTCGCATAACTTATGACTGCAAGAGAGGGGCTTGCTAGTGCTAGAGCCAGAAGGATTGTACTCATTAAGATCTTTATCCTGCATAATAGATGCCCCAAAAATGAGGGAGCACCTGCCAATCAATCATTTGGAATAAGTGATAAACATGTTGCTAATTTAAATAGAACTTCACAGCTCTTTCATGAATGCGCAAAGTTTTCTGATAGCTGTATTTATTACAAACAAATTGCAGCCACCCCCCTGCCCAATAATACAAATATCAGATCAGACAACTGTTTTTACAACTTATGAACTTAGCTTACGCAACCAAAACTATAGTCAAGGCAAATACGGTGTATAAATTATGACGGAAGCCACCTTTTTGTAACCCTAACACTTCCTTAGAGTCCTATAAGTCTTTATCAGCTTCTTATAACTCTTTAATGAACTCTAGTGAGAAAAATAAGGCTCCTAAAGGAGCCTATAAAAGAAAGAAATAGCTCTTTAAGGAACAGGAACATATGTAGCGAAGATCTAACCCTTTCTAGGTAACATTTTCTGATTCTATTCACCACTAGTACCAACACTTGAATGGATTAGGGTTGGCTTTGTACAACCTCCTCGGTTAATCAAGAAAAGGAAAAAATGTATAATATAAGAGGATAGACCTCTACTTTTTTAGATTATGTCTTCACAAATACTAACATATAGATCGCACAGCAAAATAAAAATTACTTTTCTCCCATAGAAAGGTAAGTAACTGCAAAGCTCTGAGAATGAAATTCCGTGTATTAAAAATGGAAATATATCTGTCAAGAATCAAAACCAAACTTAATTTTTTCAAAGCCCTATTATAAGATAGGTACATCATATCAGATATGGCAGTCAAAAGAGCTCCTGTTGAACGCAGGCCAAAGATTTGCTCAGGTTTCATCGAATAGAACAAAAAGCAAATACAGATCGAGCATTAGTAGTACATCTTTGCCAACAGTAATCGGTTATAAATGAGACTTCAGAATGAATTGTCTTACCAGACACTCATACCAGTCTATGAAGATTTCATTTTAAGTCAGTTACCATAAAGAAAACTAGAAACAAATGGTTTTCCAAATTCTGGAAATTTTAGATACGAGGGCTGCTCAACAAAATAAGTAGATTTAAAATATTAGCAAAATAGGACAATAGATAATGCCAAAACATCGACAGATAATATCAGAAACATTGAAAATTACCATATTAAGTTCACATTCAGTTACATGATATCTGTGCCTTCTTCAGTTGCCATGCTCTCAAGTTAAGAGAGAAGAAGACAATTTTAATTTTACACCATGAAAGTTGTCCAAATTACTACTGGAATTTGTAACCCAACCGAAATTGAGCAGCTGTAAAAACAGCCCCTCTGAGTCTCTATAGGACTACAATTGCAAATCTTGGCATTTTTCTTTAATGTATGGAAAAAAAGCCATGAAGAAGGAATGTCAATCTGAATCAACAATAAAGGTGCACATTGATCATTGGAAAAGAATGCCTGCATACCAGACTGCTGTAATAACTGGAGGATAAAGGTGCACATTGTACACAATCACAGGGAACCCAGAATAGATCACTTCCAGCATCCAACGCGACAAGAAAAGAAACTTTTGGTGTTCCTATGTCAATCCACATATAATGTAGCCTATAGAAATAAGGTGAAACAAAATGAGTGTCGATATCCTTAACTGTAATAATGGTGAGAGAAGACTTCTAAACTATGAAATTATATAGATAAAATATGATCTCTTTCAATAGGTTGCCTTCTCAAAAGATAAGCATGTGGCTTTGATTATGAATGTTGTGCCGAGGGCCAAAGAATAATGTGAACCATTCACTATGATGATAGGCAAGGCGAAGCTCACAACTAGAAATGTTGTATTTTATGTAGTGTCCAAAAGAAGTATCCCCTACTTTGGAATTCATTCGGCATTGATGTAGAGCGAATCTGGCATAAGAATATATATTTCTATGTTCAAATGTCTTTTCCATGAAAAAGTTGTGATTGGTGTACTATCACGTCAAAACTATGTTTCAGTGAATAACCCTGTTCCAGAGAAGAAGCTAGCACCTATTTTTGTCCAACTGCAATCTGGCATTATTTTAGAACAGCGCCAAAAAGGAAATATTAATGAGTCAATAACATAGTTCAATGTGACACAGAGCATACTACCAAGATCTTAACAGACAGTCCCCAGAATTACTAACAATAATTTGTAACTTCCTATTGCACAATAAGGGTTTCTTTGAATTATATACATTAATGAACTTTTAAGCAAAACTATGGTTTTCTTTAACTTCTTCAAAAAAAAAAATTCCTATTCCTTAAATTGTGACACAATGCTATTCCATCAATCTTCAGCTAAAATCAGCTGTTTTCATTAGTCAATCTTACATTAAACATTTTCCACCACAAAAATCGAAAACAGAAAAGCTCAAAGCAGGGAAATTTAGCATCACAAATAATGAAATTACTTGTTTCGGCACAAATGTGCCACTCACACAATTTGCCAAATACTTGCCTTTTTCTAATAAATAGGTCTCTACCTGTTTCCCCTTAGAGCAGATAAAACAAAACTAGATGAAAGCAACACATTTCTAAAACAAAATCTTAACTATAACTAAACTTCATTAACATGTACCAGTAGAATTTCCCATTAAACCCACAGTGCGGTGAAATCAAAGTTAGTAAAACAATTCAATGCGAACTGTCTGCATCTCAATCAAAAGATCTAAAAAAATAAACAAAACCAAACAAAGACACAGAGATTGGGGGGGGGGGGGGGGGGGCGGGAGAGAGAGAGAGACCATCCAAAGTCATTTCCGAGGGGTAATGTGGCGCTACCCTCAGAAGGGTAGAGAAATTGGAATTGAGGGTTCAGCTTAAGCGTCTGCCGCTGCACATCGCTGCTCAACAGCCGCCGGTAGTACTCCAAGCTCCGCCTCTGCGGCCAAAAACCAAAACCACCACCACCTCCTTCACCCCCATTCTCTAAAACCCTAACACCCTGGTGCGCCTTAGCTTCCTCCGAAAACCTGTGAACCAGTCTTGCAGAATACACAATTGGCTCCGCTAATCCACCATGAATGCACAAAACAAAAAGCAAACCCAGCAAAATCAACCGCATCTCCACAGACAAGAGGAGATCAAAGAAAAAAAAAAAAAAAAACTCGAGACTGACCGGTGGAAGTGTATATATATGTATGTATGTATCTCACCACTGTATGTGCAGTTGGTAGGCCTACAGTGGAAGAGGGAAAAGTAAATGCTTGTATTCTGGTGAGAGGGATGGAAGAAGTGAAGAGAGATAAGGGTGCTAAATTGCGCCGGGGTGGCACAGAGAGAGAGAGAGAGGAGCGGTGAGTTGAGTTGCTTTTTGTGAGAAACGAGGAGTGAGGAAGAAGACGCAGAGCAGAGATCAGGAGACGCGCGTACTGCGCACCCTGGCGCACTCTAAGACGCTCCACCGAAAAAGGAAAGTGGTAGAAAATTTATTATACATTTTCATACATATATATATATAAATATATATAAAAAGATATATGATTTGACAATGAACAATATTTTTTGTCTTCTTACTACCCAACATCAAACATACTATACTTATTTTATATTATCTCCAAAAATAAATCCAAACATACACACTATTTCTAACTTATACTTATTTATTTTTGTTTTTCTCTCTTTATCTCAACAAAACACCTCAAAACAAGTTAAAAATAAAACCAAACATTATGATTGGGTTTGTTCGTTTACATGAATAGCAGCTCGCGACCAATTATCTCTTGGTCTGATGGTTGATCATAATATTAAAATTTCATGAGCAAATTTAAGGTATGGATCTGAACTTTATTAAACGTATAGGTATTTATCTCACTTTATGTTAAAATATTTGTTACTCAAAAAGATGAATAAGGGCTTCAGATGATTTAATTTTCAAATAAAATGCAACGGCCTAACTTAAAATTTTATATAATAATAAATACTTTTTATTATTAAAAAGTTATATATACTGCCAATGTGTATTAAAATTATGTGATCCTTAAATACAGAGTTGAAATTGTCAATTTGACTTTTATTGTATTTTTTTTTTATAAAAATAGGACGAGATAGAAAAAAATTAAAAAAAAAATATCTCACTTAATTCATAAAAAATTAAAAAATAAATAAAATCATAGTATATAATCTACAACACATTTTATGAATTCACCGTAAAATCAGAATATATTGATAATTTTTTTAAATAATAAAATTTCAGGAAAAATTCGATGTAATTTATCTTTATTTATTTTATTATTTTTCTTCCTCGAATTTTGATATTTTGAGATACTATCCAAACAAGTCCATACAAGAAAAAAGGCCACTCTTGAAAAATAAGGGTTTTAGGATAAAATTATATCAAATATTTTTTATGAATTCATATATTTTATAATATATTTTAAAATTTCATAAAGTATTATGTTTTATTTTTAAAAATAAATTAACCTTTCTGAAATATTTAGATGAAATAAGATAACAAAACTTATAAAATTTTTGTTTTTTTAAAAGAATTTATAAGCTTTTATTATTATTATTATTATTATTATTTATCTTACAAATTTCTTTTTCAAAAATAATTGCCAAGCACTTGTCAATATTTCAAAGAGGTTATAAGTTCACTCAAACACATTTTGAACAGACGAAGATTCGCCACAATTACAAATATACCCCTAATAAATAGGTCGGAGAACGTGCAAATGAATTAAAATTTAAATATTTTTACTCAAACCAAGTTAATCTCACACATAAATTTAAAAAATTGACAAACAAAACTTGTCGAAATAAAATAATTATATACACTAAATATAAACCCGCCAATACACTATATATAAATTGAACTCGATATTTGTCGGAGTAAGGATCATATAAGCCAGCCATCGCCAGTCCGTATCACATTCATATGCAAAACAACATCTAAAAAATGTAACCTAGTCTTTATTGGATTAAGTATTATACGTACGCCACTCCCAACTAATCATATATCTATATAAACTGACGAGCTATATGTCCTTAACGAGACTCGTGCTTGGCCACTGCGACCCCGCAACACTTCGTGCGTTATCATGAGGTTCCCACTTGGTTATTGCCACGCCAACCCATAATACATTTACATAAAGCGGCGGGTTTTATGCTTCTAATGAGGCTCAAACTCGTAAAAATTAGTGACGCTAAAAGTGTTCGTTTTGGTTATTCGAAGCAAAATGTTCAGCTTGATTTAATAAAAATCGAATTTATTTCGATTCGGTTCAGTTTTGTACAAATTAATCAAAAATTAAAAGAAATATAATACAATATCGTAAGATTACGATATTGTGTTAGTTAAAAAATATTTATAAATAATAATTACAATCATACATACATTAAGATATTTAAGATATATATTATATATACATATAAAAATTTGATATTTCGGAATAAAATATTGAAACTGAATTGAATATTAATTATTTTTTAAAAAATAATCTAATATTGTATTGAATTATTCATTCAGTATTCAATAAAAATAAAATTTTCGATTCCATCAGTTAATCAAAAATTGCACATCCCAAAATGAAACCAAAAAGGAAAAAGAAAAAAATAATTCTCGGGGGTGGGGTGGGGAGGGGGGGGGGGGTTGGATGGAGATGTGTGAAAAGGGAAATGAATTTTGGAATTAATTAGTGGGTGGGGCCTTATGGCCCTTTTGCCAATCTTTGTCTTGGTGGTTCATAGGTCGCCACATAAACCATCTGCCCCTTTCACATAATTTCCGAAATATCTCAATAGGTACATAACTTTTAAGTAATATCTCACACATCCCTATCATACTTAAATATGATAAATGCATACATAAAAAAATGTGATAAATTATAATGAGCTCTACTGGCCTGTCTTAATTATAATTATTTTATTTTTGTTTGAAAAATTATAAATATCTCCTAATTTTAATTTTCGTCTAATAAATACTCCATCATAATAAAGTCCCCCTACAGTGGCTATTATTAGGCGATCGCTAGTTTTAGAGAAATATCTGTAATTTTTTAAATAATTTGAAGATATTTATAATTATAATAAATTTAAAAAAAATTCGTTGTAATTTACTTTAAAAAAAGAAAAAGAGAAAATTGAGTTTGAGTTGAAGCCAAAACTTCGAGATCCGTTCCAAGACTCACATATGAGATGCAATGTAGGGCTAGCAGACGAGTTCAGCCGGCTCGTGAACTCGAGTTTTAGCTCGAACTCGATTTTTAGCTCGACCTCGAGTTCAATTATGTCTGTTCAGCTCGTGAGCTTTATCTTTTTTTTTTTAATATATTATAATTATTAATCAATATTATATATTTTATTTTGGATAATAATAAATCATGGTACTTTTATTTATATATTTAATCTTTATACAAAAATAAATTTAATCAACTTTATGTTGTGTTATACACATATAAACTTTATGTTATTTTAATTTATATTTATATTGTGTTATACTTTTTGGATATTGACAAGTAATTTACTTATGATTTTTTTATCTATTTCTGAATTTTATATTTATATCAAAATACATATTATGCATTTTGCAATCTATTTTATTACTTATAAATTAATGTCAAAATTTTGTGATTTCTATTAATTAATCTAATAATAATAATATAATAATAATAGTGATGGTTGGATAATTTTTAATTATTTTTATTATTATTTTATTATATATATAATGAGATCAAAAAGTCTAATCAATAATTACGATATCTTAAAAAGATTGTGTCTGTTAGATCATATTAGACGATATGATTTAAAATCACGATTTTAAATTATTTAGTATTAATCTATTTTCTACAATTTTAAATTATTTAGCATAACTTTTTTGGTATATTTTACTGATTAGATTACTATTAAACTAATCAGTAATTTATATTTATAAATAAATTAAAATTTCATACTATATTTTGGTATATTTATAATATAGTATACATTATGCAATCTATTTTTTTTACTTATAAATTTATGCAAAAATTTGGTGATTCCCATGATTTAATCTAATGATAAAAAATAAATTAGTTGGAGCTCAAGCTCATTATAGGAGTTGAGCTCGAGCTCGAGCCAGAAACTCAAAATCGAGCTCAAGCTCGAGATCGCCAAAAAATATCAAGCTCGACTAGTTTATACCCCTAATCCAATATAGTGAATCCCAAATTGAACCAAAACTGCAAAAAGTCAAATTTGTAGGATAAAAAATATAATTTTTCCTTTTAATTATATCAGTCTTTCTATATCATTACTCCCATAAATCTTGTGCAATGGAATGCATTATAAAAAAAATACTTAACAAATCAATAAATTTGTTATATCCAACCATCAATAATTAGAATAAATTACAATGAGGCCCATAAATTTTGGCTTAATTACAAATATATTTTCGTTGTTTAAAAATTATGAATACTCTATGATTTTAACGGTCGTCTAACAAGTAGTTCAATGTGTTAGTTTTTGTTATGTTTTCATCCATTTTTTGTGGTGAACTGATCAAAATGCCCTTGACAACAATAAATTATAATTTTATTTATTTTTCAAATTTTTTATTGAACTAAGTGGATGATATTTTTTTAAAAAAAAATCAAATTCTTCCATCCACATCGTCTGATTTTTTTATAATTTTTTTTATTTTTTCAAAAAAAGCAGAGTTAACAATTTCAAACTCCATTCAACGATTAAATAATTTGATCAAATATCAAAAAAGTATTTATAATTTTTCAAATACGATAAGGTATTCATGATTATGTCAAATTTCAAAAGAATCCGTTGTAATTTATTATATATATTATTTAGGGGGGAAATGCAAGCAACCTTCTTATGATATCACAAATGAGCAAATTACCTCCTTATGAAAAAATAAATAGTGATTTACCTCTCTATATTTTTTTAAATACAATAATTTACCTCCCCCCGTGATTTTTAAAATGAAGCAATTTACTCCCCTGTATAAAGAGGTAAATTTGCTATATTTTTTTTCATAGAGGGATAATGTGCTCATTTTCAATATTACAGGGAGATAAATTGCTATTCTTTTTTTCGATAAATATAATTTTCCTAAATAGAAAAAGATATAGTACAACAATCATGAATCAAGTAGTGTTTCCTTCGACAGGCCAAGGGATACGCCACAATCTATAAAGTGCATGTGTACTAACAGAGCTAGTTAAGGTAATTTCAAGTATACGCTGTCTAACATTTTTCATAATTAAACTAGCTATAATATTCGAGTTCTACTCAATATGCTCGAGATAAATTGCTATTCATCCTATTATTTAGTGGTGGGGGTGGAGTATGAGAAAGAGCTTAATTGTGGTGAATAATATTGTGGAATGATGATTAGTGTGTGCTAATGTTTTATGCAAGAAGCATGCGTTGCTTTGATGCGAAGCATCACACATTATTTGAAACGTGCAAGCAAAACTGCAAGAACAACATCATTATCCCCCGCCCCCCCAATTAACTTTGGTAGCTCAACTGCACTAATCACTTCATTTACCACTTCTCATCTCATTGTTTTTTTTAAGTGAAAGCGAAGAACTCGATTATTTCTTGAATAAATTGATTACAATCACTAAAATAAAATATGGAAAAAATGCAAGTAACTCCCTTGTAATATCGTAAATAAGTAAATTACTCTCTTATGAAAAAACAAATAGCGATTTACCTTCCTGTATTTTTTAAATACAACAATTTATGTCCGTATATTTTTTAAAAGGGTTAAATCCATTTTGACCCCCTGTGATATAACAAAATATTAAAAACCACCTTATGAAATTTTTAATATCAAAAGTCACCCCTATGTTATCAATAAATAATCACACCGCCCCCTAGTCAATTTGAATATATTTTTTAGAAACAATGACTAAAATACCCTTCTAGTCAAACCGGTCAACTAGGCTTATTAATATATAATTATTTTAATTTATAATTTTTAATATTTATTTATAATACATATAATTGTAATTTATAAAAAAAATTAAAACATAACAATTATACCCCATCCCCCCACCCCCACCTCCATCTTCTTCCCCACCTCTATCTTCTTCCCCCCTCCCCCACCCCTTCCACCTCCAAACCCCCCTTCCCTCCCCCCTCCCCTGTCCTCCCGGCACACCTCCCCCCTCCCCTTACCTCACCCGCCGCCCAGATCTGGGTGACCGGCGTCGCCCAAAAATGAATTAAAGGCTAAATCTATATATTCAAAAAATGGTACGGCAAAAAGTTTTACAAAGAGTAAATTGCAAATGACCCCCTTGTGTTATTCGAAATATCATTTTACCCTCTATGCCTTATTGGTGAGGGGAATAATTTGCCTTTATTTAAAAAATATAAGGGAGTAAAATGATATTTTATTTTTGCACAAGGATTTATATGATATTTCGAATAACACAAAGAAATAATTTGTAATTTGCCCGAATAGTATAGTTTCTAATTTGAGCATTAAAGGTAGTTTTGCATGCTCAAATTTCAAGTTGAAACACGATTTTGCAGTTGGAATTTCGATAATAAATTATAATTATCTCATCAGCACAACTCACGACTTTATCATGTCGCGCTCTTCAAACGAGCAACTCTTTTCGAAATCTCAATTCTAACTAAGAATTATTGTAATTATATGCTTAAAAAATTACTTATATTTATTGGGTGAATAGCAATTTACCCCCTATAATATTGAAAATGAGCATATTACCCTCCTATGAAAAAAATATAACAATTTACCCCCTTGCACTTTTTAAAATGAAGCAATTTACCTCCTTATAAATTGCTTCATTTTAAAAATCATAGGGGGGTACACTGTTATATTTTAAAAGATACAGAGAGGTAAATTGCTATTTATTTTTTCATAAAAGAGTAATTTACTCATTTACGATATCACAAAGGGGTTGCTTGCATTTTTTCCTATATTTATTTATACCCTAAATGTTTAGTGCATATGAATATAATGAAATATTACGATTTTAATCTATAAACTAATATAGGGAAATATTACGATTTTAATCTATAAACTTTTGGAGCCACGATTTGATCTCTGATCTTTACAAATATTGACCCAATAAAAAATAGGCCTAGAAAAGTTTAGGGATCAAAATCGATTTTGATCTAATGTATATGGACTAAAATGTAATTTACCCACTTATAGTGCTTTTAGCTTTTATATTTGTGTGTGTATGAGAGAGTGAGAGATCCTAATAAAAAACGAACCTCCATAAGTTTAGGGATCAAAATTAGTATTAATAAAAAGTATAGAGACCAAAAGTGTAATTTACCCACTCCTAGTGCTTTTAACTTTTTTATAATTTGGGGACAAGTTAAATGAAAGTTAGATATTAAGTGTGTGTTTGTGAGAGAGAGAGATTATTCTAGTATCTTGCAGATTCCATGAAATCATTGAAAAGCAAGAAAGGAGAAAATTTTTCATCGACCCCACATGTCTTGTTTAATTGCTTATTGACCCTACACTTTCATTAAAGAAGTCACATGCGTCCTTTCTTTTGGGATCCTAAGTTGAGCAAGAGTGGTCATTATGAGTTAGTACTAATGGTTGCAATGCTCTCATACAACAATAAGAGGGGATTAAGGTTATTGGTTTTACACAATCTATATATAATACAATAAAATCATTAAAATTATCCATCTGACAGACCTGTATATACAGACGTGGATTGTCTCAATGAGCTTTGTTATCCTAAATAAAATTTAACAAATTTATAGATAAAAAAGAAAGTATTTATCCAAATGAGTCTACTCAATCTCAAGGATAAATATTGAATATTTATCCAACATATAATATTCTATAACTTATCCACATGAGAAATGTATTTTTTAAGAAATAAGTATATAATAAATAAATTAAAATTTATATTAACTTTTTTGAGAAAGAAATTTAAGTTAATGTGATAAGTATTGAGGCGTATCAGATTTTTGGACACCACAAAATCAAAGAATTTTCAAGAAAAATCCTAAGATCAACAAGAATAACCCTGCAAAACAAAGGTTAGCACACCAATACTTAAGTCAGTAATAGTTTAAAAAAAAAAAGAGTAAAGAGGACTTGAACTAAAGTGAATAGTAATAGAATAATGATAAAATTTATATATTTGTGTGGGGTGCAAAATATAGGCTCTTGACATAATAAGTGAGAGCTTGAGAGTGAGAGTTGAAGTTACCAAATAACTGCACAGGACCTCTATTTACAGATGTATATAGAGCAGGATACAGGGGTTTTGTGGAGAGTTCTATGCTATTTGAAAGCCCTTTGAATCAACTAACTCACTAAACAAACCGTTCATGATTTGGACATGAATTCACTGGGATACATCAAGTTGACTGAGACTTGCCAAGTTTTCCATCTGGGAATCCATGAGTCATTTACCATCAATCTACTATTAGCCACTTGGAGATATTTTCAAATGACGTGTCCTGATGTATTGACAATCTATATAACGTATCTGTCTAGCTACATGAAACGTGTCCGACTAAAATGGGCTTGTTTCTTGGGTCTGCCAACTCAGCAAAGTAGGAGGTAAACCTGCGGACTCTTACAAGCTAATGGTTCAGTTAAACTGACGCGACTCACTTGTGGGCCTAGTCTATAAGAATTTTAGGGGCCATCAAGTATAAAAAGTACAAATTCATATTGAAGACAAAAGTGAGTTTAAATTATTTTACTAGCTATTTACCTGAAAAAAATGAGTGAAGTTTTTGGATAATAACAAACAATGCTACACATATCTAAATTTTAATATAAAATAAATGACAATATTTTGAGGCAAAATAAAATTTCGAAGAGTATATTGAAACATAGCAACCAAAGAATGCATGATTTTGTTATTAAAAGATAAATAAACAAATAGTACTCGGGTTCTCCTTGTATGGAGTTCCTCAATTCTTCTTACATGAGAGTTCTTGTCCGCCTTTGTTTTCTTTCATCATTTTCAATTGCCTCACATCGTTCGTCTAGTGAGGTTCTTGAGCTTCCACTCCTTGGGGTTGCGACACTGCTAGCATTGTCGCTTTGTGCATGGGACCTCCGTTCTCGTTGCTTTGTGGGCATGGTTAGGGGATTTAGGGTTTCATGCTTAGTGTTTCTGGTGTTGTGTTGATTTGCTAGTAGTTATTTCTCACTTCTTTCTGTGCGGTTGTTCTCTATTTCTGTTTTCATAATTTCTCTTGGTCTATGGTTGTGTTAACCTTGATCTTGGTTTAGTTCGTTGTTTAGCTTTTCTTGTTTGTTTCTGATTCCCCCCTTCCCCGAACGGTTTTTATATTCTATTAATTTTTATTTTTGTACTTATTCTCTTTTCTTTGGCAGGTTTCATTGGAAAAGAGTTCGGGTTGGTTTAGCTGGCAACCTCACATCTCCCCTCGTCGACCTTCAGGCCATCTACTTTACTGGGGGATGGAGGCCTTCTGTTAAAGGTTGGGCAGGAATTTGAGGTTGAGCAAATTAGAACTACTCGAGGACAGTCATTCGGGACAGTCTTTGACGGTAGACTCGGGTCTTATAACTTGTATCTAGTGGGGCAGGTTGTTTTCTAGCAAACAATATAAATTCGAGGCTTTGGTTGTGTCGATCAAAAGCATGCTTAATCCAGTTAAGGGCCTCACGATGAAGAGGTTGGCAGAGGGGCGATTCCTTATCCGCTTTAACCATATTGTTGATTGACACAGGGCTTTGGAAGGGTGTATATGGAGTTTTGAGAAAGATATCTTGATCTATAATAGTCTTGGTGCGCATGACAACCTATGACTGTGGACTTGAACTGGTGTACGTGCTTGTGCATGACCTCTCACTGAGCAAGATGAATATGGGAGCGGTTCTCTCATAGACAATAAGCTAAGTCAATTCCGGCATATGGAGATGGAGGAGTCTGGCATAGATTTAGGGGGTCACGCTGCATATTCGGGTCGCATTGAATGTTACTCTACCTTTGACTAGAAACCTCGAATTTGTACACCAAAAGGGGAGGAATTATTGAATTCTTTCATTTATGAACTTTTCCAAAACTCCTATTACCTATGTGGCTGCATGGGTCATATCTCTAAATACTGCAAAGTTTGTTTCGAGGAAGAGTTTCAGGATTAGGGGAGGATATGCCATACGGTTCTTGGTTGTGGGCATCGATGAGTAGTTGGGGTTTTGGTCATCCTCGAGACAACTTGAAGTCATCCCCCCTCGATGCAGCCACACGTCCACTCAGATTCGGGGGCTGAATATGTTTGGTGTATTTGCAGATAGGCAGCCTAGGGAAACCACAGGCCAGGATAAGGCAAGCATGTTGTGTAGAATGCAAGAACTAGGGTTCAGCAAGGTGACAGGGAGGAGTTGGAGAGTGAGACGCTGTCCATGATTTGGGTATTTCCACAGTTTAATGGGCAAGAAGGTGGACAACAAACTTTCTACCCCTATATCCAGCTTAGAGTCACATGTTCTGGAGTCCTGAGTCCCTTGTCCCTTGGGTCGTGGGTGTTTGTGAATTATTAGTCAGTGTGGGCGAGGCTGGTGAAGGTAGGGAGTGCCAGGAGCTGCCCAGAGGTTAGGTTGAGCCGGGGCCCCAAGATATGGCTCGACCGATGTTGGTTGATGAGACGCTGGTGCTAGTTCCTGTTATGGTCTTAGAAAAAAAAAACAGAACTAGGACGTCCTTTTCCCGTGGCCAGCATGGTCACAAACGGGGGGCCCGAAGGGTGGCAAGCCCATGCAAACACGAAAAACATATTGGGATGATGGAACTGGGTGAAGGTTTAGTTAGAGATGCAAATTGTTGCCATATACTCGATGAGGAGTCAGAGGTTATCTTGGCAGAGGTTGCTATGCAACACCACCGCTTGCCATGATTCTATTAGTGTGGAATTGTCAGGGCTTGGGGTCCCCTTGGTTAGTTCGAACGCTTGGCAAGCTCATTCAGCTCCATAACCTCGCCTTAGTCTTTCTCTCAGAGACTAAGTGCAAGAAGCATTAGGGCGACGACTCAAGGAGAAGTTTAATTTGTTTATGCTCCAGTAGATTCGTGTGGCAAAGCTAGTGGTCTTATGCTCCTCTGGAGGAAGGACATCAACTTAACAATTCATTTTGTTCTCTAGCTCGCATATCGATGTTGGCATATCCAGGGAGGGTGGAACTGAGGGCAAGAGATTTATAGGAATATACAACCAACCTGAGGCAGCTCATAAGATGGAAACGTAACATCTCTTGCGGACGCTCAGTGATCAATTGGTACGGCCTTGGTTATGCACGGACCACTTCAATGAGATCCTGTAGCAAGGAGAAATGGCGGGAGCCACTAGACTTATTTAACAAATAAGGAGTTTCGAGCATGTCCCACGGAATGTCATCTTGCTCATTTGGGATTTCAATGTAATAAGTACACATGGTGTAATATGAGAAAGGCCCCAAATACCGTCAAGGTATATCTAGATAGAGCTTGTGCTACAATAGACTGGCGGGATATCTTTTCGGGTGCACAAGTAGTCAATGGCTCGACTAGGGGATTATTAGCTAAACCGTTCCTATTTGGACAAACGACGTCGTATACAGATCCAAATGATGTAACAGTTCCTTTTATTTAAAGAATCTTTCCTAATAATGTTGCAAATAATAATTTATTTTTAAGAATAAATAAAAGTTTAAAAAAAAATTCCGACAATTTAAAAAGCGAATAAAAGTATACAATGTGTGAATTAAGACAATTGAAAACATAAAATATTTTTCATGGGATTGATATATGTTCAGAATATGAAGTATATTTGTATATTCAAATTTATTAGTAATACCTAGGTGTAACTAGCATCTTACATTGTTGTACTGCATCGCCTAATTAGACCATTAAAATTTTGGTTAGACCGTTAAATATGATTAAATAGACAAAGACTGCATTCAATGAATTTTTCGACATTTTTGGTACAAGGATATAGAGATATCGTATCTGGTACATAATAAGCAAGATTCAAAATAGTGCAATAATCCAAATGCTTCATTGATCAAATTCCAAGTCAAGAGAATGCTGATTCAGCCAGAAAGCGAGTTGCAGACTTATCAACTTGAAGAAGAAGAACTGCTGTTTTTTTTTTTTTCTGAAGAAGTCGTGTTTCTCTGTTTAACGACTTTTGCTATCTGTTTTCTTATTTTAAGCAATTTAGAGGTTGTTTAGTTAGTTGAAGCCAACTGTGTATATATTTGTGTCTTCTTCCTCTTGTAACTACACAATAACAGAGAACACATCTGATTGAATATTCAATACCCATTTTTTCTTCCAGATTCCATTTGCTTATTTCAATTCTTGGTGTTCATGCCTATTCCTCTGTAAACCAACATGGCATCAGAGCAGGTTGGGCTCTGAACACAACACACAAACTCCAAATTACTACACCAATCATCCCTGTTTCACTTCATTTCGTGAGTCAAGAAAATGGCTGACAAAACCACCATGGAAGAGAAAAACTCAACTAACTATATCAACATGAAACCTCAAGGAAACAACCAACCTGGAATGAATCTTGTGTCAGCACCATTAAACGGCAACAACTATTTGACATGGGCAAGATCCATAAAAATAGCTCTTGGAGCCAAAGAAAAATTAGGCTTCATCGATGGAACATACCAAAAACCTACAGAAGGGAAAGAAGCCATAGAGGCGTGGAGGAAGAATGACTGCATGGTATTTTCTTGGATTTTGAGTGCCGTTGCGAAAGAAATTGCAGAAGCTTTCTTGTGTGCGGAATCGGCCAGAGATTTATGGGTGGAGCTTGAAACACGATTTGGAGATAGCAACGGACCCCTCCTTTACCAGATACAAAGAGAAATTGCCTCAGTATCACAGAAGAACATGATTGTAGCCGCGTATTTTACAAAACTGAAAAAACTCTGGGACGAATTGGCAATTTTGGATCCCCTACCAGTTTGTACCTGTGGGACAAGCAAGAAACTGGCTGATAGAGCGACTTCCTATCAATTGATTCAATTCCTCGTAGGACTAAGTGATGCCTACGATCACGTGAGGAATCAGATCCTATTAATGGACCCATTGCCGACTGCTGCGAAGGCCTACTCTATGGTACATAGAGTTGAGAAACAAAGAGAAACCAACTCTGGCGTTTCTGAATTAGACAAGGAGGGTGTTATGGTTGCACAGGTTTTTGAACCAAGAAAGCAAGAAGGCATAAAAGGGAATGCAAAGAAATGGACATCCTTGGACAAAAGGCAATTACAATGCGAACACTGCAAGAAGAAAGGGCACTCAAAGGAAGGATGTTTTGAGCTGATAGGCTTCCCTGACTAGTACAAAGCAATTGTTGACCAGAGGAAAGCTGCAAGGAGACCATTCAACCCAAGGGCTATGAATGCTATAACTGAACAAGAAATAAGTGACCTTCAAAACTCCTTCAGAACAGCAAATGACAGAAGCCTGTCAGAAATTATCAAGAAAGAAGTGCTCAAGGTCATGCAAGATCAAAGCTGTAGCCAGATAAGCTCTAATTTCTCAGACATCCAAGGTTATGCAGGTAAAAATCCTATCTCTAATGATACCTGGATTATTGATAGTGGTGCTTCGGCCCACATGTGTTCCTCTATGAAAGATCTTAAAAACCTCCAGATTTTGAACAAAGAAGTATATGTTAACCTTCCTAATGGATTCAATCACATTGTCAAAATTGCTGGAGATGTACAAGTTTCTGAAAACATTATTCTTAAGCATGTTTTGTATGTTCCTAACTTTAAGCATAATCTCCTTTCTGTCAATAAACTGTGCAAGGATAGTTATTATAGTGTTCACTTCACAAATCAAAATTGCATTGTGCAGGACCTATGGACTAGGAAGGTGATGGCTGTAGGTAAACAACAAGGGAGACTCTATGTCCTAGAGAAGAACCTACCGGCCCACATACCTACTGAATTTAGAAAGAATACACCCTCTACTGCAGATGACATAGATGTAGACATATGCAATATGAACAGCTGTAATTCTGATTGTAACGAAAATATATGGCACTATAGGTTAGGTCATACTAGTATGGATGTCTTGAGACAGATGAAACTCTGTAAACATATACCACCAGTAAAATTGTTTGTGAAGCATGCCCCCTTGCTAAACAGCACAGAATGCCTTTTCCAGATAGTGAAAATAAGGCTCAGTTTGTATTTGATCTTATACATATAGATTTGTGCGAACCTTACAGAAATCACTCTATGAATAACTATGAATATATGCTTACAATCGTTGATGATTACAGTAGAAGCACCTGGACCTATTTAATGTTACACAAATCTTAGACTTTATCTAAGCTTGAACAATTCTATAATATGGTATTGACACAATTTGAAACAAAAATAAAACAAGTTAGAACTGATAATGGCACTGAATTCATCAATAAGGAATGCCAAGATTTTCTTCATGAAAAAGGGATAATTCATCAGAGAACTTGTGTGTATACACCCCAGCAAAATGGTGTTGTAGAAAGAAAACACCAACACCTACTACAAATTGCTAGATCACTTATGTTTCATGCTAATCTCCCTTCTAAATTTTGGACAGAAGCTCTATTGATGGCCACTTATATTATAAATAGACTACCTGCACAGAACTTAGATTGGAAATCTCCCTATGAATTGTTGTTCAAAAGAAAACCTGTATATGATCACATGAAAGTGTTTGGTTGTCTCTGTTATATTACTAATGTTCTTCCTCACAAGAGAAAATTTGACCCTAGGGCCCTTAAATGTATTTTTCTAGGATATGTGCATGGCATAAAAGGGTACAAGGTAATGGATTTGAACACAGGAAATATTCATGTCAGTAGAGACATAGCATTCCATGAGACCTCACTTCCTTTTAAGGATTCTGCAGAGATTATAGATGACATAGTCTGTCCACTTCCAAAACCTGTAGACCTTAGTGAAACAGAGAATGAAAATGGACCTGACATAGCACCTACAGATAACAACCAAGTTCTTGACAATGAAACCATAGTGCCTAGAAGGTCAAGTAGAATGACCAAAGAACCTATGTGGATGAAGGATTATGTATGTTGCAATACTGATGATTCTGCATGTTATAAGATGACATCTGCACATAGTTGCTTTGTGGAGAAAATTTCTAACCTGCAGGAACCAAAGACTTACATGGAAGCTCAAGGAAATCCAAGGTGGGAGAAGGCCATGAAAGAAGAAATCAATGCATTAGAAGGAAATAAGACATGGAAACTGACAGAATTGCCCCAAGACAAGAAAGCCACTGGATGCAAATGGCTATACATAGGTGAAACTCAACCCTAACGGCACTATTCAAAGGTATAAAGCTAGATTAGTGGCAAAGGGATACAGTCAAGTGGAGGGAGAAGACTACAATGACTGCTTTGCACCTGTTGCAAAGGCAGTCACTATGAGGCTCTTCCTTGCAGTGGCAGTGGGTAGAAACTGGCCATTGCATCACCTTGATGTGAACAATGCCTTTCTACATGGCACTTTAGATGAAGACATATACACGGAGCCTCCACAAGGCTACACAGTTCCAGCAGGTAAGGTCTGCAAATTAGAAAAATCCTTATATGGATTAAAACAAGCTTCCAGAAAATGGAATGAGGAGTTTACTAACAAGATGAAGGTATTTGGTTTTGAGCAATGTGATCATGACCACTGTTTGTTCATAAAGGGTACAGGTATGGATTTTATTGCTTTGCTTGTGTATGTGGATGACATTCTTGTTACCTCTGCCTCTGAAAAGCACATTATAAGTGTTAAGAATTATTTGAATGAGCTGTTTACTGTGAAGCATTTAGGGCCTGCTAAGTACTTCTTAGGCCTTGAACTTGCTCGTTCAACAGATGGTTTGGTTGTCACACAACAAAAATATGTTCAGGACATAATCAAAGACATGGGACTTAGCAATGGAAAGCACACCACAACTCCATTGCCTCCAGGTTCAAAATTAACTGCAGATGCAGGAGCAGAACTCATTGAGCCTTCCAGATTCAGGAGGCTTGTTGGGAGATTGTTGTATTTAAGCTTCTCTAGACCAGACTTGTGCTATGCTGTACAGCAATTAAGTCAACACCTGCAACATCCCTGTGAAAAACATTGGGAAGCTGCAGTTCATGTTGTTAAATATTTATAAGGGACCTCAAAATTAGGTTTGTTTTTCTCATCTAACACTGATTTCTCACTCAAAGTTTACTGTGATACAGATTGGGCTGCATGTCACCAAACCAGAAAATCATTAAGTGGATTCTGTATTTTTATGGGGGACACTCCTATATCCTGAAAAACCAAGAAGCAGACTAGGGTGGCAAGGTCTCCAGCTGAAGCTGAATACCGTAGTATGGCCACCACTACTTGTGAGGTTACTTGGGCTACTTTACATGTTGAAGACTCTGGACATCTGTGTAAAGCTCCCTGTGCCATTTTTCTGTGACAATAAGGCCGCATTACACATAACAGCAAACCCCGTCTTCCATGAGAGGACTAAACACCTTGAGATCGACTGCCATGTAGTGAGAAACTAATTTAAAGAAGGAGTGATAATGCCCACTTATGTAACCTCAAGACAGTAGGTAGCAGATGTTTTCACAAAATCTCTGCCCTGCTACTCATTCCTTCACCTCAGATCCAAGTTGTCCTTAGTAAACCTCAACCCAAGTCCAGCTTGCGAGGGGAGTGATCAAATTCCAAGTCAAGAGAATGTTGATTCAGCCAGAAAGCGAATTGCAGACTTATCAACTTGAAGAAGAAGAACTGCTGTTTTTTTTTTCTGAAGAAGTCGTGTTTCTCTGTTTAACGACTTTTGCTATCCGTTTTCTTATTTTAAGCAATTTAGAGGTTGTTTAGTTAGTTGAAGCCAACTGTGTATATATTTGTGTCTTCTTCCTCTTGTAACTACACAATAACAGAGAACACATCTGATTGAATATTCAATACCCGTTTTTTCTTCAAGATTCCATTTGCTTATTTCAATTCTTGGTGTTCATGCCTATTCCTCTGTAAACCAACATTCATGCATGGTAGACGGAAAGTATTTTAAACACATTCCAAAAAAATAAGTATGATCAAACTACCATTGATGGAGATAGATTTGTGTCATATAGGAAAAATATTGAAATAATTAATGGGATGGAAATAGACAACACGCAGATTGTTCCACACAAATGTGATCTTCTTGTGTTGTTTGATACGCACATAAATGTCAAGAAATGTGCATCTCCAAAATTAGTATATGTACAAGTACATGTGTAAGGGCTCTGATTGGGCTACAATTGTCATTGAAAATAATATTGGAAGCCCTCAAAATTATGAGCAGAGGTACACGCATGTTGATGAAATTAAACAGTATTTGGATTGTCATATGTATCAACTGTTGAATCATGTTGAAGAATGTACAAATTTGAGCTGCAAAGACATAGTCCAGCTGTTGAATGCTTACAATACCATTTGCCAAATCAACTGTTTGTGGTATTTCGTTAGAAGATCATTTGTATAACATTTTCAATCGTGAATGTATCATGATACAATGTTAACCAAATGGTTTGAAGCAAACAAAAAATATATGGAAGCAAGATCATTACTTTATGTGGAATTTTCTACTACGTAGGTTTGGAAGTGGGCTATAAAGGATTAAAGGGAAAAGTATTATTTTAGTCCGTTAAATATGCCTAATTTTAATTTTACTCCGATAATTATGTCCATTTCTGTTTAGGTCCAGTAACTTATGAAATTGCTTACTTTTAGTCCTCTGGCAGATTTTCGGATAATTTTACCCCTATGAGTGCATATGGACTAAATCTGTCTTTCAAAAATTGCATAGGGGTAAAATTGTCGGAAAATCTGCCAGAGGACTAAAAGTAAGCAATTTCGTAAGTTATTGGACCTAAACAAAAATGGACATAGTTATCGGACTAAAATTAAAATTAGGCATACTTAGCGGACTAAAATAATACTTTTCCCTATTATGTGGCATGAAGCACTATCTGAAGCATCAACTTGGGCGTCCTCGGTTAAACTTCAAACATGTTTTCTACCGTGCTTATGTTTTCAGATACAGCGGATCCCTTAATTTCGGGTATTCGACATTCAACAAGCATAAAACAAGCTTCAAATAAAACAAGTTGATATTGTAACATAGAGTGACGAAAATGTAATCACAAAATTTAACCTTTTCGATTTAAAGATTATTTTCAAGCTTTTCTCCTCCAACCATGTGCCAAGCAAAGACCACGTCGTACGCACGCTACACTACAAGGTGTTCTACATTAAGCCTTGCTAGAGGTAAAGTGTATATAGTATAAGAGACTTGATCATACTATTAACTTAGTATATCAAGTTCAAGTGGACCTTACTCTAACTTGAAACTAGTTCAAGAAAAATAAGACTAGAGAGAAAAGAGAGGGACAATGAGAGTTCAAGATGATAAGTGTGAGAGATGAGTGTTGTCTTTACACAAGAGACATCTCATGTACTTGTTGTATGTATATATGTATACATTGCATGTCAAGTCAAAAATAGGTACAATGTGTGTCCCCATATTGCACTACCTACTAGTACCACAAGTACTCAAGCAATAACTCCCTCATCTTTACAACTTTATATATATGTATATCATATATAAATATATTTATATATATGTATTTAAACTAGGGTTATGTATATCCTATTGGGCTTAATTCAAAATAAGTTAAAGGCCAAATTGCATATTACACCCCCTATATTTTCAAACGTCGGCTAAAACCCCCTCTGTATTTTAAAAATAGGCAAAAAAATTCTTTATTTTCTAAAATTCCGCGTAAATTCCCCTTCCGTTAGAAGTTAACATAAGGTGTATTGCACTCGCACCATCTATACTCGTGGATGGTGCGAGTGGGCATAATTCTTTTGTGGATATTGACATTTTTTTGCTATAAATTCATGAAAATACCCTATGTTGTATTTAAAATTACCATAATCAAATGTACTTATTTTAATTTTATTTTTAATTGATTTTTCTTTTGCATTCTCATCCCTCCTAAAAAGTAAATAATTTTATTTTTAATAATATTTATTTAAAATAATTATGTACTTATTTTAATACTTTTTTTACTATTTTTAAATTTTAAATCAATTTTTCTTATCATTTTAAAATTTTGCATTTTCTTAATTTTAAAATTTATTCCGTCGCCATCACCCAAAGTCCCCTGCTCCAATCGCCCAAAATTCCCCTGGGCAGTGGTGGAAGGGAGAGGGGGGAAGGGGCTTGGTGGCGCGGGTTGGGGTGGGTGGCAGATGGAAGGGAAGGAGGAGGGGGGCCTGGTAGCTGGGGGTGAGATTAATTTTATTATTTTTTTTATTTTTTATACATAATATTTTATATTTAATAATTATAGATACAATGCATATCAAAATTATTTAAATCTTAATCCTTAATAATTTAGATCTAACAGTCGAGTTGAGGTCGCCTAAGTTATGTCGGCCCCTCTGCGTTGGGTGGGGCGAGGGGGCGTGGGGTGTGCGGCGGTGGACGGGAGAGGGGGAAGGGGGCCTGGTGGCGTGAGGGGATGGAAGGGGGAGGGGGGCCTGGTAGCTGGGGGGATTAATTTTATTATTTTTTATTTTTTATACATAATATTTTATAATTATAGATACTATACATATCAAAATTATTTAAATCTTAGCCCTTAATAATTTAAATCTAACGATTGAAATGCGTTGATTAAATCCTACTATTATCCTACAATCAAAAAATCCAATGGTCATAAAAATAAGAAATATCATATAATTGACAAATGCATAAAGGTCTTTTGATGAAAAATTTAACGTCATTAGCTTTGAATAATGGTGAGGGGCAACTGTACTATATTTAAGAAACAAATGGGATTTTTCGCCTATTTTTAAAATATAGGGGGAGTTTTAGCTGATTTTTAAATACACAGGGGGTAATATGCAATTTGGCCTAAATTAAACCCATAGTCTTAGGCCTCCATATATATAATTAATCCAATCAATTCACAGAATCCCAAATAGGATTTATTTGATCTTATATGTTGCCAGAGCTAGTATTCATGCATGGTCAGTTATATGTTGCATTGCCATGTAAGAATAGAAAGAAAAGAGAGCGAGAATGAGAGGTCTAGATGATAAGTGTGAGGGAGGAGTGTTGTCTTTTGTATCATATACAAAATGGTGTATACACAAGCTTATACACTATACACATATACAAGAGATCACATCTCATGTACTTATTGTATGTATACATTGCATGTCAAGTCAAAAATGTGAGCAATGTATGTCACAATAGTACAATATATGCTAGTACCACAAGTACTCAAGCAAAACTCCCTCATCCTTACAACTTTATATATATGTATATCACATATAAGTATATACATAGATACATATATATATACATATTCAAGCTAGGGTTATATATATATATATATATATATCTTGTTGGGCTTAATTCTAAATTAAACCCATAGGCTTGGGACTCCATAGAATTAATCCAATCAATTCTTTAAAGCTCAAATGGAATTTATTTAATCTTATCAAATAAATCCTGCCCATAGTCCAATTAATTAATCCATTAAAAATTGACACTAACCTGATTTATTTAATCTCATTAAATTACGATGTCAAAACTCTAATTAATTGATCGTATTAATTCCAGTTCAATTTAAATTGATCTTATTAAATTAATTAAACCTAACCCAAATTTAATTATGTCTCATTCATTACATCTTAGGCTTCCCACCGCACGGGTTCCCCCATTTAAACGATCATATCATTTAATCTCTCTAATTAATTTAAACACTTTAAATTAATTCATTCCTTCTAGAATTAATTCATAACTAATTTTACTACTTCATTGAGTTGTGTTTTGTGTTGAATTTATGTTAACACCACAATTTAAATTTGACAAATATTTTTGTGCTAACTTAATTAAACCAATATTTAATTAATTACTTTTGATTAACACTTAATCCGAAAGCACCCGTTACCATGTGTGGCCATCTAACAACGGTCCATGGCACTAGAGAATAAGTGAAAATGGCATGAACCTTAAGGCTATCGAGTGTCATACAGGTACCGTCCTACCATTGGCCATTTCTCAGTCTCAGTCTAGAGCATAGAATTGATCATCGGTTCCAATCCTAGACTAGACATCTACGCTTAATATTCTAATTATAATTCTCCACTTGATTAACATAGAAAAACACTTTGCTATTTGATCACCCATTGCGGCCACAGACTCCCAAGAGCACAACACACATCAAAACACATAGGAGATCACTATCATCTCATAATATGCGATGAATCATCTCTTGAAACTCACCGGTCTTCATATATGCTTTAATTACAGTAGAACAAGGTTTATAATAACCACATAGAACATGGTCATCTTTTACCAGGCCCTAGCTACAACCATCCCATATATGAGATTGCATGGATCCTTAAGTCTGAGGACTAAACCCCATACTATCGGAGTCGATGAGTTCAATTCATATCGACCAAGCTTCACAAGCTTCCATATGACTCCAGATGAGTCAGTTCAGTCGGTTTGACAATATTTGTCAACCACCCACTAAAATTGCGTAGACGTCATTCGTCTGTCGCCTATAAAACACGGCACCCATCATATGGACGCAATATTAAGTTCAAGTCTCAATAGAACCCTCAGAGCTCTCAACTTGAAACATTTCAGATTCAACCCTCGGAAGTTGATTTTCATAGTTTTCATCAGATATGTAACCCAACTTCATTGGTTGATTATTGACATGTAAGCTTTGTTGCAATGTATGAAAATTACATGAATAAGAACAACAAAAGTAAGGCCAAATGAATACGTACTCTTATTCATTTAATTTAATATTACAAAATTAAAAAAAAATTGCTTAAGCAGATAACAAAATAGCCAATTTAATTGATTTTTTGGTCACCTATTCTAAAAAAAATTGGTATTTTAACCAAGTACAAAATATTATGATTCTCTTTTCTCATTAATTATTAGTTACAGGTCCATCTACATATATACACATAAGTTTAGCAAATTGCATATCAACTGCATAACAAAGTTAATAGATCACCTAAGGACTTGCTAAGATAAACTACACATAAAATTGTTACTATGTAAGAACCTTTTTATCATTTTTTATAATTTGCACCTCAAATTTTATAGACCTCAGGATGATGTAAGAACTTTATTTTTGCTATTAGTTAATAAATATTAAAGAATATTATAGTTCAATATGATTATGCACATTTGGTAAAAAAATCTCACATTATTGGTCGTGTCGAGAAAATTAATGTGGATATCATATGGTACCAAATATGCGATCAATGTGAAGATAGTTGCAAACTTATCATAGGTAAATAGTTTGTGTTAGATGCAATGACGTTGTTGATGCAACTATTAGGTATTATTTTTAATATTATTTAATTATGTTATTTGATATTAAATAATTATTTTATAATTACAAGTTTCGAATTCATCTTAGAAAGAAAGATTGAACAAGCAAGCCGAATATATGTTTCGAAATCAAGCTACTTACTTTAACATTTTTGAAAAAAAGGTAAATAACAATCATATTTTGGGACAAAAATAATATTTCAAATATAGTAATAGTTTTAACACGACGTATTATGTTATTAGAAAAATGGTAAAAAGATGCTACAAGACCACATCAACTTTTTGATAAGTCGAGTCTATACATTTATTGTGCCAAATACTCGATGATTGCTGAATTTTTAATTTACCAGTTAATTGGTGTGAAAAGTACTCGCATCTTCGAAAAAGATTGAGTTCTCTGCATAAATAAATAATGGGAAAAGTATTATTTTAGTTCGTTAAGTATGCTTAATTTTAATTTTAGTCTGATAATTATGTTCATTTGTGTTTAGGTCCAGTAACTTACGAAATTGCTTACTTTTAGTCCTCTGCCAGATTTTCGGACAATTTTACCCCTATGAGTGCATATGGACTAAAACTCCTTTCAAAAGTTGCACAGGGGTAAAATTGTCAGAAAATCTGCCAGATGACTAAAAGTAAGCGATTTCGTAAGTTACTGGATCTCAACAAAAATAGACATAGTTATCGGATTAAAATTAAAATTAGGCATACTTAGCGGACTAAAATAATACTTTTTCCTAAATAAATTATAAATATTTATGGTTATGTTTCATTTAATGAAAAGTGTAAAGTTTATTTTTCAAAGAAATTTTAATTTCTCTAAATTCTTCTTTATAAAATATTTTGATGATATATTTCATAAGCCATTTTCTTCATTCTTGTTGTTTATTTGTTTGTTTGACATTCGCAGGTTTGAATTTCAAGAAGTTGATTTCATTGTCATTAGTTGATTTGGAATTTGGGTCGCTTTTTTTTATTTTTATGTAACATATTTTAAACATATTATATGATTTGCTATTATATTTATGCTTAATTCTTTAGTAGTCTTTTTATTTAATTTATGTAAATGTATTTTGCTTTAAATTTTATTAATATTATTGTATTACAATAAATAAAGTTAATTAGCTACTATCCATCTAATTTATAGTTTTTTTTATTGATTTTCAGATATTTTAAAATATTATTTCCATCGTAATTAAATTAATCTGTGCATAGCAAGGTTCAGACACTAGTATTCAAATAAACAAAAGATTGGAGGGGATAGGGGAAAAGTATTATTTTAGTCCGCTAAGTATGCCTAATTTTAATTTTAGTTCGATATGTATGTCCATTTTTGTTTAGGTCCAATAACTTATGAAATTACTTACTTTTAGTTCTCTGTCAGATTTTCGGATGATTTTACCCCTATGAGTGCATATGGACTAAAACTGTCTTTCAAAAGTTGCATAGGGGTAAAATTGTCCGAAAATCTGCTAGAGGACTAAAAGTAAGCAATTTCGTAAGTTACTGGACCTAAACAAAAATGAACATAGTTATCCAACTAAAATTAAAATTAGGCATATTTAACGAACTAAAATAATATTTTTCCCGATGAGATATTCCACCTTATTCATTCTAATTTCAAAACGTAAAAGGTCCTAAAAATACAATTATTATCTTGTTATACCATAGTTATTTAGTACACATTCCAAGATAATAAATTAGCACATTAAAAAGTTTAAGGTAAATTTTTAGTGGACTTTATTAAAGTTAGTTATAATTATAAATACTATTTCATTATTTAAAAAAATTATAAATATTTTTTAAAAATTAATGACAGTTAAATAAATATATCTTGTGACAGCTTATTGTAGGGGGTATTTGTTAGACGACTATTAATTTTAAAAAAGTACATATAATTTTTCAAATAACAAAAAAGTACTTATATTTATGTCAAATTAATAACCGTTGTAATCTACCTAAAATTTTAAGTAGTATTTTGTTATCATGTAATTTGCAATAATGTTAACTTGAAAATATAAATATCAAACCTCGGAATTATTTTTGTTGAATTTATTGAATAATAAATGATTATTTAAAAATAAATGCCAATACTTCATAATATTAATTGTCCAGCTCCACAAACCAAGTATTATAACCTAGGACTAGGAGATGTCCTATAACAATTTTGCTTTGACCATAACCTTTGCTAGAAACCTACCAATATATATATATATTTACGATAAATTATAACGGGCTCTCTTTTAAATTTATCATAACAAATATCCTTAAAATTAATTGTTATTTAATAAATAGTTTTTAAAATTAATAATCGTATAACAAATTAACTATCTTCCCCTTTTCACACTATTTTTCAATTTATAATAAATGAACATATGCCAAAAAATATAAAAGTAAGATAATTACAAAACACAAGATTTATATGTTTTAAAAAATTCTCCGACCTATAAAAAAACAATTTTTCATCCTGATATTTCGAGTAAATTACAACAAATGGCTACTCATTAAGTATTTATATTAAAATACCTATAAAATTATGATTTTACTCGTCACCACCGGGTAGAGGGCCACCTCCCGGCATCCCCCACCTCCAGGACGGAGTTGGAAATGTGATGCCTGGAATATTGTAACAGGCTACACGGTCCAACGATTCATTTCTTTCCTGTAATCAACTTGTTTTTATCTGATTTCCTCATTGTTTAAAACTTCCATATATATATATATAAAGATTCACCAAATTTACTGATATAACCAATCACGTTGCTAACGATATTGCACTTATCATATAATTAATCACTTATTATAAACTATACACTTATTATCACATAATTAGTTCGATTAAGTCAAACCTCATCCGGGCCATGCTATAAGTTGATAGAATAACCCATAAAAGATCCTCAAAAAAAATGACCCATGTAACACATCTCTTCCAGAATCACAAATCATTTCTTGCTCAACTTTTCAAAAATAGCACAAATATAGTTACAAAAGAAAAATTAGAAAGAAGCTAACCATAATCAGTCCATATGGGTTTCAAAAGGAAAATGACTCAGATTACAAAAGAATACATCAAGAAAACGCCGTTTCACGACTGGAAGAACTGCTAACAAGATTGCCAAAACTATATATACACTAGCACGATAAGTATAACGGGGAAAACAAATAGACCAAAACTCTGTGAATCGCGTATGAAATTTACTTTGCTGCAGATTTGCCAACAATTCCTTAGTTGTGCTGCTACTTGTTAGACCACTGGAACTCTATTTCCAGGTTCCTTGAAGGCCCACTTTTGCTTTCAGGCAGCAGCGTGTACTCGCCCGCCACTGCACCTAACATAACTACACGGTCGATTTGGATGGTTACCTTTCCGAATGAGCTCTGCCGTTAAAGCAAGGAAGATATTAGGAAGTGTACGAAAACTTTGACAGGAAACAAAATTTTTTTATCTGAATCATGCTGATTCCGATGGTTTACCTTCCCCATTTTGCTCTTGTTCTTGCATGAAATGTGAAGCTTTTGGCCTTTGGGTGGACTTTCAAAGGACCATGCAAAGCTCTCGTCCCACTCTGGATTAGGACCGGTTGATACAACCTAAGAGGAAGAACATTTACAATGCTTCATTAACAGCAGCAGGACACTTGAATCCAGTATTGAAATAATAGCAGAATTTGTAACTTCACTAAGAAACAGTACATGATTAAATCATGTTACAGACAAGCTAAAATTTGGAATTTGGTTTTCTGTCCGCAAGCTTACATAATTAAACCATGTCATAATTCCTTCAATATTTTTCTTTTTAATTTGGTTTTGACAAGGTGCAGTTTGTACTGAAAGCAACTATATCTCATGGAGAAAATCAAGCTCCACAATGCTGCGTAGAACTCAAAAAGGCAAATACAATAGTGAAGAATCTGAAGATGCATGAATTTGAAGAGAAACATAGGCATTTGTGCAGCTATGAGAGGACGAACAGAGTAGAAAATGATGTATTGACTCGTATCACAGAAATCCAAACATCATTGGTTGGAGTAAACGAATATGCGAACATGTATGTGAGCCGAAGGAGGAGTTCAACAGTGTCCTTTAGATACATGCTCAACGATTTAAGCCTCTTAAGGTTACCATTAGATTTGCAAAGATTTAGAGGATAGGTGGTTCAAATTCAAGCAAACAGCGGGGTCGAAACAAACAAGTCTAGAAATGAGCATAAGTCCATACCTTGGTTTGCCGAGGAGGAGTATTTCCAAGGGTTAGCTTGCAGTATACGCTCGGGTTCCCAACAGATTGCCTCATATTGTTTCCCCGCTTGATTATCACCACTAGTGTCCCAGGCAAACACTGCAGTAAAAATTCTGCTTTCTCCTGAAACCGTGGAGGCCCTGATTGGATCAAGTATTGTAGAAGGGGTATTGCATCTGCAGCAGCAATAGATTGCGCTCGAGAAACTTCAGCTGGACATGCAGACCAAGCTTGCCTGAGAAGAAATAGAGCATCCAAGGCAGCTTCTTGAGTTGCCTCTGAGCCAGTCTTAAGAGAGGTGACCAGATGAGGAATACTTAGAGTCGCAGGTTCCGTGGCTCTAAGACGGGGGAAGTTGCCAAATAGTGCATTCAAAGCCTTCAGATACTCCTCATTTACTGTGCCAGTAGCCCACAAGTCTTTTTCAATTGCAGCTACAAAGAAACAGAATATTAATCAGATTGTTGAGCATCAACAATTTGTACAAAATATCTAAGTGCACTAGATATTGAGAATAGATTAAACCAATGAAAATTAGTATCATCATTCAGAACCAGAACGAAGAATGACACTGTCGGGTAATAATACAAGTTGACAAGTAACAAGCAAAATGTCTAGCATTTTTAAATATTATCATTGTATTAACATATAAAAACTTATGTGAGCACCACATGACTAGGACATGAGATTTACCTGTTATAGCTCTCACAGTTTCACTTGAAGCATATTCTTGAATGGTATTGTTAGAGAAAAGAAGTTTAATGAACATTGCTGCCTGTATTGATGTTTCAGGGTCACTGGAACCAATCAGATCGAGCACAACCTGAACACCACCAGCTTCAGCAACAGCCCTTTTATTTGACCGGCTGTACATCACAAGGTTTTGTAAAGCACATATAGCTACTACTTTCATTTCTTCTGTGGGTTGATCCTCAAGCAGATTCACTAATGCCCGACAGGCTGAAACAGCATCTGCTGTTCGAGCAAGTGCCTCATTCTGGAATAGGTCACCAAGAGCAAGGGTTGCCAGTAGCCTTGCCTGCTGACCTTGTGTTTGCGGGTCCAAAAGGTATTGAGACAATGGTACAATAGCAGATTTGGTAGCTTTAGATTCCCTGATCTTGACATTGTTCAGCAACACCTCAAGTAGTCTGGCAGCTGTTTCCTCGCATTGATGACTTCTAAGAAGGTCTAGAAGAGCCTCAATTGCCCCACTTTCAGCCATTGCTTCAGCACTGGTAGAGTCATCACTCTCCAACACCAGAAGAGCATTTAGTGCACCAATAACTGTGGCCTCTGTTCCTGAACGAAGCAACCTAACCAACACCGCAACAGGGACTTCCAAATAGAACTCAGAACTAAACTGCAAAATACTAGATAACACAGATGCGGCAGACTCCCACAAGGCGTGAGGGAGTAATGGATCAGCTTGAAGTATGACTTTGGACAGCTCACTTACACCACCCTCTTTTGCTATTTCATTTGGCCAAGTTACCGCCACACTTACAAGAGCCCTGACAGCTCTCTGTTGTAAAATAGGAATGCCGGAACCAAGGATGCGTACTAGTGGACCAATCACTTGCTGTATCAGGGAATCTCTCTGAAGATGCTCCTCCAAAAGCAGGTGGGACAGAAGCTCAGCCGCCAACTGTTGCACTGCTGAAGCAGGAGAGTCGAGCAAGGATAAAAGGGGTTCTATGGCTTGCCGAGATGTGAGGGTATAATCAGAGCGACACTGTGGATGCTCTAAAATATTCACAAGAACCTGCAATGCACTATGTTGTCCATCAGGCCCGAACTCCGGTCTCGTCAGTAACAGGAACAGAGGCTCAACCACTTTTGCTGCTGATGGACCTTTCGCAATGGTTGCATTGTTTGTTAGTATTCTGAGCAACTCAGCAAAAGCAGCACAAAGGAAATCTGGTGCTTCATGAAGTATATCAAGCACGCTTTCAATCACTCCAGCTTTCACCATTTCCATCTTACAGGCAGGCCTGTCTTTACCCAACTTAACGAGAGCTCTCGATATAGCTTCTTGGAGCAAATAATTCCGACCATAGAGAAGACCCACAAGAGGGATGACAGCACCATGTGCAGCAACAAGTTCTGCCAGCTGTTCATCATCTAGGAGTTTATCTAATGCACGGACAACGGAATGGTGTGCTGGACTATACTCGGTAACAAGCAGAGAAACTAAAGGCTCAACACAGCGGGCCGCTGCTAGAGTAGATCTTATTCTCGTGTTGCCAAAAAGTACACAGCACAACTCAGCAGCATCCCCCTTCAGCTCCATTGAGTAATTCGATGAGAGAATCCTGCATAGCACGTCAACGGCATTCATCTCAACATCAGCAACTGCAAGGGCCCGTGATGGGTTCTCATTCAGCAATCTAACCAATGCAGCAATAGCAGCATGTTGCTCCTTCTCCAAACCTGTATTTAGAATTTCCACCAAAGGTTGAACAGCTTGCCTGGCAGAATCAGCATTCCTTACATGATCAGCAGAAAATAAGTTTTCCAAGGCTTTAGCAGCACTATATCTTGCCGCTCTTCCACCTAAACGCAAAACGGCTACAAGTTGAGTGACAGCACCAAATGCAGACTCATGTCTCCTTATCTCAGCTGTACTAAACAGAATGCCTAGTAAGTCCGTAGCAGCTTCTTCATACGCATCCTGGGGGCTAAGAGAAAGATACTTTGTCAACCCTTCCAGGGCCCCTGACTCTACCATAACGATTTGATTAGAAGGGCAATCTGTAGCAAGCTGGATTAAAAGTCCCAGAGCAAGAAAAGGCGCACCAGGGCGATCTGGAATAGGTTTAAGCAAATCAACAAGAGCTGGTATAGCTTTCCTCGAAGTTGCACCAAGTCTGATGTCATCAACCCTAAATAATCTCTCAAGGGCTACTTGATCAGGATATTGAACCAAAGAAAACTCCTCAGCCAATTCTAGAAGGTCATGTATGTCATCATCAGCACAGCCAAGCAAGGAAATCAGCCCTGCTGCTGCCCCTGAATTTGCCACAGACAGAAGAGTTCCTCTGCTACCATTACAGACAAGACTGGCCACGGCTTGGGCAGCAAAATATCTGTTTGCTCCCTCCTCTGACCTCAACAAACTAGCCAGTACAGGAATTGCTTTCATAGTTGCAGGTGCACGTATGATATCTCTATCTTGTAATAAGATTGCTAACAACAAGGCACAAATCCATATGCTGCTATCTTCTTTATAATCAGCCTGCAAGAAAGTTTCAGCAAAATTCATCAAGAACAAGCCAGCAAATTTCGTAAATGAGTATCTAGACTGGTATCATGAGCAAATACAAAGATTAGAAAAAATGGTACGGATACTCTTCTTGCAATTTCAGAACTTTTTTCATAGGTTTATGCACCAAGGATCAGATGTGAGATTGCAACTAAAGCAAATAAACAAGCAAACCAAGTACCAGTGTAAACTGTGAAAAGGACTGAGAAATCTTGTCAGTAAGAACTTCAATTGAACCAGCCTCCATGATCTCGAGTTTACTTTTATCATCACGACTAGCAAGGACAGAAAGAAGCCATATAGCTATATTGGCACCACTGATGACTGATGTACTTCTCTCCAAGTCATGTTCACTTGCTTCTTCTTCAGTTATCCGGGAGATGCTTATGACATCCTTGTTACCCTGATCGCCAACTTGAGAAGACTCTGCAGAAGTCAACATTCCAACAAGAGAATGGATGAGTGAAGCACACAAGTTAGATCCATTTAAATCTTCAACTGCTCTTTGATGATCAACTTTTGCAGCACAAACAAGAAGTGCGGTTCCTCCAATTTTAACCCTTATATTTGAGGAGCTGATTACCCTTTGTGCAATAGATGAAATGCATCCAGTGGCACAGGCAACTGTGTTTCCAAGAATTAGGGGTTGAGCGCGGGAGAGACGTGATAAGATTTCTATAGCCTTATCCTGCAACAGTGGTGTGGCATCAGCAATACATGAAACTATTGGGGTAATGCTACTTGGATATTCAGCAAGAACCGTCCAAGCAGGTTTTACGTGTCCTATATCTTCAACAGAACTCGAGAGGAGAGCCAGTGCATCTAGTGCCTCTGATGTAGCAACAGATCCATCAGCAGCTTCCAGGAAAGAAACTATAGCAAGTACAGTTCCAGTACGATTTACACAATCAGTTAAAGCAGAATCAATTTTGCGAGAATGGAGAAGCCGGGCAATTGCTGCTGCGGCATGTGTCTTTCCAACATTTGAGCCTTCACGCAAAACTCTTGTGGCAGGTAAAATAATTTCTTCCGTGATAGCTTTTCCTGAAGCTTCACTATCTAAAAGGAGATTGGCTAAAGCACAAACTGCTTGCTCTGCCACCTGCAATACTGAAGAGTTAGCAAGCACCACCAACAAAGGCAAAGCATCTCTGGCAACAGTAGCAACATCACGGTTCTCTTTAACTGAGAGAAAGATAGCAGCAAGGCACCGAGAAGCTTCCACCAAGATATTTTCAGATCCAACATTTAGTAGCTTCAGGACTGACCAAAGAGTCTTAACAGCAATGTTAGTTTCACGCAAGTCCTTTCTGAGATCAAAAATTCCAGCAAGAGCCAGTGCAGACTTTGCCTGAGTCTCTTCCTTAGTAGAGCTTAATATTTTTATCATTGTCTCAATTGCATCATTTGCTGCACTACCTTCACGTACCATATCACTTAAAGGGGCCACACAGAGCAAACTTTTTAATGCATCTAAGACATAAACTTTGGATTCAGGCAAATCACTGACCAATAATGCAGTTAGTTGGCTGATGGTTGCTGTATCAGACTTGTGAATCAAATGATTCAATGTCTTCGCAGCAATTTCCTTTCCATTGGGGCTCCCATTCTTCAGCAGCCAGAGTAAAGCTGGGACAGCATCAGCACTTTCAACACAGGCACGTATATCCTCACTATGATTACAGAGATTTCCAAGGATCGTTGCAGAATCTTCTTTAGCTTTTGCTGACCCAGTTTCGAGAATTTGAACAAGTGGAGGAATGCCACCAGCAGCAGTAATTGCCCACTTACTTTCATCATTTTCATGTGATAGGAGGCAAAGTAATGCAACAGCACACTCTTGCTGCTGCTCCGACGAAAGACCAAGAAGAGATATCAAAAGCTGAATCCCCTCACGACCTTGGAGGGCCTGCCACAAAGTACCTTGATTGTTGCAGAGAACAAGAAGGGATCTTATTAACTCTTCCTGAACTTCATTGGTTGCCATCGTTATCAAACCAACAAGCAGTCTTTTTGCATCAGAATCTGCAAGCTTGCTTGCTAGTATTCCATTCCCATACAGACTGGCAAGGGCTTCTATAGTACGCTCCTGGACCAGAAACGGTACTCGAGGTTTGAACTGCTGTACCAACGTATTCTCTACCTCCGTGGGATCGGATGCTCTTGCATATTCTGCTTTACTGTCATATATCATCAGAGCGGAAGCTAATGCTCCTAATGTGTCAGCTACTTGTGCAGGAGAGGTACACGATTCAAGGCTTTGACCAAGACTAGAGATGACATATGACAAGCCACCAGATATGTTTGCAAGAGCACACATCGCATTCTCTTGCAAAGCTTGGGCAAACTCACCCTGCATGAACTCTTTTGAAGGAGCTATTGTAGCGTTTATCAGAACAGGAATACCATTGGCATTAGCAATCTCCCGCCTTGCTTCTTTGCACTGTGCGGAAAGAGATTTAAGAGCACCTGCAGCTTCTGCTCTAACAGAAGCTTCATTGCCAGGTCCAAGTAGTTTAAGGAGTAGTTTAGTAGCTTCTGCAGCCAAGATCTTAGAACAAACAGAGGCATCCTCCATCATCATGCATGCCAAGAGAAAGCATACATTCGCCTGAGTACTTGATTGGCCTGTTATTAGCAACTTGACTAGTATATCAACTCCTCCAGCTTGAATTGTTGCGGGCCAAAATCCCTCAGTGCTGCTAGAGAGATTCCGCAAAGCTCCCGTCAGTAAGTCATCAACCACATTTCCAGCCTTAAGTCCCTTCTCTAATTGTTCCCACAATACAGGAACAACTCCTTCTGTTGAAAAAATTTTTGAGCCAACATGATCTTTAGCACCACCTTGAGACACCGCATAAATGGTTTTTGCTGCAGCAATTTGGCCTTCTGCTGAGTTTGACTTGAGAAGACCAAGCAATGGGGGAATGCAACCTCCAAGTAATACTTTGACCCGCAATTCATTCTCTTTGCATAGAGAACCTAAAACAGTAGCAGCCTGTATCTTTATCCCAAAGGATCCAGACCGAAGAAGAGACACAAGTACTGGAACTGCTTGGGAATGTGATCCAACTGCACCAAAAGCATTTTCTCGCGTATTAATTAGCTCAAGTAATTGCCTCAAGGAATTCTCTTTTTCTTGTGATGATGAGGAACTCTGTCGCAATTGCTCAATGCATTGAGCAACACTTGCTAATGTCCCATCAGGGTCCTCCATGCTACTCCTATCCCTGGAGATAAAAGAGACACTATGACTATTATCTATAATAAACTGATATAAACCTTGTAATGATGTCAGGCAGAAAAGTAAATAAGTGCATAATGTACTGTTTTTTGTAGGTTAGATCTAACTGAAATTAGCATTTGTCCCCAAGGTAAAATAATATCTGATGCCTACCTATGCAGTTTAAGTTGGAGGCACCTAAAAAATTAATGCTCGTCCGAGGGAAAATAGAAGTTGGATCTTGACATGCTACACAATTTCTAGAATGTCGAAGGGAAAAGCCTCAGAGAAATTACAAAGTAGCAGAGTTTTGGGTAATTTCCATTTAGTTCTATCCACTTATGGAACTCCCATGTATTTTATTGTTGTTAGGTTTTGCGAGAAGAATCCCAGTTAAGGAGTAAAAGCATTTTCCAAAGTTCAAGTGTATTTGTTGATGAGAAGGATATAATGAGAGAAAGGCTATTGATTGTCTTTTCCAAAGAAATAATAAAACAAATGAACTTTAATCACTAGATGTCATCAGTTTGCATAAACGTCTGATGAGTTCATCTTGGACCTAAACATCCATTATATATATGCAAGATAATATACCTTCACGAAGATGCATCATTGACAAGATCAATGCTTAGCAAATATTTTCAATTCAACGCACATCGAACTTACATAATTCCATGAAATCTAGACGATAAGTTTATCATGCCATCTACACTATCATTTGTTATATACTAAATTCTGGGCATAATGCAAAACAAAGCTACTGTTTGACCGACCTTGAACTCAATTTCATGAGTGCATGGGGTGTTGGAGGCTCTGGGTCATGAGATCTAGCTTCCCCGTTTCTTTCCTACAGGAGAAAAGAACAGCATAAAATTTTGAAAGAGAAGTTTAGAGAGGTAAACACAGTGAAACGAAATATAAGAACATAACCAATCCAATTTAGGGTATAATACAATATGTTAATTGGGCTATATGCAATCTAACAAAGAATGTAAAGCTTCCCCTCAGAAGAAAGCAATAATAGTAATGGAAAACACACAAGCTATTAATGTTGAAGATAGTTCACATGCCCCACAGGATTTTCTTCTGATTTCTAAGAAAAGACATATGAGGTGACTCTAAGTACAGAACACATATTAAATTCTGCAACTAACCAATACGACAATCTTGGTTTTTCAAGAATATGCTTTCAAGAATAAAGAATGAGAAATTTAAGGATCTCCATTTTCAGAGACTTCATGAAAATAATATTATGAAAGAATGCGAATGTATATCCTTCTTTAGCATGACCCATCATTCATTTTCCAATTTTTTTCTCACCTACATAACATATATAAGAAGAAATAATCACAGGCAAGGAACAATCGAACCACACGTGCAACACTCCCTATGAGTAGTGCATATGATCCAACCACAACGTCCCAAAACTCATTCCAATTTCAGATCCTGAAAGTTTCAGCAGATTCAAACAAGAACTCATAAGACGGAGAACTTCTAGTCACACTATATTTACCAAGTCATTGGGGGGAATGGTACTGCCATTGGCAGAAGCAACCCTCCAACCCAGTGTTGCCGCCAGCTTTGCTGTAATTCAAAGGTTTTCTCTTCAGATCCGACACAGGCAAAAGCTAACAGCAGCGTCCTGTTGAAATGACAAGTCAACCACAGTACGAAGGCAAGTCCAATTGACTAAATCACACTACCCATATAAATCTTCAGTTTGAAGATATAAAAAAGCAAACTTTTTAGGAACAAATCAAATCCAAACTTCAAAAAATGTGAAGAATCTAAACTCAATTGAAGCGCTCCACAAAAATCTTCTGGCCCATGTTTACAAATGAACATTTAATTGGAAAATATCTAGTAAGTCGCACTCAATTATGAGTATCTGACTAAAACAAGAAGCCAAATTCAACTGAACTCTAGCATCCTAATTAGAATTGGAAACTCAAAAACTAAATTCCAAATCCAATCAAAAAGAAAAATCAAACCCTTTTAAAATCCCACCGAAATGCATCCTAGAGATCACTAGATCAAGTGTTCCCAGATGGAAAAGTTGACAACTTTCACGCAAAAAATGAATGCAGCCCACTCAAATTTAGTGCACCGACGCTCATGAATATGCTCAACAGCAGGATCCAAATGCATACAGCCTGTAAGAACCAGTGTGAATGCTTTAAGAAATAGTAAGATCTAGCAAGATAGGGGAAACCTTTTCTTAGATTCAGGGAGAGGACATCAAGAATTGTTTCATTCAGCTTGAAAATTTTGGTGGTCTGTAAGTAATGTAGAGAGAGAAAGAGAGAAGAGGGAAGAGAATGGCATGAAGGAGCTGCTGTCACAGTGTGCTTTCTCTCTCTCCTTCCTCGAGAAAGAGTACAGCCTCTCTCTCTCTCTCTCTCTCTGTGAAAACGCAAATTGAGAGTATCGTAGCTGACAAGCGAGGAAGATAAAACGCTTTGAGAGAGAGAGAGTGCAAGTGAATGTAATGTGTATGTAATAATGTGTGTGTGTCTGTGAGAGAGAGAGAGAGTGAAGCTGCGTGAAGTGTGAGAGAGAGACAAGGGCGGGTGGGGGGGCACCGACAGGTTTCTATGACGGCGGCTGCTTGGCTCTCATGGCTTCGGCTTGGACTTGCTTTTCTTTTTCTTTTTTTAATTAATCGTTTTAACACGTTATTTTTATTTTTATATATAAATAATCTTGTATACTTTAAAATAAAAATAAAATATTTAAAAAATAAAAAAATAATTTAAAAAATATTATCGATGCAATTAAAAAAAATTATATACTTATATTATATTTACATTAGTATATATATAAACTATTTCAAATTTCTTTTGTTATTTTAGATCATTTATAGCAAATTTTGTATTTTTCTAATCTTAAAAAATTACCAAATAATAGTGAAAGAACTAAATATTTTTTTTCGTGCATCTTGTTTTTATAAATAAAATTCATTACATACATTCAAATATCAAAATTGATTAAAAATATAAAAAAATAACAAATTAAATAAGACTTTCGTAAGTAAAAAATTACAAAATTGTATTGTTAGTCCTATAAGATAGCATGTTCAACACTTTTACTCCTCTATTTTACGATTTTTAAAATAGTCTTAAATATTGAGAAAACTCGACATATTTAATTTTATGAAATTATCAAAATAGTCCCAAGATTGAGAAAATTCAACATATTTAGTTCTATAATTCCGCAAAGCGGAGATTAAATTTTTTGAGTTTTCTCAATTATAGGATCATTTTGAAAATTCTGTAAAATAGAGGATCAAATGTGTTAAGTTTTCTCAATTTAAAGACCATTTTAAAATTTTCGTAAAGTAAGGACTAAAAATGTTGACCCTTCATATCCTGGGGGACTAAAAATATATTTTTTCAATAAAAAATAAATACGAAATTGGTATGAAAATAGACGTACATCTAAATTACTGCAGTTCCAACAACGTTTTAATTCTGAAACTTCAAGAGGGTATTTGGGAGAATTTATAAGCTATTGCAAAATATTTTATAAAATATTTAAAAACTTATAAGATATTCATAGAATGAGCTTATAAGATTAAAAAATAAAATGTCATGGACTTATAAAACTCATTAAAAGAAAGCATGAAATTCCCGATTTATTTTTAAAATTTTAACGATCTTCTGCGGCTTTTTTTTCATATTTAATTACAAAATTACGATGATTAACATCTCGTAAACTCTACAATCTTATTTTGTCCAAATATTTTTGAACAACTTAAATATGATAATAAATTGAATTTAATATTAGTAATTGGTATAGATTGTGATATATATAAACAATATCAAGATATGCTATTTTTCTACTTTTTTTAATTTTAATATATAGAATATCTTTCTTAATGTAATTTACTAACAGAATGGGTTAGTTGTTAGACGGCCGTTAAAATTAGAAGGTATTGATAATAATTCATGAGACGATGTTTGTATTTTGCAAAATGATAGCTCGTTGTAATTTACCTGTTTTAAATAACCAGAGCCAGACACCCTCGTTATTTGTCCATTTCCATTTTATCCCATTTGCAATTTTTTTAGAGTAAATTACGGCGAACTCCCCTAAAATTTGATATAATTATAAAATACCACATCATTGTTTGAAAATCACCAATACTCCACTGATTTTTACGGTCATCTAACAATTAGTCCAATCCATTACTCTCCATTAGGTTTTCATCCATTTGTTGTAGTGAACCGACTAAAATGCCTTTTTAAACTATGAATTATAATTTTATTTATTTATTAAAAATTTTTTTAAATTCTTTTATAGACTAAGTGGATAATTATTTTACAAATTTTTTCAAAATTTTCATCCACTTCATCCAATTTTTTAAAATTTTTAATTTTTAAAAAAATACAACAATAATAAAATTGATAATTTTAATCTTTTAGACCTTCATTCAGGAATGACATAATTTTATCAAATTTTAAAAAAAATATTTATAATTTTTTAAATAATAAAAAATATTAATAATTATATCAAATTTCATCGAAGCTAATAGCAATTTATTTATTTATTTATTTTCATATAGATAATTTGTTTAGCAGCTAAGAGCCTAAGAGTGAGTTTGAAGCTCAAGCCGTCTCTCTCTCTCTCTCTCTCTCTCTCTCTCTCTGTCTTAGTTGGCAAAAAATAAAGGGATGTGAGTGGTGCATATGCGAAGCAAGCAGAGTGGAGTATGTATGTATGCTGTTACAACTTACATGTACAACAGGATACACCTAATAAGGATGCAAAACTAATTTTCTTTTCACTTAATTACATTTTGACCCCTCTTAAAATACAAAATTATATTTTGTCCCAAAAAAATTTCAAAATTATGCTTACATTTTCGTTAAAAAGTTACTATTTACACCTAATCCTCTTTCATTTCGTTAGTAAAAACAAATATAAATTTTCAATTTTATCCCTCATTTTAACACTATTCATGTATTCATTTTGTACTTATTGCATTTATCTATTCATAAATATAAAAATATTAAAAGAGACGCAAAATTGAAAATTTATGTATTTTTTATTAGTCGTTGGCATTTTTCGTCCAAGTCCTAACTGAAGGGTGTAAGGTATAAAGAAAAAATTCTCGAACAGGGTGGAAATATAATTTCAAAAAAATTTTGAGGAAAAAATGTAATTTTATATTTTTAAATGGGCTTAAATATAATTAACCCTTTTGTTTTTTATTTTATATACATATATCAACAGAGCATGTTCTGGTTTCTTTGCTCAATTATTATTATATAAGTAATTTTGAATGATTACCAATAAATGCCCACATGCAGTTAAGACGTCAGACTCATTTACAAACATGCCTCTAACCTAAGTTGTTAATTTTAATTGCAAACAGCGACTTTGGGTTATTATTTATGGATTATTTTTTATTGTTGAGGGCTGGCACGGAAAGGGTTATATTTTTATTTAATGAATTTCAGATCATGATAATAAATTTATTGATTTATTTAGATAATTTTATGTTATTTTGAAACTTTCTGGTTTTGACTTATTTTTTCAGATATTATGATGGATTTAAATTTAAACTAACCATAAAAAAAAACATCTAATTAATACAGAAGTCGTTATTGTTGTTTGAGACGAGTTTTATAACTAAATACCCTTTTTACTCAATGAATTTCGAATAACGATTAATATATAATTTTAGAACAAAAATGCAATTAATTCGAATATTAATTAACAATTATAGATTAAAAAAAATTCAGTGTATACTGATAAAAGTGTAGGTGGATCCATGAAATATATATTACTAGAAAAAGAAGAATACCATGATAGATAAAAAAGACGTAGAAATCGCTAAACAACATGAGATGAACCTTACGTTCGTCTCCTTACAGCCCTCGACTTCTTGTAACGCGGGTTTATCTGTATAAAAATTACGTCATTTTAGTTTATATATTTAGAAGGTAGAAATCACTAAACAACATGAGATGAACCTCACGTTCGTCTCCCTACAACCCTCGACTTCTTGTAACGCGGTTTTATCTGTATAAAAATTACGTCATTTTAGTTTATATATTTAGAAGGTAGAAATCACTAAACAACATGAGATGAACCTCACGTTCGTCTCCCTACAACCCTCGACTTTTTGTAACGCGGGTTTATCTGTATAAAAATTACATCATTTTAGTTTATATATTTAGAAGAAAAAGATCTTATACGTACTATGTTAATTGAAATAATAAATTTAATTTGCTCTTCATTAGATACCCGCACATTAAATCCGTAAATTGATAAAACCTTACTTTGATACCACTTTATAAGTTTGCTTGAATACATCCTTTAAAAATCGATTACTGATAAGAAAAAATACTATGCTATATAATGAAATTCAAAATTTCTCTCCTAATCGATATGGGATGGGATCTCACGATAATCTTCAAACTCAATTTGCTAAATCTAATTAGTTTACGTGTAACTCTTATTTTTTAAGTGTAAGCTAATTAAAAAAAGAAAAAATGGCTTATCATATTTAAACCGCTTCCAAAAATATGAAATTACACTTTTTTTCATAAAAAAACTCCAAAAACTACTGTTACACCCCTCTAAAAATTCGCTGTTTAAACCAACCTCATTTCATTAAGATTTGGATGAAAAATGACGACATCAACAAAGAAAATTACACAAAATTTCAACTTTTACCCTTATTTAAGATTCTTGCATAATAATTTTATACTTATAAGAAAAAAAATATAATAATATTAACCTCAATATGCATATATATATATATATTACATTTATCACCTTATAAGTACAAATATATATACATATAAGAATATTAAATTAGTAAAAGTAAAAATTTATGTAATTTTTTTGTTATTGATGACAACATTTTCCATCCATTCCTTATGAAAAGGAATCAGGCGTACATGAATTATTTTTAAAGAAGGTATAAACATAATTTAAAAATTGAAAAAAGTATAATTTTACATTTTCAGATGGGGTCTAAATATAAACTCAAAAAATAACATTTAAATCTATAGGATTGATCTCCAAACATTAGCACACCGTCCATCACAATCAAAAACCTTACAAATACATCCCCAGAAAGATTGAAGGCTTGAAATTATAACATAAGGAAATGATGGAGACTCAGCAACAGAGTACCACCTAAGAAACTTACCTTTGTAGTGCCCTCGCAGGTTGAACTGTCACTAAACAAACACAATTAAGATTTATAATTATGTCGCTTTTGTGCCAACTAAAACGCAATATAACAACATAAGCAACAGCAGACCAACATCTTATTCCATTCCTTTTCTTTTGGCATTGTAATGATTCCTTAATTAGAACAATTGAATGTGTCCCTGATGGGATTAAGAAAATCTTCTACATCAGAACCAACCTCTCAAGACAAACTGCAGTCTTCGGTGTCTGACTGAATGCACTGGAGTTCACTTGTCTACAGCGTCTCTTCAGTTTGTTTTTCCTAAAACCAGCCATCATGACTGCTGCAAACAAATGGTTCTTGGCAAAAATCATTTATTTTCATGATTACATACAGCAGTATAGCAACAGGGAGACAAAAACTGCTTGAATTGCATCTGAAACCCTGTTAAGATTCTTTAAGCCAGAAGCCCAAAAGTGTCCCAAAGAAACTTGTGACTTAGAGCGATCGATGGTAATGCAACAAATTAGTCCTGATTGACATTCATGTTAGGCTGATAGAAGTGGCATAAGATTGCAAAATGGTCAAAGCTTGCTCTGTGATAGCTCGGTTCCTAGCTCGCTTAACCCAGTCATTGACGACTTCTGCTGCCTGGCTGCCTTTAACTCCATTCTCAAGCGTATCTGCAGCTTCACATAGCTTCCCTTGAGCTAACAGACTCTCGACTCTATTTATAATAGATTCAATTCCATCACCTGAATGATCTACCTCCTTAACCTGAGCTCGGAGGCGAAAGAAAATCAAAATTAGAACGAAGATTTTCAGAATCACTAAGTTATCTTTGAGAATCTGATTTAGAGTGCAGAGGCCCAGGGAAGCAGATATACCTTCAGCCAGGAAGCAACATGAGCCAATGAATGTGTCAATATCCCACCACCGCCTGGTGGGATTAGGCTGAAGTGCCTCAGCATCCCCTTCAAGACATCAAACTGTAAACATGGGAGATTATTTCAGTTGAACAGCTACGGATAGTTATAGCATGGATCCTTTTCTTTTAATAAGAAAAAGTGGTAAACTCACACATGCGAACAAAGAAACCAGGTACGACTTTTAAGACACTAATATCCTTCTTACCTGTTAATTTTGCCTTATTTCTAAATAGTTTCTTCTTATCATTTTTCCACCTCAGAAGAGATTTGGAATTTAAACATCTTATGCTCTAATTTGCAAGCTAATGCTGTTTGAAGATAAGTTTATCCTATAACTCTTTATGTTTTTTCTACTACTATTCCCTCTTCCACAAGTCTTTGATTCAGCGATTCCAAATTCCACTTCACTGAGTCTTAGAGTCACACCACCATCATGGCCATTCAAGCTAAGGGTAGGAGAAAATGATGCAGTTTGTAGTCATGGACCATACAACTTTTCGCTTGACTTCAGAACTATTACATAATTCTTGCTCCTTCAAAACTTTTTTGCAGTCACATCTTTTTTAAGTACAAATAGACGTAGCAATGCATCAAGATAAGGACACATAAGAAAATAAACCTTTTCCATTACCGTCGAACTCATAATCCAGAAAGACTGAATTTCAGATATCCAGCCGATCCCCCTCCTTTTCACAGGCAACTGAAGCAAAACTAGGGCTCTAAATTCTTACAAAAAGCTACCTTTAGATTGGATAAATTAAAACTAGAAAATATTTACTGTCAAGGCTACTATCCTACAATACCTAGCAAAAATCTTAAGTCCCACCTTCGCAAGAAACCCACAGCCTGCAGCTTGTCATGCTCATAAAATTTTAACCATAGTGAAGTCGTCTTAATTGCCTTTAACTCTGATGACACTTTAATTAGAACTTATCAGGTTTAACACGTTATCTATCTGATTTGTTGCCTTCCCTAAATCAACTGGTAACTGGTTTGACTTTTTACATAACCTTAGATTGAAAAATTAAGTTACCATCTACAGAAAATGATGTTCTATAATGATTTCATTAAGCTGATAAAATAAAATTTACAACCAAAAGATGCGGTGCAAGTACAATAGCAAAACTTCGTATCAAATGCTCAAATACCAAATATCTTTGACAAGAAAAATGGCAACATGGTCTGATTGGCTTGTCAAAAATCAATTTGAAAACCAAACTCCCTCATCCAAACTCTAATAGAAAGAAAAGTGGTAAAGATAGAGAACCATGTAACTTGCCTTGTGGTTCAATTGGGACAGAGTGTCTGTCCCATATTTTTGGGTGTCGTCAGGGAGCGAAGATAGAACCAGCGCGATTAGTGAGTCATCGTCAATGCCTTCAACATGAGTGTGGAGGGCCTCTATTTCCTTCTTAATTGGCAGTCCTTTCCCTAGTGCATCTTCCAATGCCAGTGCTCCCTGCAACATGTGAACGTTTTAGACGATGACTCTCAGTCAAACAGACTACTTCAAAGAAGATGAATCATGCATGGCTGTAGGCTGTAGCTATTAAACAAACTATCAAACTATGTCAAGGTCTCCAACGAGTAAACAAGTATTTGCAGTGCACGACATGTTTTATTTGGGCGTTCGTAGTTTGTACGAGTAAAATTTTCTAGACAAAACCACATAGCAATAAAACAAAGTCAGAAAAAGAATTTTGCAATAGTATTCCTCCCGTTTTCGCCCTCATTTCAAGTTTTCAACAAATCATATTCTTACTGTTAACCGGAGTCTTAATATACTTATAAAAAAACACAAGTTAAGTGGAGACTATCAAAGCACCCAAAAATTGGTGGTGATAGTTAGCTTGTCATTTTCAGAACTAATGCATATGAAATTACAGAGAAAACTCAGTATATTCCTAAGGCAAAAGTAGGAAACTTCAGAATAGCCCCAGAAAATCCAGCTATGAATGTAAAATCACGTCATTTCTGCACCACTCCCTGATGCAGTCTGATAAACTAAACTTCATTGCCTTTGAATGCCTAACGCGAATTCACGCTACACCACAGGCCAGTTCTGCTAGTGACGGCATGCTGAAAAGAGAAGCATTACAAAATTTAATTCAATACCTGAGTTGTTGGATTGTTTTAGCCTGACATGTCATGCACATCACATACGTGCATGCACTTTCTTCTACGTCATCCCTATATCTGTTCCCAGTAATTGATGCTTTTATCCTGGCCTCATCAAGACTCCCTTCATAGAAGGCATTACAACCACATTTGATGCTCTATTTCCTATTGATATTTTTAGGTCTTATCCTCTATGGTTGCAATTTTACCATATATCAGAAGATGTTATACCCACTGTCAACAAATTAATACGAATTTCTCCACTTATAGATCTGATCTCTCCACATAATGGCTGACGCATTCTCTATGAAAATAATGCCAAAATGTCTCTTCCACTTTAACATATTGAATGCGATAAGAATCATCTTGAATGGGTGGGATCAGAAAATGTGTGTAATCAAACTGGAGGGCTAATATACCTCTAAGATCCACGTTTAATATGCTACAAATGATTAAACAAGACCAAATTATAACATTTAAACCACAAAAAGGACAAAAAAAAAAAAAAAAGAAGAAGAATCAATCTCCTTACACTTTCCCTTCAATGTTTCACTCCTTGTATTAAATATGGCAGATAAATAAATGTTACACCAACTATTACCACAGATCAGTTTTACGCAAGCGAGTGAATGGCTTGTGCAGGTGTCCAAAACAGATCTTATCGATCGTATTACAGACAATCTTGTTTCGTGACCCTCCTGGATTGTCAAGACCTCTTAAGTGACCATGGGTGCTAGGTTGAACATCAAGGGGACATCAGATATAGGAGAAGAATAGTCTACAACATTGCCTGGTTATAAGACCTAAATAAGTTGATATTCGTCAGCAGCTTAAGAATTTTAAATCAGTTGCTAGGCCTGAATGAGTTCATACTTTTTCAGCAGCTTAAGTAATTTACGTTAGTTGGCTAGCACCGATCTACACTGACAGGAATAGGAGTCTAGCTTTAGTTCTTCCAACACTCTCTTAGGAAAGCTCATCCGAAGAGATTGTTGGAAGGTTAAGGCTTTAGTCATAGAGGCAGCACATATGATATTACATTAATCTAATAGTTTTGTCAACAATGTTCTCAGTATTGAAAATTTACGCAAACCAAGAAAACAAGAAATGGCTTTTCTATTCCTCCAGTAAAGATTTTTAACAGCAACTGGCAACCAAGTTTCAATGTGGGATCTAAATACCATCAAGTTCGCCCTTAAGACAAAAGAATCATATAAGGTTTGCAATTGCAAGTAAAGGAAACATCCAGGAGACATATCCAAATGTAGTTACAAAGCACGGAACTACTGCAAAACAAAAGAAGTAGTCCAATCTCGTTAGCTATTAATCTTGATTAACAAACAGCTAGGCAAAGTGTAAGCTAGATGCATTTTCAGATATGAAAATAACAATCAATATATTATGTATTGAAGTAAAACTGAACACATAAAGTAGCCAAATCTCAGGTCATATCTAGGAGGTAATAATAGCAGTTACGGTGCAAGTCAAGAGGCTACCAGGGCCAGCTTGTGAACAGAATGAGTCTGCCGAACTTCTTCAGAGCGTGCATAAAATGCCATGCACAAGGCATTTATCTGCAAAGAAATGAAAATAGGCATAAACACAAAATTGAGACCAACTGAAGAGTAGATAAACCAAAATCAAAGTCACTTTTCCTCTAGCAACTTAATGTTTTTGACAACTAAGAGCAAATCTGAATTATATCATAATTTTTGCTTTTTATTTGCATTATTATGAGCAAGTAAAAATTAGGAAAGAAGAGAAACAAATCAAAAGGCAAGAAACCCTCCCAAAAGTAAATGATTAACAGAGGTCCTGCCATTTTGTACTTACAAATATCAGTCTAAAAGGAAATGGGATGCTAAAGTGATAAAATGAAGTACATCATGGTTATGATGAAGTTCCCTGCATAAGCTAATGAGAATATTTGCTCCCTCACTCACTTCCTCCCATAAGAACCCCAAGCTTCTATCAACAGCAACATGTCCCTACAAAACAATCTGCAAAGGTCCTCTATTGATAAAATTGGAAAATAGACAGATGAGAACATCCTACTCTTCAAATATATTAAGAGAACCGTTTAGTCAACTACTGAATAATTGACCATGTCGCGTAACGTTATGTCAGCAGATATATTTTCTCTACCAAGAAATATACAAAATGCTAAATTCATGATTTCATAAACAAAACCAAAGTATGTTTTTGAGCTTATGCAAAATGACTACTATGTTTATTGATGCTAACTGATATTATTCAAAATGCATGTTCAATTTGCAATATGAACTCAGGTCCAGTATTCAGCTCACAAGATTTTAATGCAGCAACCGTGGCAGGTTTTTAAGAGAGAGAATGAAGTTAATCAAACAGGATACAATTTAGATAAACAAATCAACGACTTTAACTACTGCCCATTGTTGTCCGTGGCTTTTAACTACAAGCTCATCTAAGTTTTTCTTTCTAATTGAGAACAGAGAACAAGCAATGCAGGAATCACTAATCTTTTCTCCATCTTATGCTTAAGAAACCTAGTATCAGAACATTGCCTTAATATTAGAGACCATCACCATCTCAGAACTCACAAGTTAAGCCATCTTCAAGTCCTTCAAATTATCACTTCATTGTAGTTCTGTTTAAGCTTTGTCTGGCAAAAGTATTCTAATGGAACTGCATTGGCAATAAATTTCTAGATTCTTTTTTGTTGTCTTGAAAACTTTTCTCATCACATAAGTTGTTACAGGACCAAGATCCATTCTCTACTTTAATGGAAATGAGATGATTTTGCTAATAATTAAAAAAATGACCTATGGTTAGTGGAAACCCTATAATGAAGTCACTAGCATGTGTCATACATGAAGATTTGCTTCAGCCATTTTCTCAATCTGGGAGGCCTTCTCACGAGCAATTGCTGCAGCCAATTCAGCTTTAGACATGTCCTGCATTTGCTTCAGTTTTTGTTCCACTTCCATTTCCTGCATATAGACATTCCAGAGTTTGCACAGGAGTCAATACTTCTAAATGACTAGCATTCAGAAAATAACAGTGTTAAAATCATATTGCTACCTTTTGTTCAAGTTCTGTTTTCAGTTTCTCTTCTAATTTTTCTTGAAGTGATTTGAGAGCTGCAGCTGCTTTAACTCTTTCTTTGTTTAATTCCTGAAAATATTTAAAGCAACAGTAAGTTCAGTGACCAAATAAATATTTCTCCCTCCATACAAAACTGGAAGCCCCCATCTTCTTTTGGGTGGTCCACGTATCCATTTCCAAAAAAAGAACTGTAGTCTAAATAGATTATGTGAATGAATTCCATTGATGTTGGACGAATGCTTTTTGTTCATAAGAAATCAAGCAAAACAGATGTGCATGAAACAAATATTCAGCGCTTATGTTACATAATTGAGGTCTGAGGCAGAGGTGGTAACAGATTGATGGTGATAAACAACCCAATGATGTGCTAATATCAGGTGCATTAAGTAATATTCAAAGGAACCATAAGCAAAAGAAAGAAATTGCATAAACCTTATCAAGAATGGCTTCTCTCTCAGCATACATGAGTTCCCTCACCCTTGCATCCTTAAGTTCCTTTTCATACTTCTCCTGAAAGTTGATAACAATGTTAGGTGAAACTACTATAACATGATACAGCTCCAGACCATGGTCTCTTGAAAAAAATGTTCTCCCATTGATAGTTATTTAATGGAAAAGTGAAAATTCAATCAACCATGGAGCCACATTGACTTTTTGGTTATTATAAGAAACAGAAAATAGCAAGTTTTCCCCTAACCTTCATTGCCTTCTTCTCTTCAGCAAAGAAATGAGCATCCAACTCCGCTTGCCTTTCCTCAGCAGCATGTATGGCTTGCAAGAAATCAAGGACCAATTTCCCATCCTTGGTTATGAAACCATCATACACATCCTCCATCGAGGAGCTTATATCCTTCAGTTCCAGAAATAAATGATAAGGCATATAAGAGATCACGCTTCTATTAAAAGAATGGAATATTACCTAATAAAAATATAAGTTCTTGTCAAAAAATTTGTTCATGGAACACCAACCTTAAGTTTACTGGAAGAAGATGTCACAGATTCTTCAGACTTGTCTCTTAAATAGTAATCATCAAGAAGGGAACTAGATTTCTGTATGCTATCATCCTTAACAGCCTAGCAAAAGTTGCTTCACAAGAAACTGTTAATGATTGCCCAGATAACAACGGACTGCAAATAGAGTAAGTGAAATTTAACCTAGCTATAGAAACCATGTTTTACCTCTTGCATGTCTTGAGTAGTGGTTTGCTCCGTTGGTACAGGGCTTACAGGCTTGGTATCAATTTCTGCAGGAGTTTTATCTGCTGCAGTAAAAATTGGTGTGCTTTCAGTAGCCTTGTTCTGCTCATCATCAGGTTTTACCTGTGGGCTCTTCAGGTCAAAACTTTGCTCAGCTGGTTTACTAGTTACATCATCTGATGGCATGCTGCTTTGAGGAGCAGTAGGCAGATCTCGCCCTTCAACATGATCAACATTTTCTGGTGCCAGAACCGCCATATCTTTTGCTTGATGACCTTTATCTTCTCCAGTTTTGATTGATTCTTCTGGCACATTTAGCTGTGCATGTGTTTGAACATCTTGCCTGGCATGGTCCGCATCTGAGATTGATACATCTGACCCCTGTGGACTGTTACCAGCAGCAGCTTCACTTAATTCTCTAGCTTGAAGATATGCATTTTGTTGTTCTGGTGGCGTCTCTGTGTTCTTATCACCAGTCCAAGCATTAGTGTATTTGCTCATGCTCTGCTGCTCTTTGCCTACATACCTATCAAGAGCCCCATAATAGTAAGCAGCCAGGAAAACGGAACCCAGTGCGAGCCCTCCAGCAAGAACTTTTGGCAAACGACTCTCTGGTTCAGGGGCACCGCCGCCTGAATCAGGTTTGATTGGCTCATTCTTCGGAGAAACACAGAACGCCCTTCTAAAAGAAAGATAAGAAGGTATCTGCACATTCCACCAATTCTTCCGCCAATTACTATGTACATCTCTAAACTAATCAAAAGATATATTCTTTTGGAAATTAATCACAACAACATACGGTTGCCTATCTAAACATATATCTCCTCCGTCAGGAAGCAATTGGGAACCATATAAGCAAAAAAGTGGCATGCCATATTAACACAATTAATTCCAGCACTACAACCTGCATCTACAATTTTCCTTCTTTCCCAAACAAAAATAAAAAGATCACCAGTTCTATAATCCTAGTCAACCATCCGATGCACATTGAGATTGACAAATTCATAAAAATGCAAAATGATGCATCAATAAAACACACGCACACACAAAAGAAAAACTAATCTACTTACAACATTAATACATCACAACAACAATACATGACAAAACACGAAAACGTGCCTGAGTAGTAGTCCGCAATGGAACCCTACTAACTGAACTACGAGATGCGAGCTGCAAAATGGACCTGCAAAAAATTATTCCCCGGAAAATTTTACAAAAATAGATAAATAAACGATTACAATAAACCTTGATGCAATAAAATTACACCCCAACAAAAAAAAAAAGAAATTAAATTCCCCACTCCGCTAATACAATGTCGTATCAATATGTTACCTGCGAAACATTGAGAAGTGGGCTTTGCAAATTCAACAGTGTTGAAGAGAATTTATTTTAATCTATATGTTCTAAAGAAGGAGATGTGAAATTTGCAGCAAAACAAAGAAAGGTGGAATACAAAGGGAAATAGTTCGGGGAAGCGATGAATTGTAGAACACTGCGCTTTTTCTTTTTCTTTTTCTTTTTTTCCTTCTATACATATATGTATTGTAATTTGTATCTATATCTATATTATTAAAAAAAAACAAAAAAAGGTCTTTTGATACCACTTCAACAAAAAATTATGTTTCGCTAAAATACTCTTAAAGTTAATTCAATTTTATCCACTCTCTTTAGCCAATACTACTATACTAAATTATTATAATACCAAAATACCTTTCAAATTCTCAGTTCATGATAAATTAACTACTCAATAAAATTCTTTTAGAAATTAATTTTATGCAATTACATGGGCTAAAAAATTAAATTTACTCCTATTTTATTTTAAGCTTATTATTAATTGAATTGAAATAACATAATAGTATTATTTTTTGCATGTATATATAATCATCGTTCTCAATATAATTGATGGTACCAGAAATTTGGCTACACTATAAAGGTAGAAGGATTTTCAAGAAAATTCTAAAATTATCGAATGAGTAGCCCTGCAAAACAGAGGATAACACTCCAATACTTAAATTAGTAATAGTTTATGAAGAAATAATAGGGAAAACTTGAAATAAAGTGTGAATAATGGTATAAAATGGTGATAAGGTGTATATATTCATCTTGAGTGCATATTATAAGTTCAAAATAGCCTAAGAACCAAGAGAGAGTAGTGCAAGAAATTGATAGTTTGAAAATAAGTGTGATGTTACCATAAACCTGCACAAGACTCCTATTTATAGGCTTGTATAGAGTTGGATACGTGATCAATTAATGAGTTTCGTACCCATTAGAAAGCTCTTTGAGTTGGCTGTTATCCGCAACAAACTGTTGGTGATTTGAATAAATATTAACTGAGATATGTGAGATGGACTGAACCCTGTCAAGTCTACCTAAAAATCAGGGAGTTGGTTATTTGCAAATTTTCTAACTCATTTGCCACCAATTTACTTGGAACCACTTGGAGATATTTTAGTGTGACATGTACAAAAGTCATGGCAAGCTATATGACATGTCCTCTCAGCTGTATGATGACGTGTCTAGTTGGAATGGGGTTTTTATCTTGGGCCTGCCAGTTCAGTAAAGTAGTAGGTAAGCCTGTGGGTCTTTCTTCCCTACTGATGGCTTTATCCGTCCTACTGGTGGGTTTTGTCTGTCCAGCTGATGAGCCAACTGGGCTAGTAGGCCTAATTTGTGGACTTGGCCCAATAATTTTAGGGGGCATCATCAATAACATATATCATATAAAGTGTCAGCTTTTAATTTAAATAGAGTAAAATATGTATTGATAATAATGCATTAAAAAAAGTTACCAGACAATTTTTGCGTGTGTGGTTGTAGGACACTGAGCAAATTATAATATGAAAGAACAATTATGAGCTTCAATAAAATAAAAGCATTACTAAAAATTATGCGCTCAGGTAGTGCATACCACCATATATAGTGCATATATATGAACAGGTTTTAGGAGTTAAAATTAATTTTCATCCCTCACTTTTCAAACTAATATCAAAATCACCCCTATTTTTTAAATTAATCTAATTAATCCTCCAATGATTTTCCAACATTAATTTTCGACCAAATTATATAACTTTTTTGAATTTTCCTTGCAAAGTGTTTTACCTTAAATTATTTTGGTCCTTCACATTTTAATTTCAATTTAATCAGTTGGACTCAAATATACATGATGCCTCCTAAAATTATTGGACCGAGTTCACCAGTAGGGAGGCAAAGCCCACAAACTAAGCACATCGCTCAGCCGGTTAAAAGCCTAGCTTGGCCATCAGTAGGAAGGCGAGGCTCATCAATAGGGAAGAAAAGCCCATAGGCATACCTCCTACTTTATTGAACTGTCAAAACCAAGAAATAGGCCCATTCCAGACAGACACGTCATCATACAATTGAATAGATAGGTCATGACTTACCAACACATTTGTACACATCACCCTAGAATATCTCCAGGGGATCCAAGCAAATCGGTAACAAATGAGTTGAAAAATTCATAAATAACCAACTCCCAGTTTTTTAAGCAGACATGGTAGGGTTCAATCCAGCTCACGTATCTCAGTCAAATCTAGTCCAAATCTCAAACTATTTATTCTAAATGATAGCCAAATCAAAGGGTTTTCCAACGGCATACGACACTCTACAACAACCCTTGTATCCTGTTTTGTACACGCCTATAAATAGAGGTCTTGTGCAATTATTTGGTAACATCATTCTTCACTCTCAAACTCTCATTTTCTCTCATTATTTTCTCTTGGTTTTTAAGCTATTCTAAGCTTATATTTTGCACTCCACACGAATATATATACCTTATCACTATTTTACGCTATTATTCTGACTTTGATTGAAGTTTTTCTTTTCATTTCTTCAAGTCGTTACTAACTTAAGCATTAAAGTGGTAACCTCTATTTTGCAAGACTAATCCTCTAATAATCTTAAGATTTTCTCGAATATTCTTCAACCCTTGTAGTGTGGCAAAAGATCTGATATGTATTATTGGTGCCGTCTATGAGAATTTATTATCATATCGTTATGCCTTTGGAGATGAAAAATACAGGTGATACGTATCAACGTTTAGTGGACCACATGTTTCGAGAGCAGTTGGCGCGTAAGATGGAGGTATATATTCACAACATGTTGGTAAAGAGCTGGTAGATGGACCGACACCTCGCTGACCTAGCTGAGACATTCAACACACCAAGAAAGTACCACATGAAGCAAAATCCATCCAAATGTGCGTTTGGAGTACGAAGTGGTAGGTTCTTAGAGTACATGGCCACTAAAAAAAGAATTGAGTCAATCCAGATAAAATTTCGAGCCATCCAGGAAATGAAGCCTCCTGCCAACCTCAATGAAGTAAAACTAGCCGGACGTATAACAGCTCGTAGTAGATTCATATCTCGTTCAGCAAAGCATGGTTTACCATTCTTCAAGGTTCTAAAAAAGACCAAGAACTTCATTTGAGACGAAGAATGCCAACATGCATTCTGAGATCTGAAAGCCAACCTGGCTGAATTGCCCTTGCTCACCAAACCCACACTTGGCGAACCCCTGTACCTATATTTAGTAGTAGGACAACATGTGGTCAGCTTTGTGCTCATCAACGAGGAGGAAAGACACCAAAAGCCTGTCTACTATATAAGCAAGGCATTGTATGAGGACGACCAACGGTACCTTAAGGTAGAAATACTGGCTTTCGCTTTAGTAACAACAACACGCAAATTACGTCCTTATTTCTTGTCACATTCCATTTGTGTGCGTACTAATGCCCCATTACGAGCAACATTAGGTAAAATTGAAATCTTAGGGAGGATTATTAAGTGAGCTATCGAGCTCATCGAGTATTTTATTTCCTATCCACCTAGGACAACTATAAAAGCCCAAGCGCTAGCTGAATTCGTAAATGAAGCCACACTCGTAGAGGAGGATGATGGAAGTTGGCTATTACACATAGATGGTTCTTCCACCTTTGCCGGCGGTTGAGCTGGGGTAAGGCTCACTAGCCAGCATGGGGATGAGTTGGAATATGCTTTGTGATTCGACTTTAAAGCCTCAAACAATGAGGCCGAATATGAAACTCTTATTGTAGGTATTAGGATGGCCTTAGACACAGGAACTAGGAACTTAATTGCCTACTTCGACTCCCAACTAGTGACAAATCAGGTAGAAGGTAGATATGAGGTCAAGGAAGAATGAATGAAAGAATACCTCCAGGAGATAAACAAGCTTACGAGTCAGCTGAAGAATTTTCAGCTCCACCAGATTCCTTGTGCGGAAAACACCAATGCTGACTACTTAGCCAGATTAGCCAGTAGAGCACAGAAGAGCTCTGTGATCATTTCGGAACGCCCTCGCACCTGCCCGCCTATAATGGCATTACAAATCCAGCTGAACACATCCATAAGTTTGAAAAGGCATTCTTGTTGCACAGGTATATTGATGATATTAAGTGTCGTGTATTTTTTGCTACACTAACCGCATCTGCTCAACAATGTTTCGACCAGTTTCCAGTTGGATCAATTAGATATTTTGCAGAATTTAGCGCCCTCTTTCTATATCAATTCACCAGCACCAAGAAGTATGAAATCGGCTATCAGCCTCTTTAGAGTAAAATAGGATGATATAAGACATTGAGCGCGTACATTGAGTGCTTTAACAAGGCCATTTTGGAGGTCCTGGCCATATACTCGAAAGTCTTGATAAGAGGTTTCGTGGTAGACACTCTCTTTAAATCCTTGGCCAAGAAAACTGTTTCCAACTTCTACTACCTACTTGCTCGGCCAGACAGGTACATACAATTAGAAAATGCCTAGCTGATGAAGAAGGATAATCACCGCAATAGAAGGAGGGGAACCCATAAAAGCAAAGGGGAACCCATAAGAGCAGAGGGGAACCCATAGGATGATTCAATCCCCTTGATAAAAAAAACGAGTACTAAACCCCGCTCATAACTAGCCCAGCACGAATGCTTATGGCTATAGACAAGTTCCCAGCTATATAATGGCCTAAAGGTTCCAAGAAAGGACCTCAACTTTCTAAACCTAAATATTTTTGCAGGTATCACAGAGAGTACGGGTATGATACCAATAGGTGTCCCCAACTAAGATAGGAGATAGAAAGATTGATTCAAATCGGCTACTTTAAAGATTGCATCGATAAAGATTGATTATGTGAGCATAAGGAGAGGCTCTTCTTCCGTTAAAACCCTGATAGAAGTGACGAGGTGGCTATAGATCCCCCAAGAGGGGGCAGAAAAGGGAGAAGGCTTATGCTAAAGACTAAGGAGCAGAGCCCAAAAAACACTCTTGCTAAAAGTTTGATCCACATGATATCAGGAGGACCTATTGATGGGGACTTTAGGAAGGCAGACGCCCACATGCTCATTCTGTTAGGGCAACTATGAAAAGGTTGTGAAGTACCAGCAGGGGGTCCTACGATCCACTTCGGACCTGCTGACGCACAAGGAATTCACTTACCTCATAATGATGCTCTTGTCATTTTAGCTACTTTAGCTAATTACACTGTTCAATGTATTTTTGTGGATTCTGGTAGCTCTATAGATATACTCTTCTATGAAATCTACAGGCAGATGGAGCTTGGTGATATCCTGTTGGAACCGGTGGATACATCACTATATGATTTTGCAGGAGAGGTGGTATACCCCTTGGGACAAATCTTGCTTCCCCCACCCCTAGGAGAAGAAATTAATAGGAAAACTAAGATGATCCGCTTTCTCATAGTGGACATGCCTTCAGCTTACAACATCATCCTAGGGCGACCTGCTCTGAATGTCTTTTAGGCAGTAGTATCTTCCTATCACATGAAATTAAAGTTTTTTGCTGGTGCAAGAGTAGGAAAATTAACAGACAATCAATACAGAACAAGGAAATGCTATCTTGGATTTATAAGAAGAGGCAGTAAGAAAGGTATGAAAGTAAACTCCCCCAGCCCAACCGAGAGAAAGGTAAAAGACCTACCCAAAATGGACAACAGGGGAATATGGTTCTTGCTCGTGTACAGCCCTTCTGAGTATCTAATAGTCCTACGGGAGTCGAACAAAACTACCAGGATATGCTCCCAGCTTAGCGCTGAGCTAGCAGGGCAACTAACTACTTTTTTGTAGGAAAATGTGGACGTGTTCACATGGTCTACCCGTGACTTGGTGGTAATCGACCCTAGTGTTACAGTGCATAACTTGAATTGAGACCCATCCTCCCTCCTGTGAAACAGAAAAAGAGATATTTTAGTCTAGAAAAAGACAAAGTCATCCACAAGGAGGTAAGTAAGCTGGCAGCATAACACATCAAGGAAATCTAATTTCCAAATGGTTGTTAAACATGGTACCTATACCCAAACCAAGTAACAAATGGCGCATGTGTGTTGATTTCTGATATGTTAATAAAGTATGCACTAACGATTTTTATCCCTTATCTCGTATACACCAACAATTGGATTCCACCTCTGGTCATGAATTGTTGAGTCTAGTGGATGCCTCGCAGTCGTATGATTACCAACAAATTATGCTTACCTCAGTGATGAGAAGCGAGTTAGCTTCATGATGTCAGGTGCTACCTACCAGCGATTGGTGGATCTCATATTTCAAGAACGGCTAGGACGTAACATGGATGTGTATATAGAATGACATGTTAGTGAAAAGTCGGCAAGCAGACCAGCACATAACTGACTTGGCTGAAATGTTTGATATACTAAGTATCGCATGAAATTGAACCCGACCAGATGCGCATTTGGAGTTTGGAGCAGTAGATTCCTTAGTTACACAGCCATAGAGAATCCGAACGAAATACAAGCAATACAAGAGACGAAACCTCCTTCCAACCTCAATGAGGTCCAGAAACTAACTGATCGAGTAACAACCCCGAGCAGGTTCATATCCTTACTCAACAGAGGGTAGCTTACCCTTTTTTAAATTAAAAAAGGCCAAATATTTCACTTGGGATTAGGCATTCCAACAAGCTTTATATGACCTAAAAACCTACCTGGCATAGCTGCTATTACTCACTAAGCTTGCACCAGGTGAGCCACTATACCTATACCTTGCTGTAGGCAACATTCTGTAAGCTCCATGCTCATGAAGGATGAAGATGGCAATCAGAAACCTATATACTATATCAGTAAGGTATTATATGGAGCTAAACAACGCTATTCTGAGGTAGACTAATTAGCTTTTGCCTTGATAATAACTACATGTAAATTACGACCTTATTTTTTATTGCATTCTATTATTGTTCGTATTAATACCCCTGTACAAGCAACTCTGGGGAAAGTTGAGACTTTAGGTAGGATGATTAAATAGGTTACAGAACTTAGCGAGTATGACATCTGTTACCAGCCCAAAATAACCATCAAGGCCTAAGACTTGTGGAATTCATGCCTGAAACCACACCAGTTGAGGAGGACAAAGGAAAATGGATACTACACATGGATAGGTCCTCCACCTATTCTAGCAATGGAGCATGAGTCGTGCTAACAACTCGAAAGAGACAAACTGGAGTCGTGCTAAATTTTAGGTAATTTGACATAATTTTTCTTTGAAATGATTTATATAATACAAATGATATATTCAACTAATTCTTTATTGTTTGTATTTCTTAGATAAAGTTGGATATATGTAAAATTATTTAAAAGTTTACCTATAATACAATATGCATAAATAAATAAATAGCAAAAAAATATTTAAAAACTATACTGGGCCTGTTTGGGACAAATCCGATACAAAACCCGTTACCCGCCTCGGTCCAACCCCAGACCCCTTAAAAGGAGTACGATTGGGACCGATACCTGCCCCCAACCTGATATCCTACAATCCACCTCATTACAGGAGTTATATAATTATTTTTTATTTAAATAAAATATTTATAATTTATTAGATAATTAAAAAATTTGTTACCCTCTGTAGACCCACCCTAAACCCTTTAAAAGGAGTACGATTGGGGTGGGTCCGGGGCAGACATCAATTGGCCCGACCCGATATCCCCACTCCACCTCATTACAGGGATTATAACATTACTTTTTATTTAATCAAAATATTTGTAATTTCCCAACAATTAGAACAAGCCTGATATAAAAGTACACAACTCTCTCTGCAATATTCTTGATCAAGGCTGAAGGGAAACCAAAGAAGGGTGAACATGGGTCACAACAACAAGCAGAAGCAGAGGCGATTCAGCAAAGACAATCGCCGCCACCACTCGCACGGACATCATCATCAAAGGCACGCACCTATCTTTTTCAACTATTCCAGCTTTACAATTACACAAACTACATATTTTTCACCGTTCCTGCACTTTAATTGAGTGGCTCGGGCGCTATTCAGGGATGAAGATGATGATTCTTTGCCAACTGACCCAGGTAAATTACATGCTGCCAGCGTTTTGCGTGCGTGTGTTCTTTTGAATTATGCAGTCGAGGCGTTTGATAAATTGTTAGAGAAAGTAGTTTTAGCAAGTGGATGGATTAAATTATATTATGGTATTGAGGGGAAAAGGTTCTGTTGACATCGTTTTGACAGCAGCTGAGGAGGAGGAGGAGCAAAGGGGTCCTTCCATTCAGCTCGCCATGTGGGTATGCGTTTGCTTGTTCAATTCTGTGAACATCAATTTTCTTTAGCAGTTGGAACTAAGTTGTAATCTGGTATCATTGACTATGATCTTTAATTAGACAACTCGTGGATGCTTCTTATGGTATTATTGGGGGATTTTCTCCTCCATTTGGCATCACGAGATTGGTGCTTGTGGAACATTGATGCAAAACTGATGTAATCTATGGTATACCAAATCGATTCCAAATTCCTTGCTGTCAAAATGGTCCCTGTTTGACAAATAAAATTTCCAGTCCCTTTGTCTGTTTATCCGTTCCTGACATCCATGTGACCCGCAACTCGTGTTATGATGGTTCAAAATTAGTTCTGTTTTGAAGAATGGCAACTCTATATATTTATTTATTTTCTTGATGGAAGGACTTTATAAGACTTGACTTCAAATGGAATTCTGTTTTGGTTTTGCATTGGTTTTGTCATTCTAAATTATTTTTCTGTGAATTCAGGATTTTGGCCAATGTGATGCAAAGAGGTGCACTGGACGCAAGCTTGCAAGATTTGGATTGTTGAAAGAAAGCATCTGTCCCTCTGACTTCAATATTTTATTGTATAAACAAAATGTTAACTTAGCCATCCTTATGGCTTGCATGAGGAAAATGTTTCTTTTATCTGGAGTTTACCATTAGACTTCACTAATAAAATTTTAACAAAATTTTGCAGGAATTGCGGGTTGGTAGTGGATTTGGGGGAATCGTTTTGAGGTAATTACACTGTCAGTGTCAGTTAGCTACACTTCTGATGATATTCTGATTGCTTTTGTATGTGATACTATTTCTTCTTCAATTCTTGATGTGCAATTCGTATTCATTTGACCTCATTTGATAGGTACTAACTGATTACACTGATTGCCTTTACCATCTTAAAATTAGTTTAAGCTCAGATCTTAAACTAGATAACAATATTAGAGGATCTTGAGTTAATTGGATTTGACGCACACTTAATGTTCCTCCTAATGTATTCCTGAATGGTTGACACGATTTCTGCTGGGTTTGTTGTGCTTTGTGGTAAATATACATGATTGGGTTTGCTTATGTTACTATTTCGATGTTTCAGTCCCACTGGGACACAATGTGTCTCCCAAGAGGATCTTGAGTTAATCAAAAGGAGAGGTTTAGCTGTCGTCGATTGCTCATGGGCACGTCTAGATGATGTGCCTTTCACCAAGCTGCGCTGTGCTGCTCCCCGTCTTTGTATGGATTTCTAACTGCTGTGTTTTTAGCAATGCCTTGCAATCTCATTAACGTATTAAGTTTCTTGTGTTCAGTATGTTGAGTTAATTTCTTGTTCGGTAAATTGCAAATTGGAGAACCTAGTCTTGCTACTGCAAATATAAGGTTTATGATTTTTGTGTTGTGGTTGAGACTCATGCATGCAAATGGTACAGTACCTTGGTTGGTAGCAGCAAATCCAGTCAACTATGGTCGACCCTGTGAGCTTTCATGTGTTGAGGCACTAGCTGCAGCTTTGATCATATGGTATTGAACTTGAACTTTTTATGCAGTGATAGCTTCATCTCTATTTCACGGTTAGAATTTGTACTGATTGCTAAGATGACTCTCTGGCGAACACCGCTAGCATTATTTGAATTACAAAATCATATCAAAACCCATCTTTTCATTACACTTTCAGTTTTGTTTTAGGTTCACATTTTGATTTTTATGTTACTGAGTCTTTTTAGCATTAAATTCAGATATCTTTTTCCTAAAGAAATTCAGGCATTTCTTAAATCGTACTAATTCCAATAAGGTGCACACAAAAGTACATTCTTCATTTTCTTATTCTCTGAATGTATTTGAAGTTGGCTCACATTTACAACGTATACTAGTTTCAGATTCTACTATGATACGTTTGGATGGCCAACCTCTTTAGTTCAACTTTAGTCAAAGTTGTTTACTGGAGCTACATGATTTATCTTGTAATAGTTCATTCAATCGTCTTGTGATATTTCATTCTTTTCCTCTGATCAGTGGAGAGGAAGAAACCGGAAATCTATTGCTCAGCAAATTCAAGTGGGGTCATGCATTCTTATCTCTTAATAGGTAAAAGTTGTTGTGTCCAACAATAGTATGCATACTGTTATTGCCAGCATTTGGGCTATTATGCTAATCGACTATGCACAATCTTCCTGAACTTGCAAAATGAACTCTTTGACAAATTAATGAATACAGGGAAATCCTTAAGGCATACTCTGAATGCAAGAATGGCACTGACATGATCTCCGTCCAAAATGAGTGGCTTTCGCAGCAGACCTCTCATACTTCTGATTCACGTGGTGATGGAAAAGGTAGTCTCGGCTATAGTCAAGATTGTCTGTTTTACCTTTTCTCTTGCTTTCAGTACTTTCCGGTTCTGGATTTCAGATTTTGGCTTCTGTCATTTAGAATGAGAAAATCACAGATTATTTATTTACTTCATGCAAAAGTACGCATCGGCTGAAATAAATTAAAGGAAAATTAATCAAAGTTTCTGCCTTCAGGAGAACGATCCGAACCTAACAACAAGAATGATGGATCGTCCAGCGATTCTGAAGATGGACTTCCTCCGCTAGAAAGAAACATGAATCATCTCTACTTGGAGGAAAGCGACGAAGAAAGTGAATGAAGGGTATCCAGTTTCTTTGTTCCAAGAGGTGTCGTTAGGACGAATATGACCTATACTTGGCCACGACACAGTAGGAATGCTTTCGAACCGTATGAAACTGGAGCTTGCTTTAGTCCATAACTGTTTTCTTATGTCTGGTTTTTAAGCTCAGCTAGCATATTCTTGGATAGCTTTGATTTTTCCATTTTTACTTTGAACTATGAAAGGTTTTATTTATTCCTGAAATATAAGTTTTTAGCATGTATAATTCGAAATACAAACTTGCATATGTTATCGAGAGATCGAACCCCAATACAAATTCCATCTGAATTCTTCTATAATTTTTTATGGATATCACTATTTTAATCCGATTAAACATATAAATGATTATAATGGTGAATGGATAAAAGCCGAAGGACAAGAAAGAAATTTCATCCAACAATATATTGAAGGAGCAGGACGAGATCGTAACAAAGCCCAAATTATCAATTTGATTTCGACTAAGAATGTTGAAGAGAATTAAATAGAGATAAAAAAGAGATCACGTATTTGATGTGGTTGAGATTTTTCTACAAAGGGATAAAATTGAGAATTTTATCTTGACACAATTGTGCATCAGGTGAATTGCAATTTTTGAAAGATGTGCTGTTTTCAAGAAAATGAATTCTCAATTAATAAATAGTTCTTGCATAAAAAATTAATATTTCGGTATTTATAGAAGTTTTGGAAATTATATGGTGTGGTGGATTGTATATGCCTCATACATATCAAATTATTTATTTACCCTTACAATTTAATATTTTTTATTAATGTACATCATACCCCCCCACTCTCCGATGGAATATGGCCACCCAATGTAATATTTTGTCCGAGAGTAAACATTTTTCTGAGTTTAGTTAACACATGGGAGTGAATGAGTTGGTAGTTGTTCATTATTTTCAATTTATTGGGGGTGTGCGAATGCCTGGCCAACAGTGTCTGGTGCCTGGCTCGAGCGGGTGTGCCAGCCGGCGGGGTGCATTAGGTGGTGCACCGACCGACGCACTTGAGCTCGAGGCGCACCCAGGGCCTCGCCACCCACCTGGTGCACCCCGCGCCCAGCTCGAGGCCGTGCCTCGGGCTGGAGGGGGTTTGGTGCGTTGGGGGTGCTGCTGGGCGACCGGGCTCAACCACGGGGTTGCTGGGCTCGAGACGCCCCCTCGCACCTACCTCAAGCCTTTGGCTCGAGTCCTCAAGTGTTGGGAGGATGTGCTTATTTTTGGGTTTCCTGAGTTTTGAACCCAAGTCAAAAGGTTAGTAAGTGGGAACTCCTACCACTACACCATCAAATATTTCTTGACAATATTTGTTCCCATTCTCTATTAGTAGAGGTTATTCAGAATTTATTCATCTTTCCCGTCGAATTCTTTCATTTATTTTGAGGAATTCGACGTCATATTCAAGAGATGAGATTCCTCGTAAACAATTCTTACATTTGGTGATGGAGCCCCCCAAGATTTTGGAGAGGATGAAGCGGCGCAAATTTTTTTTAAGGACGTAGCCTCTTGGGGTGATTTTTTCACCATCCATTATGTTGAAAATTTTGGTAGGTAACTCGATAGTACTCCATATTCATAAATGTAGTCACTATACTTATGTTGTTTTGTTCTCTTATAATTTGTATTTCAAATGTTGCCTCAAGGGATGTTTTTGCTCAAGCCCCATAGTTAGGTTTTTACCAACTTCTGAAGGGGGGGGGGGGGGCAAAATTTTCCGATTCCAACATTTTTATGAGCGGACCTTGCCTTAAGAATTTGATAAGGGGACATTGCCTCAAAGGATACTTCATGTCCCGGAGTCAGTCTTTTACCAACTTCAAACGGATGTAAAGTTTCGGGGGGCGACATTATTGACGAGGATCACAATGAAAGTTCCATTTAGGAGGTCCCGGGATAATAGCGACTTTTGTCTATATGACAATGATGATTTTTACCTCTAGGGTCCTTGTGAAACTTCAAGGATCTCTATGTCTAAGTTTATTTTGTTTGTTGGGACTACGACAAGAAAACCAACTTCATTACTTAAAATTCGGAATACAAAGTTTTAGGAAAAATCAAAAAGGGGAGAAGGATATGTTGAGTTACTACTCAAGTTTTCTCCTATTACAAGTGAATAGCCAAAAAATAATTTTTCCTGCTATTACGGGATGACTCCTGCGGTGGGATAGTTATCGTCACGAGGAGTTGGTGCATTCGGCCCACGGTTAAATTGGCGTCCTTGTGGATAGTGGTTGACCTTTAAGTGTCCCCACTGGATCAATTTTTCTATCTCATTCTTTTTTTTTTTATTTTATTTCTTTTTTTTTGACCATTTGAAACGGAGTATTGATTATAAGGACCCCATACATCTATATGGAGTAAATCAAAGGCCTTAGAAGCTCAAGTTGTGCTTGAAGTAAAAGGCAATCTATGTTGTTTAGCAAGAGGACAAACTTCACATAAGCTCGGGTTCGAGTTGCTTTTATTCACTGCAGAAATATGGTTTATTACATCAACAGTAGTGTGGCCTAATCTTCTATGCCAAAGGTTAATATTTTCAGTAACAGTCTTCACGCAATGTGAGTCAAATCTCTTGCTGGAAAGATCTAAAGGTGATGGGGCACTGCAATGTTCTGTATTAAACACATAGAGCTTTCCAACTAGTCTACCTACACCCATTGTCTTCATTGTCTGAAGGTCCAGCAAAGTTTTCCATATCTGCCAGATTGGTGTGTTCTTGCACATGGCTCTATTCTTGCACAGCTTTTCTAACTTCCATTTTGATGATATTTGAAAATTCAGGTCCCATGTCATGAAGGGATTTCTGTGAGCTGTCTTTAGTAAAATAGGTTCTGTCTGCAGCTCCTTTTCCAATCTTTGTTTGTTCCAAAAGTTCTTTATACCAATCAGGATAACCTTTTAGTTTGAAACAAGAATCTTTGGTGTGCCCATTCCTTTTACAATATTCACAATATTGTGCTCTTCTATCCGGCTGCCCTCTATTTTTCTGTCTGAAATCACCATTAACAGGTTTCTTTGGATTAAAAGACTTCACATTCATAGCACCATCTTGTGTTGCACCAATATGGATCATTCTTTGTTTTTCAACTCGCAACAGCATGGAATAGGCCTTCCCTATTGTAGGTAGGGGTTCCATCAACAAGATTTGACTCCGTGTACTGTCATAACTTTCCTCTAATCCCATCAAGAATTGAATCAACTGGCTAGAAGTGTTCTTGTCTGCTAAAGCCTTGGTCGCGCCACATGAACACTTCGGCAATGGGTCGAGATAAGCCAATTCATCCCACAACTTTTTCATCTTAGTAAAATAAGTGGATATTGTCATATCCCCTTGCGTAATCTTTTTCTGAATGTCATATAACATTGGTTCGTTACTTTCTCCAAATCTGGCTTCAAGTTGCTCCCATAAATCTTGGGCTGAACTTGTGTAAAGAAAGGCTTCGGCTATATCCTTGGTTATGGAATTCAACAACCAAGAAACTTTCATGCAGTCTACACGCTCCCACTGTTCCATTTCTACCTTGTTTTCTTCTGGTTTTGGGTAAGTACCATCCACAAATCCCAACTTTTGTTTAGCTTTCAAAGCCAGTTTAATAGATCTACTCCAGGTCAAGAAGTTGCTCCCGTCTAGAGGCACAGAAACCAGACTTGTGCCAGGGTGCTCTCCTCCATGTAATTTGAGTTTTTCAGGCCATTGCATAATTTGCTGTTCCTCACTGGACACTCCACTGCCTTGTTAATTCTTTCCCATCATTCTTGAAATAAAGAAAAAAAATGGAGCAGAAGGATGTGCAAGAAAAACAAGAAGAAATAAGGAACAAAGAATCTGTATATCTAAAAAGGAATGAAGCCACCAATGCGTGGCTCTGATGCCATGTTCGATTTGAATGAAAGCAAAGGAAAATAAAATCTGTGCATTCCTTTTGATTGAGAGAATAATGGGAATAACCCAACTGGTTGTATATACAGATTTTTCTATCTCATTCTTCAAGTGATAGCATTCCTCCGTCGTGTGTCCCCTGTCCCGGTGAAAACGATAATACTTATCGGATTTGAGTCTCTTGGGGTTATCTTTCATCTTTGCCGGCCATTGACTGATTAGCCCTTGCTGTTTCGCCACCATTAATATCTCCCCCCTGGGAGCATTCAAGGGGGTATAGTGAGCAAACCCCGCCGGAGGTACATGCTTGCGTTTCTCTTTTTTTTTTCGGCTCCTTTTCCTCTTCCCGACCCTTCTTTTTGCCGCTAAGGAAAGGATCTAAAGCATTAGACTCCTCAATTCAGATGTATTTCTGGGAGCGCACGAGCAAATCTTCCATAGTGGTAGGGGGCTTGCTGGCTATGGACTCCTTGATCTTCCTGGCAGCAGGTTCTGTTAGATAATACTAGCCAACGACTCATGATTAACATGGGGAACTTCATTCACTACGTCCACAAATCTTTGGATGTAGTCTTTCAAAGTTTCACCCTCCCTTTGGCGAATGGTGAATAGAGATGCTGCCGTTTTCGAAACTTTTTTGTTCATGGAGAAGTGATGCAAGAAACATTGAACCAACTACTCAAGGCTAGAAATAGTTCCAGCAGGCAGTCGGTTGAACCAGTCTAATGCACGTTTCGACAGCATAGTGCGAAAGACCTTGCAGTAAACGGCGTCACTCAGATTGTAACAATCAATCTTAGCATAAAATTTGTCTAAGTGTTCTTGTGGGTCTTCCGTTCATCATATTCCGATAGATTTGAGACCTTAAGGCCTACTGGGAGCGCTTCGGCTAGAATGTTTGGGGCAAAGGGGCTACGTCTTGGAGGAGTTGCGGCTAATGACAAGTAGGAATCCTCGACTCCCTTAGGTGGTGGGGGAGCGAAAGATTCTCGATTGTGGAGATTATGACCTTGAGTCTATGCAACTTCAGGCCTAGAGATCTTGCTGTTCACTTCCTACCACCTCTGCTCCTCCTCCTCGGGAGCCGAGGATAATTCTCGACTTCTGTGAGGGGAAGGAGGGGGTAGGTTCGCAGGTTCTCGTGCTACAAATTGGGCTACCGCTTGTGTCGCCGCTCGAGTAGATGCGTCGCATATCAGGGCGAGTAAAGCTTTTTGCATCAGTTGGATCATTGGTTCTTAGGGTGGAGTTTCCGGGGGGAGCGCTCTCCCGGGAGGCGCGGGCGGAGATTGTCGACGTGGTGGAGAAATCTCCCCATTGAGGGGTACTTGCTCACGCATCAGGGGGGTTACCTTCTGGGGTGGTGACTGTTCACGAGGCGGGTCTTGTTCCGCCAAGGCTCAAGACCTGATTTGCATACTCAGTGTCGAGATAAATTTTTCCACAGACGGCGCCAATGATGTGGTTGAGATTTTTCTACTAAGGGATAAAATCAGAAATTTTACCTCGGCACAATTGCGCACCAGGTGAATTGCAATTTCTGAAAGAGGTGCTGCTTTCAAGAAAATGAATTCTCAATCAATGAATAGTCCTTGCATAAAAAATTAATATTTTGGTATTTATAGTAGTGTTGGAAATTATATGGTGTGGTGGGTTGTATATGTTTAGTGTATGCCTCATACATATCAAATTACTTATTTACTCTCATAATTTAATATTTTTTTATTAATGTACATCAGTATTTGTTGTCATAGATGCAATAGGGTCAATTATGTTCAAAGTATTTATGACTAAAGGAAATTATATTCTTTGCCTACATCAGATCCAAACATGGCCTTGATGTTATGCTAAATTGGGGCTTACTTGAGAATCGATACATGAATACAAGAATGAATGTTTTTGGCCTTTTTGGGTACATTTTCTAGTGGTCCGGTGGTTCAAAACTTATAAGTAATTTGGTACAATTTTCTTTTTTTTTGGTCACAAAATTGGAATTTTCTCCTCATATTTATCACAAATATCTTTTTGATGACATGTATTTCGCTTTAAGGGGTCGTTTAGTTCAAGTGAGGAAAAAAAAAGTGAAAGAGAAAGGGGAGAGAAAGAGAAAGAATAATACATTTTTTGTCTTGAGAAATACAAAAATATGAAACCAAATATAGTAAAATAGATTGAGAAAAAAATACTAATTTTTATTATTTTACTGATTGACCATTTCGCTTTATTTTGTATTAATATTATACAAAAATAATTTTTATATATAAAAAATTTAAAAATCTTATTAATAAAAATATTCATCAAACAAGAACAAGAAATGTATTTTATTAATAAAAAATATTCATCAAACAAGAAAAAGAATATAAATATTCATTAAAATGAGTATTGCACATTTATTCTTACTATTCAATCTAAAGAAAAAAAAATTACTAACAACGCCCTTAACGAAGAAATTATATTCAAACATCAACACTTTTGCTAGTGATTTAGTTTTTTTTTTAAAAGATTATGAATCGGTATTATCAGTAGGACTGAGAAAAGATTTGGAGAAAAATTCTGGATAATAGAGTAAATAAGAAAAATAAAATATGTACCTTTTTGTCTTTTTGGTCTTATATATTACTTTTCTGCTCAATTTTGAACGGAAACAAAATTGGATTCTGTAAAAATTTCATATACATCTAGTTTTATTTCTTTTCCATCTATTCTCCGTAACCAAACACCAAGACCATGTTTACTACCCTATATAGGATTGTAGGGGGTTGGAAAAATTTTAGCTTATGGAGGGTACTAGTAGGGATTTCATTCATGAGTATATATTTACTTTCCTTTGGTTAAGTTTAGGGATTATACATTGCATAGGTTAATACCACATTTACTTCACTGTTTCACATGTGGGATTATATTTTATTTTGACAAAATTACCCCCAACTACAGACAAAACTCGCATCACTTCCTGAGGGGGGAAAGTTGATTTTTGTCATAAAACCCTTCTCCTTCCCCAGTAAGCCAACTTCACTCCATTCTCAAGGTTCTTCTTCCTTCTCAGCCTAATTTTACATAATGAGGAAGGTGAAGTTAGTACTTGGTCCCTGAACCTTTCGTAAACTCCACTCCTCGAGTTTTATGTACTTTTTCTTATTTTACTCCATATTTTTCTTCATTCTCTACAACCGATTACTCATTTTCTCATTCTTTTTGCTTTCATGATCAAGGAACTCTCCTTCTACCAGCGTTCGTTTGCGTCCCCTTGCAAACTTCGACGACTGTCAAACGGGAAATCAAATGGTTCATTAGTTAGTATACTATGAATTGGTGTGTGAATAAGATTATTGTCTAAAATGGTTTTCACACAAAGCTGTCCGTATATTCTCTTCCTGCCCCCTTCAGCCATCTTGTTACCACAAAAATCATGGATTCTGTTCCTTTTGTTGAATATGAATTCAAATTTTTTTTCTTTGTAATGGATTAATAACTTTGCGCCATATTTTTTTTATGTCTTGTTATACTACCACATAGCTTAAATTCTGATTATCCAAGTTTAATGCCTAGTATTAAAATCCCTCCTGCTGGACTGGTATTAAGACATAACCTAATTTGGTAGCCGGAGAGATACATTCTGCAAATCAATAATGACTCAAATATTACAAACTAGGATTTATAGGGTCTATTACTAGTTATTGTAACAAACTGTCACAGTGTGCTTGTCAAATGATGGCCTTAATATTTTAAGGGCATCTACTATGGGACATTCCAATAGGTCTATTCACCCATGTGTAGATGTTTGAAGGAGGTCATTCTGGGGTTGCTTAACAGTCTTAGCCAATACAAAATTACTATAAAACGTGCCAAAGAACGCGTTGAAAAGGAGCAACATCAGCGACGAAGGTGTATTCATATACTTATCACATTACTCGTCTACTGGGCATGTTCTCTCTTGATAACCATTCAGTACTATCATATGCGGTAGCCTATTGTATTTATACTTTTTACCAATGATGATACGACTTGTAATTGTCTGAAGGGTTCATGGGCAACCTAAACCTATCATGTAGAAGTTAAGATTATATTTTTGTCGGTCTGTTTTGACAATTTTTTGAAAATTGCATATAGTTATTCTCAATTTTTAGGTCTAATGTCATTTGTTAGATATTAATCGCTCTACGATCCGGATGTCAATGTTTTGACAATCATCAATTGTGCTAACTGTCCTCATTAATTTGCCTCGTATTATCTTGCAAAATTTGCTAATCTTAATTTTGGTGGTTGCTACATTTATTAGCGTTGATAGTTGAGTTTTCTTAGAGCAACATGGTTATGAGCTATTTAAATGCATTGGTCATATTACATGGCGTCGATCAGCCTTGACGCAATTACTTTATGTCAATGAAGCTTAAATTGTTTATTATACGCATTACATAAAGAGTTATTGTAATTACTTTTGTTCATGTACAATTGCTACCATAAAGAGATATTGTAATTATTTTTTTCATGTACAATGTCGATCTATTGGTACATGGATATCTGGGGGCTCATTTCATTTGGTGGACCATTTTATATTAGTTTCAATTTTGTGCTACTTACAAATTACTATAAAATGGGCACATGGCTATATATTTACCCCAGTTAGGCCATGCTTATTATATATATATCATTAATATGTAATAATTGTATATTTTATGATTAATTCGTCAAACAATTTTTTTTATTAAATGCATATTGTATCAACAAAGTACTTAACTATATCGGTAACTATAAATTTCTTATTAACTATGTTTGACATAAATATATATTTAAAATAGTGTACGAATATTAACTTCAGGTTTATGAAAAAATAAAGAAGAGATTGGGGAACACATGTTACTAGATTCAAAAGTTGGAGTCACAAAGGGGGATTTTGGAGTCTTAGAAAAATTTTCGTTAATTTTTTGCTTCAACAAAGCAATATCTATATGGGTAAAATGGACTTTCTAAACTTAAAACTATACTGCCGTTTTGTTTTTGATGTTTTGAAATTGTGTTGGCTGAATTGATGTGGGTGAATATTTCATAAGTGGTAATTGTATTTAACCCTTTTAAAAAAGTATAAACTATTGATACTATAATTAACTACATAGTTACTATATAAATTACAATAATCAATAAATAAGGAATGATTCATACCCAATTCAAATGTAACTATTATTTGACTATTCGGATTAATGAAGTAGTTTCTGCATTTTTTCAAAATTATGATTGTAAAATTACATCACACTAACCATCCATTGTACTTTATAACTTGAACTGAAGTTATATGCGATGTTCTAAAATCTAGTTGTATTAGTATTACTAATGAATTTGACCATTCAACTTGCTTCATAATTAAGGATGAAATAGGTAAGTGCGATTTAATCACACTACATACACATGTTACCCAATAGATGCAGGTAAGTGGTAGCTGGGAGTGTTGGTTTGTCATGGTAATTATGTGTATCTTTTTTCAAAAAAATAGTTGATTGCTCCTGACCTACTAAGTCGAACGGATTTGATATCTTATCATATTTTTTGCAAACCAATGCTTGAGAATGGGAGGAAAGCTTCACGCCACCGATTTCTAACTATCATTTACTACCCCAAAGTATCCGCATCCCTACCAACCGATTGAATCGCCTTTCATCTATCTCCCTTAACCGTCCAAAAATTTATTGTACTCCATATTCACTTATTTCTGATCTCATTTACTACCCCTCACTATCTGAATTTCTACCAACCGACTGTAGATTATTTAATCTCACTTAGCAACTTAAAAAATGTATACTTGCACTGCCAATTCAAGTGATGAAGTAGACGCATTAATAAACACTTTTCCATCTCTTCTGTGCAGCTGCAATTGTTGCAACACCAATAATTAGGGGGTCACCTACCACTTACATCTTCCTAAATACCATTTAACCTGACTATTCTCCATTGTAGCCAAACATTCTCTCTTCATCCTAACTTGCAGACCCTTTCCACTTCGCAAATATGGCCGGATGGATACTATTGAAAGAATCGATATGGCCCGGGACTTGTTAAGAATGCAACGGAAGTATGAAAATAAGCATATTTAGATTCTAAACCTAAAAGGAAACTAGTCCCTTAATCCCGGGCATCCGGCACTTAACAAGCATAAAATAAGCTTGAAATAAACAAGTGGTTATTGTAACATAGATTGTTGGAAATGTAATAACGAAATTTTACCTTTTCGATTTGAAGACTTTCTTCAACCTTTTCTCCTCCAATTGTGTGCTCATGCAAAGATTAATAAGATCTCGTTTACATCGAACACAAACTACACCACAAGGTGGTCTACATCAAACCTTGCTAGAGGTAAAGTGTATGTAGTATAAGAGATTTAATTATACTATTAACTTGGTATATCAAACTTAAGAGGACCTTGCTCTAACTTGAAACTAGTTCAAGAAGAACAAGAATAGAGAGAAAAGAGAGGGAAAAGATAGGTAAGGAAGATAAGTTGCAAGAGGAGTGTTGTGTTTTATTTCATGTACAGATAACATATACCCAAGCCTATACCATTATACACGCACAAGAGAAATCTCATGTACTTGTTGTATGTATACATGTATATATTGTATGTAAGTCAAATATAGGTACAATTGTGTCGCATAGTACACTACCTACTAGTACCAAATTACTCAAGCAATAACTCCATCTCTTACAAACCTCATATATTTATATGTATATACATATATATATACATTCAAGCTAGGGCTACATATATATATATATATATCTTATTGGGCTTAATTTAGATATAAATTAAACCCATAGGCTTGGGCCTCCATATAAATTCTAACCCATCGTCCAATTAATTAATCCATTGAATAATTGAGCCTAACCAGGTTTATTTAATCTCATTAAATTACCAAGTCAAAACTCTAATTAATTGATCCTATTAATTAATTCATTCGATTCAATTAAAATTGATCTTATCAAATTAATTAAACCTAACCTAAATTTAATTAATCTCACTAATTAAATTTTGGGCTTCCCATCATATGGGTTCTCTCATTTAAATGATCATATCATTTAATCTCTCCAATGATTTTAAACTCTTTAAATTAATTCATTTCTTCTAAAATTAATTCATAATTGATTCTACTACTTCCTTGAGTGGTGTTTTGTGTGACTTTGTAGGTTCACTCTTAGCTAGACTTGGGCTTGTGTCAATACACAATTTAATTGGCAAATATATTTGCGCTAGATTAATTAAATCATATTTAATCAATTGCTTCCGATTAACACTTAATTCGAAAGCACCTATCATCATGGGTGACCGTCTAGCAACGATTCATGGTACTGGAGAATATGTAAAAGTGGCGTGAATCTTAAGGCTACCGATTGCCATACGGGTACGGTCCTTTCATCGGCCATCTCCCGATCTTAGTTTAGGGCATAGAATTGCTCATCGGTTCCATCCTAGACTAGACATCTATTTTTAATATTCTAATTAAATTTCTCCACTTGATTAACATTGAACATCACTTTCCTATTTGATCACTCGCTGTGGCCACAAACTCCCGGGAGCACAACACACATCAGAACACATAGGAGATCGCTATCATCTCATGACAGGCGACAGATCCTCTCTTGGAACTCACCAATCTTTATACACGTTCTGACTGCATCAGAACATGATTATCTCTTACTATGCCCTGGATACAGTCGTTCCATATATGAGATTGCGTGGATCCTCAAGTTTAAGGCTTAAATTCCATATTATTGGAGTCGAGGAGCTCAAGTCATACCGACCAAGCCTCACGGGCTTCATATGACGACTTTTCTCGAGTCAGTTCAATCAGCTTGACAACCTTTGTCAACCACCCACTAAAATTGCATAGACGTCATACGTTTGTCACCTATGAAACATGACACCCATCTTATTGACACAATACTTAGTACAAGTTTCAATAGAATCCTCGATGCCCATTCTCAATACTCTCGACTTGGAATATTTCAGATCTAACCATCGGAAGTCTGTTTCATAGTTGCCATAAAATGCGCAACCCAACTTCATTGGTTGATTAGTGATATGTGGGCTTGAAAATTACATGAGTAAGAATAATAAAGCATGCCAATTGAATACTTAGTCTTATTCATTTAATTCAATATTACAAAATCAAAAAAAATTGCTTGAATAGATTACAAAGTAACCAATCTAATTGGCTTTCTAATCACTTATTCTAACAATTATTACTAGTGATAAATGTTCTACGACACCAACTAGATAAAGGAGATGGAAAAACCTTTGTTGATTCACTAGTTGAGCATGCCAGGATCCGCCAGTTTTGTGTTTGTCATGAAAATGGCCATGCGGTTGATTGTAGTCTTTGCGATGTGAACAAGGCACATGATTCCAACATTGTATTCCCTTGGACTGTCACTTGAGTTCAGAAGCTGCATGAGAGGTTTTAGGTTTTCATGTAGCTAGTTAGTAGTCCTGATGTTGTTTGGAACAGAAACTTGTGATTTGTAACAATGACAGGTAGTGTCTGGCACAAGATCTACAGGGTAAGTCCAGTGCATACTTCTAACTTTTCCCTATAATAGTTCCCCATATTTTGATTTTACATGACAGTCTCATGCACATAGATGAAACACGACTTGTATTTTTCATTTAGGAGAAAAAACTCGCAAAGTGCTACGTGAATACATATGAGGACCTGCTCAATGAATTACTCATTCTTTTTCAAGAACCTGTCGACAATGAAGATGGGTGGAGGGCGTAAGTGTAGATCTAGCTATTGTTCCCATTCCTTAAAAACCCCCAGCCCCTGAACTTGAGATCATTGAACCTGCGTGTGGACGAGGCTGCAAATGTCGTCATAGTGCCAACTATTAATCGCATATCAAACAGTTCCATCTCTACCTCATTTATTTGGAAGATCATTGACGAGTACTGTAGGTCCAAGAGTGATGTGACTATGTCCTTCTACCACATGGAGTTCCTTCTTCTGTTAAGGGAAAAAAAAAAGAACCTGGTGCGGACAACAGTCCCATCGCCCATTCACAAGGTCCGACAAGTTCTTCTTCCTTGAATGCCAACCCCATGAAAAAGAAGAATATGCGTTTTGTGTTCTTTGGGTTTTGTGTATATATAACCAGTATGTACCCTTCGTGTCAATGTTAGTTTTTCCGCAGTTACTCTTCGTTATGCATATATATATATATATATATATTGTGGCAACTCTATTACTAGCTAATGTTCTAGTTGGCAGAACGATTTGGGTATGGTATAGTCATCTGTAATTATTACTACTTTTGTTGTACTATTGCGCAGTTGAAATGTGTTGTTCATTCGCAGTGCATGTGCAATAGGTAAGGTATGGTAGGCTTTGTTTTGATCAGCAATACGTAGGATTTTGCTATTTGGACAATCCAGTCTCCTACTACTATGGGATGGATTACCAACGATGCAAATATTATGGGCTATGATCTGGTTATATGCTATGACGAGTTTTACACTACCTACTTAAGTGTCCTAATACAACTATATTAGTTAGAAAATGATATATATATATATATATATATATACCTACATATATGTATTTCCAAAGAAAATGTATACGGTTAAAAATCAATAAGCAAAGTTTCAAATATTATTTCACGATGTACAATTTGCTAGGGACTATTGAATTTTATTAGTTATTGGGAGAAAAACTGATATACCCGACCATTGTAAAATTTAAAATTAAATAGAAATTGAGAAAGATGCAATTAACAATCTAATGTTTGAAACATAAAAACATTCGAAATAGAAATAAATCTATACTATATATAAAGTATCAATTTTTTATGTGCTGCTTTCCATTTTGGGCAAACATTAACAACCTACTTAAATAAGTATTTTAATAATATATCAAAATAAGTTATAAAAAAAAAGTTCATTTCTAACAGTTCTAATGCCTCTAAACTAATTAGACAATGGTTTATATATATCCAACTTAAAAAATAAAAAAGCTAATAAGGTTTAGATGCGATTATGTGTTGGTTGAAATTTTTAAATACTTTACAAATATAAATTTAGCTAGGCGACAACAATACTGACTGCATAGCATTGTAATAATATTTTTTTATTGATAAATATGCAAACCATCTTTTAACACGATTATTAGTATAGCATCAATTAATTTACAGAAGCTAGAGTAAAATTTCATTGATTAAAATGTACTTTACTGAAATATAATGTTGTTTTGTTTGATTATATTGGAATTTCATCTAAAATAAGGGACTTTCACTAATTAATTCATTGTAATAATGGATATATTTCATTTTAATTTCACATTAATTTTCTCCGATAAAAATAAATTTAGTAAATATGAAACACATTATGTCAACTTTTAGATTTTTTTTAAATTGTATTAATTAAATTTATAATGTGTAGGAAACTTAATCAATATATATCATTTGTTTGATTGAAAATAATTAGTATATACGAATGCCTTACTGTATTTCAATACAACACCATGAATTACTAGATTTAATAAATACGCATTGGGAAATTGAAACTTAGGAGGCTTTTTTAATCTATGTGGCCTAAAGTGACAGTTAAATTAGAGTGACTTCAATTAATACAATTAATAATGATATGGGTATTTGAACTTTTAAGTTAAATTACTAATAATACAATTAATTTAAATTAATGAATTAAGTTAATTTTCTAAGTTAAATTTATAATTATTGTTTTTCCACAGATAATTTTACAAGGCCATTAGTGTAACGAAAGGTCGCCTTGAGATGCGTAACATTGCTAGTGGTAGGAGGAAGTAATCATGTTATGTAGACATCTCTTTGTCTACTAAGATGCAGTGATCAATCAAGATCAAGCACATATTTTCCCCTATTTATCAATTACTTATTTACATAGTGTGCATACACATCCTCTTCAACAAAATATTTCATTATAGAACCTTGAAATACTCTAGAAATGGTGAACTCGAGGCGCCCAACATTATGTCCAAAATGCTTCTACGCACCGGACTGGAGAAGAGCAAGACATAGCCTTTATACACATGCTAGCATGGCAAGGGGAACGGGTACACAAGAATTTCAACCACCCTAATCGTGTTTTCTTGACTTTGAATGCAGTGCGGTTGATGCATTTTTTGAAATGACTTATTCACGAGAGTTCTATTTGAAGAATCTCACTTTATTGTCCCAGCATTTTCATACTTTCAAGTGGATTTTGGAGAATTCTGGCTTCACATGGAAACAAGAAACAAATAGGGTACTCGCATCGAATGAGTCCTGGAATAGGCTAAAAACCCCCTTCTATTTTGTTTTAGTCAGCAAAAAAGTCCCATTATGTTAGCAGCTAATGAGAAGTGGAGAAGACACGCGTCTGCTGCGTTTGGTAGTCTTTTTTTGCGATTTAGGTTGATATTAATGACTTTTTGGATCAAAATACCCCTCTATGGGTCTATATAACATAAAAAAGAATTTTTTTGCTTGTTTTATGTTTTCCTTTTGTCATTTCTCCCAAAAAAAAGGTATGAAACTGTTTTTTTTTCCTCTTTTATTTCATTTGTCCAGTTTAATTTTGGTAATTTAATTATATTAAATTATTTTTTTATTTTATTTGTGTAGAATGAGCTATTCTAGGAAATCCACTTCAAAAAGAGAAGAAATTATGGATTTGAGATATAAAAATTCAAAGTGCTTTTGTCAAAGAAATGCCGCCATTAGAGTTGTTGGTCCGATAAAAAAAAGTGAAGGAAAATTGTTCTGCAATTGTAGAGCTGGACAATGCAATTTTTTTAGTTGGTTGGAGCCAATCAGTGCATCTTGTACAGACTCACAAAGTTTTCAAATGCCAGAAATGGAAGAAGAGGTGGAATCAAATTTAAGAGGTATGAAAGAGAAATTTTCTAGACTGATCTCTGTATGCGAAGACCTCACTAGCAAAGTGAAGTAGCTAGATGGCAATCAGAAAACGTTGAAGGCACTAATTGTAGCTATTTTATTTTGCATGATTGTTGTATTATTTAAATGAATTTGTTAATGTAAAGTTGTTAAGTGAATTTGTTAGTGTAATGTTAATGAACCTATAATATAATTAAAAAACAGCAAAATGCATTAATGCATCATCACAATTTCCCAACAACAAACACAATCATCATGAATTTCATTTCACTTCAAAATGGACAAAGTGCATTTATTGAAGCATGTATACAACTAAATTTTCATCCTGATTTACAACTAGATTTCCATGCCAACAACTATACATCCAAAAAATCCTAATTTGCAACCATCAATTTTGCAAAATCCATCACTAAAACATCACAAAATAGACAAAAATTGAACCACAATTGCACCTCATACATTTCCTATAGGCTTTGATGTTCCATCAGTATTTTCATCTTTTTTCTTTTTTTGTCTTGGCCTATATGAGTTGGCCAAACCCTTGATCAGTGAAGAAATAGATGGATTTCTCTCTACACAATATTTTCTCTTGAATTGGGAGGACTAATCTGGAGCATCTTGTTCTTGTCTCTTAAGCAATTTACTTGAAGAAGATATTGGCTTGTTTTGCTTTTTAAGAACTTTAGGTTGTTGCTGTAGTTGCATGAAATTATTTTAATCCATAGTAATAAAGTTAAAGGGATATATATTCCATGAAACATTAAGGAAATTACCTGATAAGCTGTTGAGGATTGTGGATGTTCTTGTTGGACAGGTTGTTGAGTTATTTGCTCTAAATGAACAACCTAAAACACAGGAAATGAGATACTGGTGTGAACAAACAAACCAGTAAATTCTACTTTATTAATACAGCAAGTGACATACCTGTTCATGTGATGGTTTATGCACATTCAATCCTCTAGTGATAGTCTCACTTGGTTCTGTCTTGCTACTCTGTTTAGGTATCTATAAAGTAGATTTTTCATTATAAAAATCTCATAAATTGAAGCATTGTTGATATGCTAAAATTACGTACCTTAAATGGTTGTCTTGGGGCTGTTTGAGGTGGTGGCTGAAGTGGAATTTATAATTGAACTGGAATTTGTGGCTGAACTGGAAGTGGGGGCTGAACTGCAATTTCGGGCTGTGAATCTTGAGATGATTGGGAATAAATTGGAGGTACCTGCATCACAAGACAAAAAGTCAAAAACTGGTGTATGACAGTCAAAAAGCTGATATTAAATTAGTATGACCTCTTTTGAACTGTCTCATTCTCATCAAAAGGTGGATGGGGTGGGGTATTAGGTCTTCTAGATCCTGATGCACCATGTGACTTGCTGGATTTTTGTCTACCTTGGTTAGGATTCTGCAAAGACATAATTAAAGTTAGACAAAAATAAATAAAGCTATTAAATAATGTCTGTTAGATAATAAATAAACAAATAATAATTAAAGTAAGGAAAATACCTGCTTCAATTTGGAATTGGGGTGTGGGGGATTGGTGCAACTTCTTTTATTGTGCCCTTTTCTCATACATATTGCACAAGTGTGGGTAAGACCTCCTCTTGAAACTATTTCCCTCACATCATACTCAATGATTGAAGAGATTCATTGAGATTGTCTTTTACAAACCTTTCAATTATTTTACCAGTACTTGTAATTGGCTTGCTTATTTTCAACTTTACGTGCACAAGTATGTTCTCCCTTAATAGACTTTATCTCAAATGTTGTGGATTTTATGACTGAAGATGCCCTCAACTTTCAATTACACCCATTTTTACAAGTTAAAAGTATCAAGTGTTTTTCATTCTTCATCAATTTCAAATCCCATCCCCTCTTCACAGCCCAATCCCTCAGCACATCCCTAAATTTGGCTCTTGTCTGAAACTTCATACCTACTGTCAAGTCTACTTCAACCATATTCATCATCTCATCCCACATTGGACACCCATCTCCCTCATTACCCAACTCTTCATCCTCACAATCAGTAAACCACTGTCCATCTCCCTTACTAGTCCCTTCACCCCTCTCATTTTGTTGCTCTTGCTGTTTTTTTTTTCCTTCTTTATCTCATTAAAGACCTTAGAGTCTTTAACATTGTTCTTGTGTATTTTTCAGGCCTACTAGTGAAAATATCATCAGCCCAAGGACTCTCTAAGTCCTCTAACATCCATGAAGGGCAATCAGAAATTAATGATGCCTCAGAATTTGACTCATTATTTCCTACCCCTTCCTCAACCCCTACTTCCTCACCCTCTACACCCTCATTGTCACCATCAGCCCCTTCCTCAACACCTACACCCTCATTATCACCCTCAACGCCTTGCTCAACCCCTACTTCTTCACCCTCTACAGTCTCATTGTCACCCTCAGCCCCATCCTCCACCCCTAAACCCTCATTATCACCCTCAGCCCCTTCCTCACCCTCTACACCCTCATTATCACCCTCAATCCCTTCCTCAACCTTAGAGTCTTTAACATTGTTCTTGTGTATTTTTCAGGCCTACTAGTGAAAATATCATCAGCCCAAGGACTCTCTAAGTCCTCTAACATCCATGAAGGGCAATCAGAAATTAATGATGCCTCAGAATTTGACTCATTATTTCCTACCCCTTCCTCAACCCCTACTTCCTCACCCTCTACACCCTCATTGTCACCATCAGCCCCTTCCTCAACACCTACACCCTCATTATCACCCTCAACGCCTTGCTCAACCCCTACTTCTTCACCCTCTACAGTCTCATTGTCACCCTCAGCCCCATCCTCCACCCCTAAACCCTCATTATCACCCTCAGCCCCTTCCTCACCCTCTACACCCTCATTATCACCCTCAATCCCTTCCTCAACCCCTACACCCTCATTACCACCCTCAACCCTATCCTCAACCCCAACACCCTCAAAACAAACCCTGCACTCTCATCCTCAACCTCAATCCCTTCCTCATTCCCTATTTGTTCAACATCATATTGTAATAGTGGCACATGTTCTTCACAATGAAGAAAATTACCACTAACATCTATAAACAATAAAGGGTCTGCTTTTTCTTCAATGTGAATTGATCTAACATTACAACCTTTATAGTCTCTTAATAACTCTATAATACCCTCATCGCCTTCTAACTTCATTATAGACATTTGTAATGTTTGTTGAGGAAGTGAATAATAAATTACTATGTTACTACCTGTGCCCCCAACTTTAGTGTACATTGTTATTAGGTTGTCATAGAATAATCTTTCTTTATCAACCCCTGGAAAAAAGACAGTATACCCCCTAACATATTTAATGGTTGGTACCCATTCTATGACCACACCTAACCACACAAAAAAGTCCGCATAGTCTCCCAAAACCATTCTTTACAAATTATTAAGAAATTAACTTACGCATAACATATAAAATTAACAATGAAGTATTACAGAAACTGTAAAAATTTCTATGATTAACCAGTAATACACAATAATGTGGGGGATAAAAAACAGTAAAACACAAACATTGAGGGGGGGGGGACCAAAACCAATAATACACAAACACTGGGGGAGGGGGGGGGGACCAAAAACAGTATTACACAAACAACGGGGGAGGGGGGGACCAAAAAAGAGAAGTTTACAGCAACTTAATGCATCAAAATAAAATCATCATAATTAGTGATTAGAACCCATGCTTTACATTCAGGTTTCTTCAACATAAAAGACCATCTATAAGAACATGAAAGTGAAAGTTATAGGTCTTTTTAACTTTTACCCATTAGTCCAATAGTAAATATAGGTCCAGAAAAGGTTACAGAAACTTAAGATGTGATTTTCTAATGAGATGCAAAATTATTCATGATAGAATAACATAAAATATATATTAGAAAAACCTCCAAAAGTCCTAAAAACTTACATACACAAGCCAACAGTATGAAGAATGTAAAATATCTATAGAACCAAAACCTAGAAACATAACTGCAAATATCAAGGTATATCCCTCAAATTGTAAGCAAACAATGAGAAAAATAAAAAGTTCCGCATATATATATACACCAAACAGGGAGAAATAGACATGGATTTTGGAATAGCAAATGGAATACCAAGCTAAAATAGAAAAAATTTTGTAATCTTTGCAAGAATTACAACAATTTTTAAAAAAAAAATAAAAAAATTTAAACTTACCGGTTCTTCTTCAACAACACGAGCGACCTCTCCTTTCATCGACCACAAACCCTAAATCTAACCTACGATATCTAAAATCAGTGTTTTTTCGTTCTATTTAGGGTAAACAAACACAAGTTTTTGGATCAAATTCCCTCTTTTTCGCCCTCTCAATCGCAGACCCAAAAAACCATAATTTTTTTACTTTGGTAATTCTCGTCTCGCTGTAACTCTTTTCTCTCTTCGAATTCACTCTTTGACTGTAGTCAAAGAGCAGTAAGGACAACATGGCTATAACGGTCAAATTAGGAAGAAATATAACGCTGTTAGTGCTTGTTTTAAAAAAGGGCACGTGAGCTGAATAAAACAAAACATGAGGGGGTTTTTAACCTATTCTGAAAATAGTGGGTGTTTTTTGCATATTTTTTAAAACACAGGGGGATTTTATGCATTTTAGCCTAAAATCTATTGAATTATGGCTCAAATTCTTGATTTAATGATATATTATTGAATTTATCAAGAAAGCTGTAAAATTAGTTTGGTAATTTAGAGTGAATTCAAATTTTACTCTATACTTTATGAAATTTTGAATTTAAATTCATACATTGTTAAAAACTTCAAAAAATAGTCAAAATGTTGTACAAAAGGCCCACCCCATCTATAGACGTTAAAATTGATGTCTAATCCCTTTTTTTTTTATTCCACGTCCAGATAACTCTCACTTGGGTTATCTGCTGTTAGTTAACATCCGTTAGTACTGGGCCTTTAGCAACATTTTGATTTTGTTTTTTTTGCAATTTTAATTTGAACATAGGAGGATTGTATTTAAAAGTTTATAAACTATAGGGCGAATTTTGAAATCACCCTAAATTGTGGGGTTAGATTTGCAATTTCCTCTGCAACAAAATGTTGAGGGTTACAAATGGAATTTCTTATGGGAGCGCCTCTTATAAGAACTCTACCCCAACAACGGTACACTGCGCCGCAGTGAAGAATTACGCTTTACCCAAACTAGGTTAGGTTTCTCACTCTCCCTCGGCGGCGAAACCCTAGCTCAAATCCTAGCACAATGGTGGCCGCGAAGAAAACCGTAAGAAAAAATTCTGCGACATGGGAAAATTCTATATGTATATTTGTGTGATTCTTTGATTTTCAGTGCTTCAATGTCTTTTCTATGTACAGAAGAAGAGTCATGAGAGCATCAACAACAGGCTGGCTCTGGTGATGAAGAGCGGGAAGTATACCCTTGGTTACAAGACCGTTCTCAAAACTCTCCGCAGCTCAAAAGGTAGTATTTCTCGCAACTTTAATTCTTCCATTTTTTTAGGTCTTTCTCTCTTATTTTTTCTGGGGTTAATGGATGTCAAGGACTGTAGCTGTATTGGTGTTTAGGATTTTGATGGTTGGACTTCTATGATTTGGGAATCGTAGGGAAATTGATACTTATCTCGAATAACTGCCCGCCGTTGAGGAAATCGGAAATTGAGTACTACGCGATGCTCGCGAAAGTTGGAGTTCACCATTACAGTGGGAGTAAGTCCTCAGTTTAACCTATTGTCACTGGCTTTCTGCTTTTTCTTCCTCTACTTTGTTGATCTAGTTTTGTTGGGGCTCCTTTATTGATTCTGGGAGTTGATTTGTGCCTCTCACAGTGTTATATTTGATTTATCAAAACTTGGTGTATGGTATATATTAATATTATTTTCTGGGTGATTTGTGGCATTCATGTAGTCATCAGGTGCCATTATGGTGTTATTCAGGTCACAGAAATGTGAGGTGGAGCTATAAGTAATAAGCTTTGTTCTACTTAATTTTGGTTTAGTTGGGTGTTGTAACCACCCTTTTGATGTCAACCTGGTAGTTTTATAATTGGGAGTGCAAATTGTGACATTTCTCACACCCTGAGAATACTGAAGATTTAGTTGATCTTGTCTTTGCAACAAATTTATGAGTAGACTTATGTTTTCTGTATATCTTGATTGTATTCTGGTTGTATTCATGTTCATCTGGTTGTTCCTAATTGTATTCTATTGATAAACAATTAGTATCCGGTAGAACCTCACTCAAGCCCTCGCTGCGCCGTCAGTATCTTGTACTTTTTAGTTTTATCAGACGTGCCATCAACATCAAAATTTTCAATGATGTTGCCATTGTTTCCTCCATATGTTGACCTGGTTGTGTTTCCAGTAGAACACAAAGAAAAAGGAAAAACTAGAAATCTGCCTATCTCTTTCGCTGACGCACTTATTAAATCTGGACTTTCAGATAATGTTGATTTGGGAACTGCTTGTGGGAAATACTTTCGTGTTTCTTGCCTTAGTATTGTTGATCCAGGTACATGATAATTTCTTATTTCCATTAATTGTGCCTTCTTTCTTGAATTATTGGATCTTGATGTTACTAATTGCTCCTCCACAATGCAGGTGACTCGGACATTATCAAGTCATTGCCTGGTGACCACTAGACATAGTCTTTGCCTTGCATCTGTCTTTTCTATTTGTTGAAATGCATCCAATTTTCATATAGAACTTGAGTAGTTGTCGAAGTTTTGACCGTGAAGTTCACGTCTTATTTTCCTTAGCACTGAACTTGGGTACTTGAACTGGCTGGTATTGGACAGTATATTTAATTTGTCAATTGGACGATATTAGAATATAATGAAAGGTCATATCCAGTGTTCTAGAAATGCTGGCAGCTTGGCTTGCTTGATCATATTCTATTTACGTTGTTGTGAAGATCATGGACGGAACCTTATGTTAGATCTTGACACTTACACGGATTTTATGTGTGCTGCCTTGTGAAATGTAATATAAAGTTTAATATTAATTGAACAGATATAAATAAGCAAGATTGTGATGAGTTTTTAAAAAACTTTCAGGGTTAATTACGACAAGATTTTGTTGACAATGCAAAATTATACTTTTTTTTCCTTATGTTTCTTGAAATTAATACTTGTGACCTTTTTGAAAATGATTTGGTAGAGTTCAGATGGTAGATATTGATATATTAGTATTTTAGTTTGCGTTGGTGGAGTTCGACAAAATTTATGGGATAGAATTTATGGGATAGAATTTCATACTCGATCTCACAGATACATATAGAATTTTGCGGAAAGCCGTATTCGATGAGAGTCGTATGTCAAGGAGGTGTCATGCACTATCCCATTTGTTTAATCTAAAGCTATGATGGATTCTCCGTCCTCTTATATGTCCTTGCACTTGAAGTTGAAATATTTTCCTGATCCATATATTCACTAGGTACATATTTAGCTGGTTGATTATTTTTCACTTTTTCATGAAAACCATCTTTTTCATTTTGATTTTTTCCTTATGAAATATATGTATCTTTAAAAGAATGTATGTTATATTATAATAATTTAGTAGTAACATATAATAAAAAAAATATTATTTTATTTTTTTTGGAATTTCTGAAAAATATTTGAATTTTGATTAGTTACTAAATTTCAAAAAGTAGAGTTTGGTGTCACACCTTTATATATTATCTTTTTTAAAAGTTAAAATGTTGTACATTTTTTTTTCTAATTGAATGTCTATTTTAAATTTTTGCTTCATATGAATGTAAGCATTCCATAAGAATTATTATTTTAAAATTTGTATTCTAATAAGCATTGAGAGTTTTTTTTCCCCTTATCTTTTGTAATTATTCAGAAGTTATAATGTTAAAATAAAAATAACTTAAAAAATTTTCTTTTTGCATTTAATTATATTTTGTAACTCATTCAGGTCACCTTTACTTTGTGTGATATGATTAGAGTGGGATGTATCAAGTTATGATTAAAGTTGTGATAATCACATTGTTGATTGTATAGTGATATAGGCATTTGTTCCGTGCTTGAAGGCAAAATCACAGGCCGACCCATACCCAAGTAAACATGAAATAAGAGATGATCAACCATGATACCATGGCTAATCATCTAAAGTAAAGATGGCCTCACTACATTATATTATCCAATTGGATAGTACACATGTAATACAACAACCCAAACACTATATAATGGATGATGAAATTAGTTATATACGTATCATACTATCTTTATTGATACTCCATAATTATATTAATTTTAGTTAAATGACATGCCTTAAAATTGAAGGAAGAAAAGAAATATTAATGAGCACTAGTTGAGTAAGCACTATAATGTTTGATGCACAATATATACCAACTAGTCATGTGCCCAATGACTAGAACTGGGAGTAATTATCAAAATGATTCTTAAATGCTTATTGTGTGGTGCAACCAAGTGATCAATAGGACATCTATCGTTGTAACTTAAGATCAAATTCAAACTATCTGATCATGATGCATATTACAATGTTGTATCCTTTAGGCGTCAAGTATTGTTGGAGGACCTAGTATACAGATACTAGATATTATTGATGAGATATGTGCATAATTAAGTTGTTCTGTAATATGTTCTACGAACAGTATGATTCCTTATTCCTTACACTTAGCCTTGGTATGTATGAAGACATTAGTGGTAAAAAATCATGTAGAACTTGATTTTTTTTGTGGCTTGTGAAAACATGCGATTGCTATTGAATTATGAAATATTACTAAACTTTGATTGACCCTCTCACACTGGCAATCACCCTAGTGCTACGATAGCAAGCTAAATGAGATTTAAAGATCAGTTTGCATAAACAAGTCATGTGATTGATTACCTTCGCACTTGAGAAGTGCGGAAGGATAATAGATAATGAATAGTCGCCTTAGCTGGTAGAGCTAAGATGTGATCATATATTTGGTCGATCATGCAGTGTCTCTGCAGTTTATAAAAGACCTAATTTTCGGCTGAACATAAAAACTACTAGAAGGCATTAAGAGAGTGACTTTCTGGTAGTGCGTAGGTTAAGTGAGTGGGAGCTCCATCATAATATGTATTCGTATTAAATGTGCTTTGAGTTGATTTCTTATGGGAAGTGACTGAATGGGTCCCTACTTCATGACTGTGTGAGTCCATATTATTTCTTGTACCTTTAGGGTTCTGGACATGCCATGAGGCGTAAGCTTGATGACACTACTTTAGCATAATATACTATACCAATGAGTAATTCGGTCTACCGGAGCATGTCAATAAAATCTGTCAAAACCAAGCTCATTGGTATGAGAGGCAGAGGAAGAACTAAGTTGGTAATGCACTTGTGTTCTATTATTCGTAGTTCGGGCGATTGTGTTGGAAAATGTCTGACTATTCAATATTTGAGTAAGTTAAGCATGCTCTATTTTTTGAGGGATCTAGAGATGCTTGATTAAGTGCAACCACATAGTTTGAGGTACACAACGAGTTGTTGAGTTCAAGGGTTATATTAGTTTGTTGCTGACTTAATATAACTTCCTTGCCGTTCCTTTTTCGCTTGGTCGCATGCCTCATTTCCTGTATGAAGGGATGAATGTGAGATTGAGAAATTGAGATGATGAGTATCATGGAGATTGAGTTAAATATGTATGAATGGAAGATATTGAATATTAGGTCAAGTTTGTGGCCTCGCTGCCCAATATGCATCCATATTTGATATAGAGTTTTTAAGTCTTCCAATTTAATTTTGGAAGAAGGACTCATCTAGAATAAAAGGGTTAATTGCAAAATTAGTCCTATAACTTAGAGTGAATGGCATTTTAGCCCTTTAACTTTAGGCACTAGCAATTTAGTGTCGTAACTCTCCAAAAGGTCGCAATTTTTAGTTCTCTTGCCAGATCGAGGCAAATTTTGAACGATTTTACCCCTCTAAAACTTTAAAATGCTTATCATAGTCCATTTTCACTAATTTTGTATTTTTATGCCTATGCTTATCCATGCTCGCGTAGAATGGTATCAAAGCTTAGGTTCACTGAAAAAATATTTCTTTATATTACATTTAGTTATTTTACCACTAACGGAGGTGACTTTTCAAAAGTATGAAATCGAACGAAAATTCGAGTTACAATGATAATAGGGAATATTTTCAAACTCTGAAAATACAAAGAAGGAATTTTCTTGTAGAAATTCTTGAAAAATGTGACAGCACTCTAAAAAGGATTGATTTCACTCTTCTCACAGCAGAAGGAAAAAAGGAATGGATGCGAAATTTTCAAGTCCGCCACATACTACCAGGAAATACTGTGAGGCGCTTACACTCCATCGAAGTTCATGGTAAGATACCAGCAAAGAGAAATGGAATGGGTAAATTCATTCACCAATATAATTCTAAAAATTATGATAAAAGATGACTGGAAAGAATTCAAGCAGGATACCTAGATTATCTCTCAAGATCTAAGAGAGATTCAAAAGACCACTCAAGACTATGGACATAGGTTAATCCATATACATAGAAAAATAGAAACTTTGTGCTAGAAGGTGGATGAGATCCTTAAGATCCTCCCAGATCTACACAAGGATCTTGCAAATCTGAAGACTAAAGTCACAAATCTAAAGAGAAACTAGAGGGAAACCCTTGAAACATTTAGATCTTGACAAGAACAAAAGAAAAGGCTAGAGAATATGCACAGACTCTTTTCAGACTTGAACTAAGAAGTATTTGAGCAGTAGATGAATATATCTATTGGTTCACAAGTATTTCTTCCAAAGTGGAGTAGCAACAGAAGTAGCAGCTCCAATGTTCTTTTCAAAAATATGCAGTCATGGAGGGAAATGTTGATCCCGTCATACAAAGTACCTGAAGGACAACTAGATTCAGTTGCAAGGAGAATGTCTTTCCTTAAAGACAAACTGAAGGACTGGTGTTATCAAGCATCCATCCAGAAGAACATGAAAAGACTAAGAGGTAGAATCAAACGAACTCCTCTCTGTTGTGATAACAATGATTTTCCAACTATTATAGAAAAATCAAGCGAGCTAAGGAAAAGGAGGAAGCAAATAGTGACTCCTACCCCAAGAGTTCCAGGAAAACCTTTTCCCGACGAAGATCATAGTGGTTTAAGTCAAAAGCCAGATCGTACAAATCTGGGCAGAAAACAGGACCAACAAGGGCTTCATCCCAAGGATCTAGACGAACAGATACAAGATCCACCTGAAGACCCCTACAAGAAGAACTTTTAGATTTACCCATACCCGACCCAATGAAAGTTTCAAAGACTGACAATTGTTGGACCTGCGGAGCAAGAGGACATATATCTCCCAACTGCCCGCAGAAACGTGGTGATTATGAAAATTTGAACCCATGGATGACATCTTGGATGCAGTCTACTATGGCGATTTGGTACCCATTTACCAATTCAAAGACCTTCCGTCAGACGAAAGTGTCTATGAGGAAGAAGTAGAAATAGATTCAGATGGATCTTCAATCGAGTCAGAAAGTCCTGAACCAAAGAAATCATCACATAATCTACAAAGTAAGTTCATTGGAATTTGCTATACCTATGGAACTTATTGGTAATGTGATGGAGATGCAATTAAATCCTAAAGAAGAGATTCTTGAAGAATTAAGTAAGCTTAGAGAATAAATAGTCGTTACTATAAAATGGATCCACATAGGAACTATTGAAGTAATAATAAAAGCAACTTTTAAAGAAGAACTTGATTTAGAAATACATTTATCCATAATGGATAGAAGAATCAATAACCTAAGAGATGGTTGTCTTGGAACAATGATAGATAATTTATATGCAGGAAAACTAATGTTTGATATTCATCCTAGGATTGCATACAACCTAGCAGACTAAGATTTCATTAGAGTCTTAACCATTCATCAAGATTTTAAAAGAAAAGATCTAATGAAAGAAGGAAATAGACCGTATTCTATAACTTATAGAATTGCATATGCCCTTTCCAATACACATCATTCAGATTTGTTTCTTAGGAAAGAGTATATTGAGATTCCCAAAATTTTCAAGAAATTTGCCAAGGTAATGACACCAGATCCTATTAGGATACCTAGAATAGGTGGTGTTGATATCATCATAAAAGATCATCCAATTTTAGTCTTGATGGTGTTACCATAAAGATTGAATGACAAGTCCTTTTTCTATATACATATCTGTTTGTATGTTGTATGATCAATATAAGACATAATATTTCGCAGCTTGTATTAATTTAGGATCAGGAATTTGCACGGTAAAGCCTGGAGTTTTCCCTAAAGAAGTAAGGAAACCCTTACTCGTTATTATAGGAAGGTATTTTTTATAAAAAAATCATAGTACTCAATAAGGGAATACGAGAAGCTAAGATCATGATCGGAGGAGCATTTGGATCGCCCTGGTTTAAGGTAAAAACACTCCTATTTACTTTCATGATACAGGAACCGATATCTTGCTAGGTAATATTTCATTCAAACATTTGCAAGATATATGCAAGATAATCAAAGGAATATGTTAATCTTTACTACTAACTGTGGTGGTGAGATACAGGTGTTGCGAAGAGAAAAGACATTTAACAGAATAATGCCAATAAATTTTCGCAGCAAACGTGGTGATTTTGATGCCAGATTAACTCATCCAAAAATGCAGGATAAGAGAAAATTTGGTAATGTCCTTTTGTCTTTTAGGTAACAGGGACTCATAGACATCAATAGCTTCTATAAGGAATCCGATGAGGAAATTATGAACCTTAAAGAAGCACTACTGGAAATTAAATCGCTAGATATCAGAAAGGAAAACAGGCTTTCTCTTGAGAATGTCAAGAGGCTCATCTAGAGGAACTTTCGTGAATACCCTGTGGCATGGTGGGATAGGAACAAGATCGAAGCTACTATAAAGCTCAAGGAAGAATGCAAGTACGAGTACATTCGATACAAACCCATCCAAATGAACATGAAATACAAGAAAGATATACAGATGATTATCAAAGAGCATATCAGTTTTTGACTCATCGAGCCTGGAATCTCTACCTACAGCTCTGGATTTCTGGTAAGAAACCATGGTGAGATTAAGAGAGGTAACCCAAGTTGGTAATTAACTATCAAGTCATTAATAAAATATTAGAGTTTGATTGTTATTACATTCCTAGTAGAGAACACTTAATTGATTGCATTAAAGGGGCAAAAGTGTTTTCTAAATTTGATTGCAAATCTGGATTTTATCAGATTAAGATGGAGTGTGAACCAAAGAAATTTACTGCATTCTCCACACCACAGGGATAATATATTTGGAATGTGTTTCTAATGGGTTTAGCTAATGCAACCACATATTCCAAAGAAAGATAGATAATCTTTTTAAAGATTATTTTGAATTCATGTTTGTCTATATTGACGACATCTTGATTGCATCTAAAAATATGAAAGAACATATCAAACATCTTGAAATATTATCTAATGCATGCCATAAAGAAAGTTTAGTACTTTTTGAGAAGAAAGCTACTATTGCTATCAATAAAATCAAATTCTTATTGACGAAATAGGGATTGAGTTACAGGACTATATTGTGGAAAAAAATCCTCAATTTACTCAAGGACAAGAAGCATTTGCAGAGCTTCTTGGGAGTTGTTAATTTTGCAGGTATCTTCATTAAGGATCTTGCAAGATATAGGAAGGATTTCCGACCAATCTTGAAAGAAACAGAAAGTTCAAAGTAGAAATGGGAAGAAATCCACACAAAAAGGGTTCTTGAGCTGAAATAGGTTTGCAGTAACCTGTCAAAGCTTACTATACTACAAGACGAGGATGAATTGGTAGTCTACACAAACGCCAATGACTACAGATGGGCAGCAGTGCTCATGAAGAAGACAACTACAGGGAAAGAACCTTGTAGATACACAGGAGGGTTGTTCTCAAAACAACAACCCAAAGTTTGGCATATTAACAAGAAAGAATTCTTCGCGGTTTGGAAGGCTTATAAGAAATGGCCTTTATTTTTACTTGCTAAAAAATTTACTTTAAAAGTTCATAATACTAATGTCAAGGCTTTTTCTTAAAAAATAAATTAGAATCGAAAATAGAGAAAGCTCATATTATCAAATGACAAGTTGAATGCCAATATTATTGTTATAATATTATCATTATAAAATCTCATAAAAATATTCTTGTAGAATTCTTGATGAGAGATGGAGGCATCTGAAGCAAACCCATCATGTTGAGACTCAGGCACCTTCGCGAAAACCTCGAGGAGCTTGACAGAAAGTTTTGGACAATTAGCGGTTAATGCCCAAGTTGCTAGACAAATCCAAAGAGCTGATGTAGACACAGTCCTGGTCGCAATAAGAAGTTCCTTATTAGCATCCACATGGCTATGGAATGATTTTCGAGAACCAATTCGGAAGGCATCACCTTTAGGGATGACTCACGAGTTGAGGGAGCATGACCCTAAACATGCATTTAGAGTACAGGGGCTCTAGAACTTTAGCGCCAAATTCGAGTACTGATTGCACGAGGCCATCACTAGACTCTGGTGAAATGGCAACAATTGAATCACAGGAAGTGAAAACTCTTGTAGGTTCGAATCAACCCAGAACCTCTAGGGTTAAAGAGGGAGAGATTAGCCAATGACAGACACTTTTAAGGTTAATACTAACAAATTGATATCTTCTTCTGCTTGGCTGAAATATCAGCGAATGTGGGAAAAATTAATTTCTCGCAAAGGAGTGAACCCAAGCAAGACCATTATCGAAACATCTGAAAAATATAACAGGGTCTGGATGTTAGAAAGGTCGAAACGAGAAGATGTCCGAGAATGGTATGATTTTGAACCTCTTGCTTCAGTTTATACTATGTCACCGAGTTTTGCAGAAATCTCAAAACTTTTGGAATGAATTAGTGGGGCGACCTTCGATTCGTGGCAAAACAACCCCCACCTGAAAAGAGGCGATGTTCTAGAGATAAAATTCATATAGTTGCTCCAGAAATGACAGGAAAGGGATCTCATCCAACATTTCATTTCATGAAGTTGAAGAGGCCAGACACGGTAGCTTTCAATAAAATCAAAGTTGACTCAGGAGAAATTCCCCAGGTATCAGCTATTAATGAAGAGCTTGGGGATTATGGGTCTGTCACACTGAGATGGACAAAGTTAAATATCTATTCAAAATTTTCTCCAACAAAGTGAATGGATCATTCATGTTAAATTCCATGACAGGAAAAAACACTGAGTTTGCAAATCTTATTTGAGAAGAAAAGGATGTTAATTTGGGAGAATAAGTTGCCGGTGACCGAAGCTATAATGATGAAGACGTGCAACATGTTGCATGTTGGGTAATAGCATTTTATGTCCTTGCTGTGAAAAGCAAGAGAAGCCCTTGTTCGGGACAAAGATTCGGGTCACACAAAATAAACCCAAACCAGACCAGGACAAGGAAAAAAGAAAAAAAAATTACAAAAAAAAGTAAAAATTAAAAGATATAAAAGATCAAGGATAAGACTGTCGGCAGAAAACGACAACGGCCAATAGTCAGCAAAGCAGGAAAGCCAGCTGGAAATTACATGGCCGACAAGCCATTATGACCAACAGCTGGAAAGGATGCGGTAATGACGAACACAGTGATGTCATTCAAAAGAGACAAGATGATGACGAATGCAACGACGTCATCAAAAAACAAGTTGGAGTCTGAATTTGAAGTTCGCAGACGCCTATAAATAAAGATGCAGTGAAGCAAATGGGGATCATCAGAAAACTTCTCCTACTCTTCAAAGCATTAGAATTCTGAGTCTTTTCTATCTTTCATAGTATTTTAATCTTTCAGTTTATGGGGGTTTCCCCAACGAGTCAAGTCCTCTACTATGAGAGGCTAAATAGTCGTCTCCTCCAATGGAGAAATAATATCTGTGTAATATTTCCTATATTTCATCAATAAAATTTAGGCTTCTGTTCAACTTTTTTGTCCAAAATTCTATTAAGTCCTCGTATTGAAGTCCCTTTTGTGCCCTAAGTTAGGAAACGAAATAGGGCTGTACTGTTTTGTTACTAAAAGAGCCAAAGATCTGCGAACCATTTGCTGCGGTAGTGTGGTTGGAAGAAGTCCATAAAATTGAGGAGTTGAAATACCCAAAAATAGAGCGGTCAAAGCAAGGTATGAATTTATGGGGTCTTAATTTATTTCGGAAGCATGTTGGGCCGTCTTAAGAGCATGAAAATGGATTAATAAGCTATTTTCTTTAAAAGGGTAAAATGATCATAAAAAAGGCTGAAGGACCAGATATACGCTAAATTGAAAGATAAAGGACTAAAACTAATATTGTCAAAGTTAGAGGACCAAAATTAATCCGTGACAAAGATAAAGGACTGAAGTTTTCTTTATCTCTTTTTAAATTAATACAATTTTAACATTATAATTTTTTAGATTTTAATATGTTGTTAAAAATTAATTGAATATAATTAATTTATAAAAATAAAATTAATAAAAAAAAAAGTTCCATGTCGTGGATCGGATCCACGACATACCAATTTTATTTGAAAATATATATTTTTTAAGTCGAGTCGCCGATCGATATGTTTTTATTATACATTTTAGATAAATTATATTTATATAATTTGTTTTATTTAGTAATCTTTATATAATTAACCCCTTAAAATCGTCTTGGGGGGGGGGGGGGGAAGAGTCTGACATGATTAGAAAATTTAATTTAAAAGGAGGTATTTTTGGGAATACACGCTAAAAGTGAAGGAACATTTTGGGTAACTAAATTTTAATAATACATAGTTGAGTCATAAGAATTGCATAATACCATCAATTGGGCCATGACTGCAACTAGATGCAAATTCATATTTGTATCGGGCCATCGGACAAGTCACAAACGACATTAAAAAAACAAAGTAAACAAAACATAAAGCCCCATTAGATGAGCCCTTAGTTTAAGATTAAGGCAAATGGCAAAAGATCCTCGTCCTATATTTAGTGGAAGAAGGAATGAGGAAAAGGAATAGAACAATTTTCAACAAAAAAATTCATCTTTCTCCTCTAAATTTCCAGAGCTCTTCCTAGGTCGAATAGAAAAAACGTCAATCTTAACTTTATGCCTATAATAATATCACATGTACAAAAAATATATTTTTTATTTTATTTAAAAAATATTTTTGATGTGCATAAAAATAGGTTGTCCCAAATAGGTCCAAACAATCCAAAAAGAAGAAAGAAATGAAAGTCTCGTGGCATCCTAGAAGGCCAAATCATGATAGCCCACAAAAACAATTCATAGGCAGCCTTGGCAGGTGCCCCCTAGAAAGTTGATAGGCGGGGGACGTTGGCGGGTACCCCCCAGAAAATGATTGGCAAAGGAAGGAGACTTGTTTCCTCAAGATCGGCCCAAGAGGGAGGCTTTCTGGGCTCAGCACAAGGAGGAGCCCCCACCCCAAAATCCTTCCAAGGATGAAACCTGCAAGCTTGGCCCAAGAAGGAAGCCCAGTATGAAAGGTTGCTGCATCTTTCCAAGGCCAGCCCAAAGGGAGGAAGGTGCCTTCAAGGGGTTGGACTTTTCAGCCTAAAAGGATTCCCCACCAGGTAGGAGTCTGCATGAAGAAGGAGTCCCCTTCATCCGAAGACTTGCTGCTTAAGGAACAGATTAGGTGCAATTGTATCCCTCTTGAATCCTGCCTTCCTCATTGGGCATGCGGATCCCCCTCACCGAAACTCCTGTTACAGAGGGACTCCTCCTTTATAAATAGGGGTACCTCTCAACAGACACTCCCCTCCCACACTGGAAACTTCCCTTGCTGATACTCTTTTACTCTAATTCCGTGCTTTCACATACAAAATTATCACTTCTATAATAATTTCTCGTCATAATTTATTTTTATATTCATCTTCTTAAATCCAGGACTAACTTAAGCATTGGAGTGCTAACCTTTTGTCTAGCACCCCCTTCGCTACAAGGGCTATATCTACCCTAAACGTCATACTTATAATAATCCCTGTGTTTATATATATAAATGAACATAATCATCTAATCGATATGCATACGTAATCACAACGTCATAACGACATAGTCAACCCACAACATCACATATATACAAATCAAACACCACAGGTGATCCACCACAGTTGATCTCTACGCCTATGTTCTCTTTATACAAACAAAATAAGATTTGTACTCTAGCTGACAAAGAGGAGAAAACAGCATACTGGACCGACCTGCCTGAGTATAGTGCGTAGACCTATTTTTCAACAGTCAGACACCTCAAAGTCTACTCCTGAAAGAAAATGTCAACAGAGGGATGAGCTTGCCACTCAGTAGGTCAATAATCAGCCATATCTATATATGTATATCAAACACAACCCAAACAGGACAAGTAGGCAACATGCATGGGTTACAGTCAATTTAACTCCAACATAATCAATTGTAGTACACCATATAGCTATCTCACAATAAAATAATCAATTAAACTTTCTTTTTCCTAGTTTGCTTACCAGAAGGTGATATCGTGTTTTTTCCGTCAACTCAATCTCACCGTCATATAAATTTAAGTGAGTCCCCTTGACAGCTGGCTCATCAATCTCATTTCGCATCGTAGCTCTTTCAATTCGCATCATAGCTCTTTTATTTCGCATCATAGCTCTTTTCACATCACATCTTTTTCATATCGCATCAAAGCTCTTTTCATTTCATTTCTTTCTCATATCGCATCAAAGCTCTTTTCATTTCATTTCGCCTTATAGGCTTTTCAACACATCAAGGGGTATTCATGCCACAATTATATTCAACTTCCACCACTCCCTCATTTCCACATATCACCATTCTTGTAAGCAACTAGTAACGTAAAACAATATATCATTACATTCTCATTTTCAGACACACACAACACAACATACAACAAACATGATATTTCAACGTGTCTTCGCATTCCACATACATAGTATCGTCAATCAAATCAAATCATTCACCACGCATATATTTTCAGATAAAACAATATCAGCATGAACCAGAAAGTCATATAATAGTAATATCAGAAATAAAGAGAACATATATAGATAATACTAATTATTTACTTACCTCAACCTCATAACGTTTCTTTCTACTCAATCGCTAATTGTCAGTCCTTTCACCTCACCCCGTATCCTATAATGAGTTATACCACATACAATTAATATATCAAGAATATCATAATTTCTTTTAAATATAATATTAAATCTCTTTCGTACGATTTCCAATAATTCTTTAATACTCCACTTCTATCGAAATATAAATCTTCGTTCTAGTTCTTCTCAATATCTAGACACTATAGGCTTCATAAAAATATTTATGATTTATCAAGTGATTCATAGAAATTTATTTAACTAAACCCCTTATACATTTATAACTATCATTTTTAATAACATTCTTAAATTAAATTATCATTAAAACCTCATTCTTCCTCTTTAACAATATATTATTTCTTATGTATAGCTTTCGGAATATTCCTACGAATTTGTTATCAATTTCTCACTATTATATAATTTAATTAAATAACAATACGTAGAATTGCGTATTTGGTTAACAATTCCGATGGAATTATATAAATTGGCTATAGCAACATTCAAATCTAATAAATTTAATAATCTAATTAACCAACGATATCATTTTTATATCCGATTTGGTATTTAATTCGGTACTAATTTAAATAGTCAAAATCATAAAGTACTCCGATTAAATAGTATATCGCTTAATATAATCAACATTTAATAAATGAACTAATTAAATAATATAATTACATAAATTAATAAAAATTAAAATAGCAATTTTCTTACCTCCGTCTGTTTTTCTTCTCCCGCCAAAAAATTGCAATTTGCTGTGTGTGTTGTATGTGCATATGTTTGTGTGTGTATATTAAAAACAACAAACAAACTAAAATAAAAAAAGAAAAAGAGGGAGTGAGGCGGTGGGAGTTGGGCCCCACCTCCACTCTGAATTCGCTCTCTCTACTTATATATATATACATATTATTTTTATATATATAATATTATTATTATTTTATTTATTTAATTAAACTTCGCTCAAAATACCATTTACGTCCTTTCTGATTTTCTTAATTAATATAAATTGTCCCAAAATATTATAACGAACTCCAATTTAATTCATTCAAGTGTTATTATATTCCAATTATGACCCATAATTTATTTACTAATTAACTAAATTTTATAAAAATTTATCAATTAATCCCCCAATTATATATTATTATTTTTGGGGCGTCACAATTCTCCCCTCCTAATAAAAAATTTCGTCCTCGAAATTTAACTAACTTACCGGCTCAGGAAATAAATAGGGGTATTTTTCTCTCATGTTCTCCTCAACTTCCCAAGTGGCTTCCCTTGGAGAGTGATGACTCCACTTGACCTTCACCATTGGTATTTCTTTATTTCTCAATTTCTTTATACTCCGATCCAAAATTTCTGTTGGCTCTTCTACATATGTCAATCCCTCTGATATCTCTATATCTGGCTAATGCAAAATATGACTAGGATCGGATCGGTATCGCCGTAGCATAGAAACGTGAAACACGTCATGTATCTGCGATAATTCTGTCGGTAATGCTAACCGATAGGCTAGTGGTCCAACTCGCTCCAGAATTTCATACGGTCCAATATATCGCGGACTCAGCTTTCCCTGCTTCCCGAATCTTAAGATTCCTCTCCATGGTGATACTTTTAAAAAAACTTTTTTCCCCCCACCTGGTATTCCATCTCTCTCCGATGCTTATCAACATAACTTTTCTGCCGATCTTGTGCTGCCTTCAAATACTTTTTAACTATTTTTATCTTGTCCACTGTTTCTTGGACTAACTCCGGCCCTTCAAGCTGTCTCAATCCTTCAATATCCCAACAGATCGGGCTTCGACATTTCCTTCCATACAAAGCTTCATATGGAGCCATACCAATACTGGAATGAAAACTATTATTATAAGCAAATTCCATCAGTGGTAGATGATCATCCCAGTTTCCTTTGAATTCAATTACACAGGCTCTCATCATATCCTCTAATGTCTGAATCGTTCTTTCTGCCTGTCCATCGGTCTGAGGATGAAACGTTGTACTGAAATGCAATTTTTTGTACCTAGCGTCGTTTGCAAGCTTCCCCAGAAATGAGAAGTAAATCGAGGATCTCTATCAGAAACTATAGAGGTAGGAATACCATGTAATCTCACAATCTCTGAAACATATAATTCGGCGAGCTTATCCAAGGAATCATTTTGACGGATTGGCAAGAAATGTGCAGATTTAGTTAATCTGTCAACAATCACCCAAATAGCATCATGTCTTCTGAACGTACGTGGTAACCCAATGACAAAATTCACAGTAATCTTTTCCCACTTCCATTCAGGTATAGTCAAAGGATGAAGTTTACCAGCTGGTGCTTGGTGTTCTGCTTTTACCTGCTGACAAGTTAAACATTTCGCTACGAACTCTGCCACATTTATCTTCATTGTTGGCCACCAGTAATAGGGTCTCAAATCCCGATACATTTTGGTACTGCCAGGATGCATAGCATACGGCGCGTAATGCGCCTCGTGCATAATTTTCATTCTCAACTCCTCTACGTTCGGCACGCATATACGTTTTCCATTGAACAATGTACCATCTTCTTGGATTATAAATTGATCGCTCTTTCCTTTTTGCACCTTAGCTTTCATCCTCTATAGATATGGATCTCTAGCCTGTGCATCTTTAATTTTATCCTTGAGGGAGAGCTTCACCTGTATCGTAGCCAGTAGAATATCACCACCAATGCTAAAGTGTACATCTATAGCTCTGAGAGCAGTCAAATACTCCATGTTATAGCAGATCATATCCGCAAGTTGGTCCACCGTCTTTCTACTCAAAGCATCTGCTACAATGTTTGCCTTCCCGGGATGATAGTCAATGGTGCAGTCATAATCTTTCAAAAGCTCTATCCACCTTCTTTGCCTCAAATTCAATTCTTTCTGTGTTGGGATATACTTTAGACTTTTGTGATCTGTAAATATTTAAAACGTCTCCCCGTATAAGTAATGCCTCCAGATCTTCAATGCATGTACTATGGCTGCTAACTCCAGATCATGGGTCGGATAGTTCATCTCGTGTGGCCTCAATTGCCTCGAAGCATAAGCTATAACTCTCCCATGCTGCATCAAAACACACCCAAGTCCTTGTCGTGAAGTGTCAGTAAATACCACATATCCTCCATCCCCAGACGGCAAAGCAAGGATAGGTGCTGAAGTGAGTCTCTTATTCAACTCCTCAAAACTCTGAGCACATTTGTCATTCCAATTAAATGGTGCATTCTTCTTCAACAAGTTCGTCAGAGGTTTTGCGATTATAGAGAAAGTCCTTTACAAATCTTCTATAATAACCAGCCAATCCCAGAAAACTCCGGATCTCCGATACATTTTTAGGTGGCTCCCATTCTAAAATAGCCTTAACTTTTGCTGGATCAGGTTGTACCCCTTCTTTGGAAACAACGTGCCCCAAAAAAGCAATTTCCTCCATCCAAAATTCACATTTGCTGAATTTACCGTACAATTGTTTCTCTCTCAGGATCTGTAAAATTGTCCGTAAATGTTGTTCATGTTCCTCGGGACTACTCGAATATATCAAAATATCATCAATAAACACAATCACAAATTGATCAAGGAATGGTTGTAACGTCTTGTTCATCAGAGCCATGAAAGCTGCAGGGGCATTCGTCAATCTAAATGGCATAACGACAAATTCGTAGTGGCCATACCTAGTCCTGAAAGCTGTCTTTGAGATTGACTCTTCCTCAATCCGTAGTTGCCAATATCCTGACCTCAAATTAATTTTAGATAACATAGTGGCACCCTTTAACTGATCAAGCAGATCGTCAATCCATGGCAGAGGATACTTTTTCTTGATTGTGATTCGGTTCAGCTGTCTATAACATAATCTCATACTCTCATCCTTCTTCTTTACAAATAATACCGGTGCTCCCCACGGTGAAATACTAGGTCGGATGAACCCTTTATCCAATAGCTCTTCTAACTGCTTCTTCAATTCTTTCAATTCTAACGGAGCCATTCTATACGGTGCAATTGAAATAGGTGCCGCCCCAGGAATAGTATCTATTTCAATGTCTACTTCTCGATGAGGTGGTAGTCCAGGTAATTCATCAGGAAAAACATCAGGAAATTCCCTCACCACTGGAACGTCTAATACACTTGGACTAACTTTCATGGTATCGTGCACACTAGCTAGGTACGCCTCACACCCTTCTTTAATTAGATTAAAAGCGGTCACAGCATAAATTAAGCAGTTAGGTATCACTTTTCTTTCCCCCACTATAACCGTCTTCATCTTCCCATTGACTTCAACCATCACCTCTTTTGTTTGAAAATCCACTAAAGCATGATTACTAGCTAACCAGTCCATTCCCAGAATGACATCAAATTTCCTAAGGTCTATTACAACCAAATCCGCATATAAAGTAACACCCTCCATCACTATTGGACAAGATCTCACCACCGTATTCACTAATACAAACCCACCAGCAGGCATAGACACATGTAAATCATGTCCAAATGGTTCTATCTTAGCATGTACATGAGATGCAAAATCACGTGATATAAATGAATAAGTAGATCCTGGATCAATCAATATATGTGCACTAAAATCGCAAATAGAGAAGGGACCAGTGATAACCTCGGGTGCCGTAGGAGCTTGTTCTTTTGTGATTGCATGCACCCTGGCTTGTGGTTGAGGCTGACTACTTTGTCCTGTTGACGTCATAGAAAGATTCCCGCTACCTCGACCACCTCTACCTCGTCCTCTGCTCGTACCTGCCCGTTGTGAGTTTTCCCCCACACTGCTAAACTCTGAAGTCTGAGATCCTCTGGAATTATCCCTCCATGTTGGACAATCCCTCATAATGTGTCCTGGTTGATGGCAACGATAACATACAATTGGTTGAGCTCCCCAACATTCACCAATATGTCTCCTACCGCAATTAGCACGAGAGGGAATAGATCTTCCACTGAACGATCTGGTTGGACCTGGTCTTGCTCCAAATCTAACCGAAGTAGGCCCACCTCTACTCGAAAATACTGAAGAAGACCTGCTAGTCTGACCTACTCCTCGGCCTCTGAACCAACCTCTCTGCGGACCAGAGCCCCTAAAGGAAACTGCACCGCTTTGTAACAGATAACTCATTCTGCTTTAATTCCAGGAATTCAACTTTTTTATGATTTCTATAGACTGGCGGAGTATATTTGTCAGCAAATTCTTTCAAGAAGTCATTCCACGTCAAAGTGGTTGGTCGGTTCCTGCTCCCTGGGACTGTTTCCCACCAATCTAAGGCATCTTTCTCTAGTAAGGACATTGCATACCTCAACTTTTGCTCAGAAGTACACTCGATCCTGTCTAACACCCTTTCCGTGTTTCTCAGCCATTCCTCTGCTTCAGCAGGATCAGTTGTACCGGCAAATACCTTCGCCCCCTGTCTCCTTACTATTTCATAATTTTTATCAATAACTGCATCATGTAGTTGTGATTGTGGCGATGGAACCATCCTCTGCATCATTTCCATAAACTGTTGCATAAAAGGGTTTATTTCTGGTTGTGGGGCATTTCTATTTTGGGATTCTAACCCCTGATGTTCTGATCCTGAATCATGACCCTGTACAGACTCTATTGACTCAGTTGGGCCAGCAGCATTTTCTCTTGACGCTTCCATCCTATATAAAATACACACATGTGAGTAGATTCCTAACATATACACCTTACATATAAAATGACATTTCATCTACTATCCCAAGGAAATCTAATCCCTGCTCTGATACCACCTAATGTAGCACCCCCTTCGCTACAAGGGTTATATCTACCCTAAACGTCATACTTAAAATAATCCCTGTATTTATATATATAAATGCACATAATCATCTAATCGATATGCATACGTAATCACAACGTCATAACGACATAATCAACCCACAACATCACATATATACAAATCAAACACCACAGGTGATCCACCACAGTTGATCTCTACGCCTATGTTCTCTTTATACAAACAAAATAAGATTTGTACTCTAGCTGACAAAGAGGAGAAAACAGCATACTGGACCGACCTGCCTGAGTATAGTGCGTAGACCTATTCTTCAACAGTCAGACACCTCAAAGTCTACTCCCGAAAGAAAATGTCAACAGAGGGATGAGCCTGCCACTCAGTAGGTCAATAATCAGCCATATCTATATATGTATATCAAACACAACCCAAACAGGACAAGTAGGCAATATGCATGGGTTACAGTCAATTTAACTCCAACATAATCAATTGTAGTACACCATATAGCTATCTCACAATAAAATAATCAATTTAACTTCCTTTTTCCTAGTTTGCTTACCAGAAGGTGATATCATGTTTTTCCCATCAACTCAATCTCACCGTCATATAAATTTAAGTGAATCCCCTTGACAGCCGGCTCATCAATCTCATTCGCATCATAGCTCTTTCAATTCGCATCATAGCTCTTTTATTTAGCATCACAGCTCTTTTCACATCACATCTTTTTCATATCGCATCAAAGCTCTTTTCATTTCATTTCTTTCTCATATCGCATCAAAGCTTTTTTCATTTCATTTCGCCTTATAGGCTTTTCAACACATCAAGGGTATTCACGCCACAATTATATTCAATTTCCACCACTCCCTAATTTCCACATATCACCATTCTTGTAAGCAACTAGTAACGTAAAATAATATATCATTACATCTCATTTTCAGAAACCCACAACACAACATACAACAAACATGATATTTCAACGTGTCTTCGCATTCCACGTACACAGTATCGTCAATCAAATCAAATCATTCACCACGCATATATTTTTAGATAAAACAATATCAGCATGAACCACAAAGTCATATAATAGTAATACCAGAAATAAAGAGAACATATATAGATAATACTAATTATTTACTTAACTCAACCTCACAACATTTCTTTCTACTCAATCGCTAATTGTCAGTCCTTTCACCTCACCCCCGTATTCTATAATGAGTTATACCACATACAATTATATATCAAGAATATCATAATTTCTTTTAAATATAATATTAAATCTCTTTCGTACGATTTCCAATAATTCTTTAATACTCCACTTCTATCGAAATATAAATCTTCGTTCTAGTTCTTCTCAATAACTAGACACTATACGCTTCATAAAAATATTTATGATTTATCAAGTGATTCATAGAAATTTATTTAACTAAACCCCTTATACATTTATAACTATCATTTTTAATAACATCCTTAAATTAAATTATTATTAAAACCTCATTCTTCCTCTTTAACAATATATTATTTCTTAAGTATAGTTTTCGGAATATTCCTACGAATTTGTTATCAATTTCTCGCTATTATATAATTTAATTAAATAACAATACATAGAATTGTGTATTTGGTTAACAATTCCGATGGAATTATATAAATTGGCTATAGCAACATTCAAATCTAATAAATTTAATAATCTAATTAACCAACGATATCATTTTTATATTCGATTTGGTATTTAATTCGGTACTAATTTAAATAGTCAAAATCATAAAGTACTCCGATTAAATAGTATATCGCTTAATATAATCAACATTTAATAAATGAACTAATTAAATAATATAATTACATAAATTAATAAAAAATTAAAATAGCAATTTTCTTACCTCCGTCTGTTTCTCTTCTCCCACCAAAAAATTGCAATTTGCTGTGTGTGTTGTATGTGCATATGTTTGTGTGTGTATATTAAAAACAACAAACAAACTAAAATAAAAAAAAGGAAAAGAGGGAGTGAGGCGGTGGGAGTTGGGCCCCACCTCCACTCTCAATTCTCTCTCTCTACTTATATATATATACATATTATTTTTATATATATAATATTTTATTTTATTTATTTAATTAAACTTCGCTCAAAATACTATTTACGTCCTTTCTAATTTTCTTAATTAATATAAATTGTCCCAAAATATTATAACGAACTCCAATTTAATTCATTCAAGTGTTATTATATTCCAATTATGACCCATAATGTATTTACTAATTAACTAAATTTTATAAAAATTTATCAATTAATCCCCCAATTATATATTATTATTTTTGGGGCGTCACATTTTGTTTTGCAAGTCCTCTTTCTCAAGAGTTTTCACTCAATTATGCCAAATCTAACATTAGGATCCAAGACTTTTGGACCTGTGCTAAAATTGCACTTATCAATCGGCGCCGTCTGTGGAAAATTGAGTTAAAAGGTGTGAGATACCATGGAGAACCCCAGCAATCCTGCTAACAAGCAAAAGACCATGGAGGTACCCAACAACAATCAGCCTCTACAAGTGTTGCAAGGGCCTCCCTAGCACCAGTAGGAGGGTCCACCCCAGCCTTCCCAGCTCTGATGTTGTCTCTTAGAGTGACAGAGCCGTTGGCTGATCCTCCAAGGCGAAGCACCTTCTCTGACACTACATTAGGTGAACTTTCCCCAGCCTTGTTGGGCGAGATCCAACAAGTAGTTGTAGCGGTCGTGCGGGTGCATATGGCGATACTAGTCACTGCCCGTTCAACCCCTGCGCTAGAAACAGGCACCCTTCAAGGATGAATCGAAGAAAGTCCCCCAGGAGAAGGCGTCGCTGTGATAGGGGCCCCGCCTACCATGGTACAAGGGCTCCCCCCAACGATTCCCTAGGAGATTCCCCAACAGTGGCTGGCTCAATTGGGGTGTCTTCAAAAAGGCCTCTAGGATGTCCACCATTAGATAGCAGGAGTCCCAGGAGAAGAACAGCAGGGCGTCCCCTTCAGAGACGTTGTGATGGCGGACGAGCTCCCTGCAAATTACCGCACCCCTGCCATTGCTATGTATCATGGGTTGACCGACCCCTAAGAACACCTTTTGAGTTTTGAGAACACAGCCTTGTTACACTAATGTACGGACGAGATCAAGTGTCGTGTTTTCGACACTACTTTCGCCAGGGCGGTGCAATAATGGTTTAACTAGTTGCCCTCTGGAGCAATAGAAAGCTTCCAAGAGTTCAGATCTCTTTTCCTACACCAATTCGCTAGTAGTTGGAAGCTTCAGAAGATGGAGCTCAATCTCTTTGCCGTACGCCAGAGGGATAATGAGCCGCTAAGGGAGTACCTCAAAGGTTCAACACCGCATCCTTGGAGGTACCCTCCGTCACATAAGAGGTGAAGGCCAACACCTTCTCGCAAGGGCTCTTGGATGGGGACTTCTTCAAGTCCCTGGCCAAGAACCCCGTTTCAAAGTTCGATGCCCTCTTGGCAGGAAGACAGCCAAGAAGGAAAGTCGGGAAGAGAAGAGGAAGGAGGCCAGGGAGTACAAGAATGTTGTTCTTGGTGAAAAATGCAAGGAACAAGAGGACGAGGACCTACTCCACCCGAACGCCTTCTAAGAATAAGGTCTGCCTCATGGCAGGCATCCCTCTCAAAAAAATCCTACACCAAGGGGGCATCCCCCTCAGCAAATAAATCTTTACATATCTACTTCCCTCAAGGAATACTTTTTATTTTAATAATTTTGGAGACATATTTTACTCCTTTCAATATGTTAAGATATGTTTGCTTGTAGGGATTTCACAAAAAAGACATCCCTATCATAAAAAACTCTATCTTCCATACAGACACAAAAGTCCTGTCTTCCACACAGGCACCCCAACCCTTCTTCGGGCAGGCACTTAGGTCCTTCTTTAGAGGACTCGTAAGCTCTGTCCCATGGAGGTACCTAAGCCCTCCTCTACGGAGGCATCTAAGTCCAGCGAACAACTTATTCTTCCTCTAGTGAGGTTCCTAAGTCTTGCTCCAAGAAGGGTTCCCTCTTAAATAAGCTCCCCTCCTAGGAGGCACAATAACTTTGCTCCATGCAATATCTATTCGTAACATATACATGTATTTCTTATGTAACATTCTCTTGTAGAAAAATAACCGCTACATCAAAGTAGGCACAAAGACACCCGTTAAGTTCTCCTCCATGGAGGCACCCTTCTAAAAAGTCCTAAGCACTTTTGGAATATTATCTTTTAGAATGAGAGTTCTTTATGGATTAATTGGATTCTTCTTTATTGATTAAAAGGGTCGTTCTTTATGGACTATCCAGGGCAGTTATGGCTCTTAGACCTAGCCCAAAATTCTAAAGTTGAGGGCTGTGTGGCAGCCTCACATTAACTACATGATTGGTGATGGCAACAGAATTATGTTGTGTGAAGATCTTTGGCATCCTTTGGGAGTATTGGTTCTCAAGTTTCATCACATTTCACTAATTATAAGTTCCTCTATTGGCTAAAGTTGAGTGTTTTATCCAGCATGGGGAGTGGAATTGGCCACCTCCTACTAGCTTTAAGGTAGCAAAAATCATTGATGGGCTTCCTCCAACCCAGGAAGGCCTGATGTGGTTAGATGGAACGGATATAGTGGCAGATTCAACACCTTGGGAGCTTATGGACTTTTCCAAAATGCGGTCGCTCCAGTGTTGTGGGCGAATATGTTTATGGGGCTGTCCAAAATTGCTAGGAACATGTTTATACTTTGCCTTGCAATCCTCGGTGAGCTCACTGTGATAGATAAGGAGCGACTACAAGTTCATTCTCAAGTCTGTGTTTTATATAAAGAAGACACCTTGAGTCACATGATCACTTGTTTTTTAAATGTCTCTTTGCTGCTAAATGCTTACGACTACTTTCTGACGAGGTGAAGTTTGAGTGGTCTGGTCTTCCTTGGCTAACTAGTGTGTTATGGGCTTCGAGGCGATGGAGGGGAAAACATGTTTATAATGCCGCTATGGCATCCCTCATTTACCACCTATGAAGGGATCGAAATGCAGGAAGATTTTATAATGTAGATGTTGATGCCCTTTATTGTGACAATCTCCTATGGATTTTCCCCCTCGGTTTAACTACTATGCATTCTTTTAATTGGTTCCCCATGTTTTTTTAACACTCAAGCTATCAGAAATAAAACCCACAACTGAAAAAGGAGATGAAGAAGGACATAACACTATATACCAGAACCAACTTGCTTTGGCATATTGAAGTATTTTTAAATCAGAAATGATGACTCAAATAGAAAATGATAGAAGGATGATTAAAGCACCATTCAAAATTTATAGGCACACCAACTAGAATTCTAACAAAGAAATAAGTAAGTCAAGCCCCTGATGAAGGAAACCTGTTTATTTGAACTCCTAAATATTTCTCACATATTTAGGAGTTGGGTGGCTGGTAATGGAGATGACAGAAAACATTATTTGAAAAATATTTTAAAAAAAACAAAAAAAGACGCTTTTAAAAAAATTATAATTGTAGGTAGAACTGCTATCTAAAATAGCGGTTCTGCCACTATACTAAAAGAAATGTATACTTTATGGATGAAACAAATGAGGTTTCAGCTAATTTTAAGCATGCATGTATCATTAAACGCTACTTGTAGCATCGACTTTGACTGGTTAGAACTGATGCTACAAGCAGAGGTTTTGACTAGTGTTCACAAGTCCTTAGACCGATGAACTTTTTCAAATGAAGGGTGATGGTAATACCCTTGTAAAATCCATCCATGCGTGCCAAGGGAAGGACCACAAAACTTTTGAAGTGAAAAAAATTGAGTGAGGCACGACTAAATAATTTTCCTTCAGCCAAAAACAAGATTACGTTGAGAGTAGAATTATGACTAATTTTGGTCTAGATGATATAAGTGTGTTATATGATCAAGGCAACATCGATCTAGAGATGTGGCCAGAGTTCCGAATATAACTTTACATATTTGATGTGGTGATATTTCTTTTTTTTTTTTTTTTGAATCTTCAGCTGATCCCACATCATGCGGTTATGTTAACATTGACACACACACCTTATTACTGTACTAATCAAGAAATGAGACCCAATATACATACTTTTTATTTCTCGATTGGTAAAGCGATTGCCACACTTCAGGACACTGTAATCATATGGGCCTTTTCATTGAAGGTAATCTTAATACCAAAGTATATTTGAAGTAGGCTCTTGAACAGTGGCAAGATTATTGTCATTAATCGTTCGGGTTCAACCTAGATCAAGGTTCCATTAGATATTTCTAAACAAAACTCACTATATTACATGAGCGCTTGTTTGCCCACACAGTGATGGTGATAGCCCTCTAGAGGAGGTATTCCAAAAGGCAATATGTGCCTTGTGCACTATTTGCGACGTGTTATGTCTTGATGCTACCAGTAACATTGCTTCATTATTGTATTTATGTCACATGGTGGATACTTATAAAGGTGTTACCTCTAATTGGGGTATACCAGTGTTAGCTTATATTTACAGAGAATTGTGTATAGCATCGTAGAGAGAGAAAACTAATATAGTGGGCCAATGCAGTTGTTACAAATATGGACTTGGTCCTGTATTATAACACTCAGGTTCTCTCCAAGGATATATCCGATTTTGCGTCCAACTATAATAGTCAATGAAAACATCTTACATATCTCTCCGTATATTGCACGATATGCACCATGAATTTATTTCTATTTTCGGTAAAATACAACTTTTAGTTTTAGTTAATTTTGTTTCGGTACTTGTTGTTTACGTGGTCGTATCATGTATCTCTATACATACGGCTCATAATAGTCTACGGCTTATCAGGAATATCTTGGACTTGATAAAGGAGGATGAGACCTCATGAGACAGATTTATTTGCCCAACATACAATATATTTCGTTATATATATATATATATATATATATATATTTGGGTATATTGAGATGGTGGTGCACCTAATATCCAGTCATTGTCATTCTATGCCCATTACACTACATGGAACATTAAATGTCCGTTGATTCATTGTGCCATTATGGAGATGCGTCATCCGAAATGAATTTTTCATCAGCTTGGCATGGTTCAAGACATCTCCCCGAACCAAATATAAGTGAAAGATGACTGCATTCGCTTGACAAACAATGACCCACAGAATAAATGTTTGGAAAGCATTTCTAGCAACCATTGCCAAGATGTGAGTGATTTTTATCGACGAGTGTAAATTTTAATGCGAAGACTTGTTGGTTTGCATCCAATGTCACTACTACCAATAACTTATACTTGTACTTCATGTACAAATGGGTTATATTTATAATTTTGCAACAATAACATAATCCCTCTATAATGGTCTTAAGCTCAGAACACATAATTCAGTATTTTAAGACTTGGTTTGCCAGTATCCAAATGCAATCATTCCATAATCGTCCCTAAGTCCCATTTCTATAATGCAACCATGTATTTAGGCAAATTCTACACAAAGTTTTCCCAAGTTCCATATACGTCTTCCATAGCTGGACATGTTTGATGTCATATGCTGAGTCTTGACGAACCATACCCAACAAATGTGTTGCAATCATACTCTTAGCCAATTACTATGATCAACAGAAATCTCATTTATCAGACATGCATGCGATCCTACGTACTTGGTAATCTCGAACAACCCCATACTAGACTTGATATTATTCATAGCATCCAATTGGAACCATGCTCTGTATCATAGTTACATGCAACCTTCCATAATTTTGGTTTGCTATAAAAACCACACGGCATTCTCGTCTTGCAGATCGCCCATCGAGAAATCTCGTACATTTGCTTCAAGTGGTCTTTACTCTTGAAAACCAATCCACATATGAGCTCTCTAGTGTTCATGTCATAAAAATACCCCAAATTAATAGTAGGAAGATTGAAGGAGTCTACAGGAACCTCTAGATGTAAGATACTAAAAAATGGAATAACTGGATACAGAGTAATTGGCTCGGATGTGGTAGACATGTTTAAATAAATTATTTCTTGTTGTCGGGTTGACCCATTAGCATTACCACCAAGCACATCCGATGTAATTTGAATTTTGATTTCATCATCATTATCAGGATTATCATTATTTTGACCCTCTATTTGAACCTCATTTGGTTTTGAATCTATTGGATTATTATTTAAGAAATTATCGGCTTCTGGCTCAACATTAGAATACTCATCATCTTATTGGTTGTATGGAGAAGGATTTGCGTAACCTTCATTAATCCCATTCATCGCCCTAAAAAATTGTCGGTGGCTTTCTCTTCTCTCTTTGTTCTTTCTTTTCTCTCTTTGCTGTTTTTTTCTCTTTCTTCTTTCTTCTCTCTTTCCTTTTTTTCTTCTTTAATTTTTTGTTCTTCTTGCCTTTTCCTCGGCAGATCTTCTTTTAATTCTCTTTTCTTGTTTGCTCTCGTTTTTTTTTTCTTCTCATTGTATTATATGTATTATATATTATTTATTATATAATATATGTCAAATGTAATCAATAATTACTTCTAAAAAATAATTATTAACTTATAAAACCATTGATATTAAAGATATTTACTATCAATGCTACTTAGTTAAAATATTTAAAATTTTTCTATCTACCGAAAATATTGTAGCAGTTGCATAAACTACTGACAATATATCAGTACTATATACCTAATTCGTATTTTTATTACTTCAATTATCTATTAAAATTTATCAGTTCACGTATAAAAGTCTAATGAATGTATTTTCAACATGTTAGTATAGTGCATTTAACTATTGATTACAAATTTTTTCAATTTAGACCATTTAAATCTTTTGTACTCAAAATTTTTCCTATTTCAACAAAATATTTGAGAAATTTGAAAATTGAGGACAATATACCAATAATACATACTTAATTCTAAATTTTTTATTTAACTTTTATATATTATGTTTTTCCATTCCAAAGATAAAGTCTAACAAATTTATTTTGGAGACAATACTACAATGTATTTAATTATGCATTAAAATTATAATTATTATTTAAAATGTAAAAAGAAATTCCTCAATAAATTAAATTACTTAACATAAATATATATACTATATTTCACTAACAAACAAAATACTATACACATACACATATATATTAATAAATATATATATTCAAAGACATGATTTGACAATGAACAATAACTCCTGTCTCCTAAATTTCAACATCAAACTTACACCACTTATTTTACACTATTTTATATTATATCAAAACACAAATCTAAACATACCATCTATCTCAAAACACATACTTACTTATCTCTATTTTTCTCTCTCTATCTCCAAAACACCAAAATAAAACCATTCAAAATATTAATCCAGACATAGTGCAAGTTTTTCATACAAAATTGACTCTAATTCAACAAACGTAGTACTATAATATATTTTCATAACTCTGACTAAAGAGTGATCATAACTCACACAATCATATGAATCAATCCGTTGACCTCTAAAATAAATAACAATAGCAATATTATTTTGTTGTGCCATATTTTCACAACAAAATAAAATGTATATAAAAACTTGAGTTAATAACAATTTTATAACCAAAACAATCAAATGTTTTGATTGTAAAAATTCTCGATTGAAAATGTCAAATAAAATAAAATAATCTTGGGTTAAATGTACTTTTCACCCCTAAAGTATATATAAAATCGTCATATATTCTCCTCTAAACTATAAAATGTAACAAACTCCCTCATATATTGGACCAAAAATTTTATAACAAAAATGCCCTTATTGTTTCCTCTAAAATATGATTATTATAATCATCACAAAAAACGTAATTTAAATTATTATAATTTTTTATTTAAAATATATATTATCCAAAATTTATAATTTTTGTAATTAGTATGAAAATTTGAATAAACTCTATAAATTTTATTCATTTATTTTATATAATTATTCAAAGATTTACATAATTTTTATTTTGTATTGTTATATATAGTGAAGTTTTTTTCTAGAGGAATTGTCAACATCATCTAAAAAAGTTCATTTATATATATGTACTATAAAATATACAAATCTATTGATATAATTAATCTATAATATTTTATTATTTTATGAGTGATGATATGCTATATTTTAAATATTTGTTCATGTAATTTAATATAAAAATATATAAGTTATATAACATACTTTTTTATAAAATTAAATTGAGCTTGTAAATAATTTTCTTTGTAAAACATATTTTCATATTAAGCTTGTAAATTTTTTTTTTACGTATTATATAGTTTATAAAAAGCTATACATTTGGAATATTATTTTTTAAATAAAAATTTGAGAAAAATTTTAAAATTATTAAAAGTAGTTTTGAGAGAGATTTTTTAATTAAATATACTTTAGAAAGTGAAACAAAAATATAAAGTAGGAAGGGGGTTTTTGTTATAATAAACATAATTCAGGGGTCAAAATGTATAATAAAAAATTTATAATTTTGTAAAATGTATTAGCTGTAAGATGGTCGCATGGTAAAACGTATTTCAACTCTCTCTCTCTCTCTCTCTCTCTCTCTAGGGTTTTGTTTTTCATCGATTGCACGAAAAATTCCCGAATTGGTTCTATTCGATCGAAATGGTAAGCAAATGCGCAATCTTGATTTCCAATTAGCTTATACGCTATTGTTGGCTTACCCATTTTGTCTCTCGTGCTGTGATTTCTGGAATGTTTTGGTTTAATTTTGTAGGAAAATGGAGGCGGAGATTTGGAGGCGAAAATTGAGATGTTGCTGAATGTGGAGAAGCAGATGAGGCAAGTGGGTGATGTTGCAGGTACGAGGAAGGCCGTCACCGATATTTTGCAGCTCTGCTTTGAAGCCGGCGCGTGGAGAACACTCAATGATCAGATTGTGCTTATTTCCAAGCGGCGTGGACAGTTGAAACAGGTTCATTCGACTTCTCTGACATTTATTTATGTTTGTTCTATTGATATTTATATTGTTGTAGTCCAGTAGAAACTGTGGCTTTTGAATTGTTGACCGCTGTGCAGGTTTTTTTTTCAATCTCTGCTCTGAGATTTAATGTTGCTATTTCACTAGTTAGTTTTTGAACCTGACCTAGGAGAAGCTGATTCTTTGGTGCAGAATGTATTGGCTTGAAGATTTTATTTGTCCTTTTTGCGCTTGTGCTTAAAATCTAGCAGATCTTACTAAATTTTTGTTCTCTGGTTCTCTTTCTCTCGTTTATTTCTGCGGTTGGTAGTACGATTTCACTTGGGGTAAAATGAGCGGCTAGAGCTTGTGACTTCGGGGTTGATCTTTTATGTTTTCTTGATAGTTAAGTATTGTTGTAGGAAAGTAAATGCTTGACGAGAAAATTGCTGGCACCTACACTTTGTTTGATTGTATTGTTGATCAAGTGTATAATTGTTTGATGTTGGTGATGAAAATCATTGGGTCTTTCTTGCCTATTGTTTGATTAAGTGGTCTGATTTAAGTGGGTGTTTTTGTTCTAGAACTACCTGACCGTGCTGTAACTTCTAACTTAACCCATAGTTCACATATTGCTCGGGTATGCAGGGGTTGGGATCTGGGATAAAAGTATTAGAGGTGCCAAGTTGCTACATCAGTGTATGAGAAAGTTTAGGCTGCCTTTAACATAGTAGAATACCAACCAATTTCGATCTTTGTGCACAATAAAACTAATAATAAGTTTACCCAAAATGTGCTCTGAATAATTTTATTAACTTCAATATCATGTTTCCTTTAAACAATATATTAGAGCTGGGGGATTGTTGATAGGTCTCTATCCATCATTGGCTGGGATGATATTCTGTGCTCATTTTTCATACATGACTTTATACTTTTTCTATTTTTGGGTTTTATTTTGCCTAAGAAATTGTTATTCATTGTCAAAGTAAGAAAGCTTTTACATGCTAAAACGTAGAGGAAGAAATTTATGATATCAACTTCTGTGAAGAGTTTAATACTCAGAGTCAAACTAAGAAATCTTACATGCAGTCACGTTGGTGCCCTCTGATTGAGGGGATGATAATATATTTTTTCTCTGGTCTTTGTAAACCCTATGAGCAAGGGGGTCAAAATTTGGCCAGTGCTCAGACTTATCAGTCCCAACAGGGAATGAGTCCTCCACAAGAAATGAATAATTTGACAAGTAAATACGCTATCCATTTCTCCAAATGATTCACCTATTTCGCTGTCAAAGATAAACCATGATGTTGTACAAAATGGAAGAAATTAGACTACTCAGGATTGCCTGCCACGTAGAGTTTACAACATTAAACATGCATTGTAGTCTAATTCCAGTTCTCTGTCATCATGCATTTGTTGAGAATAATTTTCATTTACTGAAATTGTATTGAAGTTTTCAGCATTTTTGGAAATCTCTATGCAGTTTTTTCCTTTTCTGTTTGGGTTGTGATGAATAATCATTTGGATCCTCATTATAGGGCAGAAATGTCGATTTTCATTTTTGAAGCATGGTCTCTATCTAGGTCACTGGGGCATGTACGGAAATATCCACATAATACTAAAAATTGCTGAACATATTAATTAATGTGTTTTTGTTGACATGTATGGTAACTGGTGGCATGTGCGGAAATATCTGACACGTAAAATTTGTCAGTAATGCCGTTTATATTTTATTAGCTACTACACTAGGCTAGCTTGTTTTCTGCGTTCGGGTTCTTGGTGCTTATCACTTTAGGTTCATTATTTTTACCCAAGTTCCCAGAAAAGAAATAATTATAGTTATATTGGCAAGAGTTGCCTATTTTTTTCTATCAGAGCCTTTCTTATTCTGTATGAAATAATAATTGATGTTTCTGGGGTTTGCTCGCTGCTTGAAGTTTCCAGTCTTATTAAATTTATTTCTTGGTCTTTTGATGCAGGCTGTACAAGCAATGGTCCAGCAAGCAATGCAATATATTGACCAGACTCCAGATCTTGATACTAAAATAGAGCTTATTAAGACACTTAACAGTGTGTCCGCTGGAAAGGTGATTCCCACACTGAAAATGTCTTTAGATTTTCCTTATATTAAGGACTTTGATTCTTAATGTACTGCCGAAATTCCTGACAGATATATGTTGAGATAGAGAGGGCTCGGTTGATTAAGAAACTTGCAAAGATTAAGGAAGAACAAGGACTTATAGCTGAGGCTGCTGACTTGATGCAAGAAGTTGCGGTCAGTGGATCATGATGTTGAGCTATTATCATTTAGATCATTTGGCCCTGATGCATTAGTCATAGATGTTCCAACTTCTAGTTTGCTGACAGATTTGTGCCACAGGTGGAGACCTTTGGCGCCATGGCAAAAACTGAAAAAATAGCTTTCATACTTGAGCAAGTACGTGATTTCTCATTTCTCTCCATGTACAGTTGATGCTATGTTCCAATGGAAACTTGGCTCATTTGATAAGTACCTTGTTCTTCAAATCTTCAGGTTCGTTTGTGTTTAGATCGCCAAGACTATGTCCGTGCACAAATACTCTCGAGAAAGATAAGTCCTAGAGTTTTTGAAGCTGATACTTCAAAAGAGAAGAAAAAGCCAAAAGAAGGTGAAGCCATTGTCGAAGAGGCTCCTGCTGATATTCCATCATTGTTGGAGTTGAAAAAGATCTACTACCAATTAATGATCAGGTATGCACCATTTTGATTTTCTATTTTCTGATATATTAGCACATTACATTTGTATTAGAAATGGAGTATAAATTCACAGAACTGGCACATATGTAATGGATGCACACAATTATGCAGACACATAGATTCATATACAATAGGTAGACTAAGTTGGAGGTTACAAGGCTAAATTTGGTGCAGGCTTTGGCCCTTTGCTATTGTCCTTTATATGATGTCGGTCCTCTGTTAATGAACTATGGGACAGTCTTCTCCGTAACCTCTTATTGTGGTTTAAGTTAGATCCTGATTTTGGGAATTGGTTGATTGGCTTTCAATGATTACTTCCCTCATGTCATGCTATACTTGTGTAGTGCAACAGTCATTCCGTGAAGCACAAGATTTTCATTTTATGAAGGTTATTGATAGTTTTCGAGTAACCTATTACTTCCTGTTTTGAATGGGATACTTCAGATAAGAATTGATCATTGCAGCGTAAATTACTTGGTCTACTTGAAATATGTGGTCTCGTAAATCATAATCATATGAAGTCACACTGCATAACATATTCTCCTCTCCTATGTTGTTTTGTCTTGTTTTTGTGGGAAGATTTGGACTTATAAATGCTCCAATGAAAAAAGACTTCGCTCATTTTTCCTTTTTGGAGATGTCAACACATGTTGTTTTATTTGCTAAGCATAGCAGTTTAGCATTTAAAATCAAGTATGGTAACTTTTGATATTACAGCATTTTGATCTTCAGCCACTAATTTGACCAAAACCCTATAAAGGTACTAAAAGCTTCATTTGCTAGGTGTCATCTAAAGCTGTGTGCCTTGTCAATCAGTATGAACACCAGAATTAAGTTATTGGCAAAAATATTTTTTAATACTGACTAGTTTTAGTATAAATAGCTTACTTTAAATGGAGCATATGGCACTTAGACAAAGAGGAAATATATAAGGCGGATGAATCTGCTCCGCACGCAACCATGGATTCTTCTAAATCACCGGACTTGAAATAGATTCTAAAAGTTAGAGTTCAGGAATGGATTGATAATATTTGATGTATATACACCGGGTATTGATCATTTTCATTTGCTGTAGGTATTATGCGCATAGCAACAATTACCTTGAGATATGTCGATGCTACAAGTCAATATATGAGATTCCTTCTGTGAAAGAAGACCCTGCTCAGTGGATACCGGTATAAGCAACTACTTTGTGATTTGTCCAATGCTACTAATTGTAATTTCTTCTAAGTATCTTGAATTCCACTGAATTAGATTTGAATCATATTTCTGTAGGTTTTGAGAAAAATATGCTGGTATCTGGTCTTGTCTCCTCATGATCCCATGCAGTCAAGCCTTCTTAACTCAACTCTTGAGGATAAGAACCTTTCAGAAATTCCTCATTTCAGGTTAAAACTTTATAATATATATATATGGTTATTTCTTCCAATTTCTTTGCCTTCATATGCTACTCCTTCTGATACTTGCTCTACCCTGCCATAAGGTTACTGCTGAAACAACTAGTTACCATGGAGGTTATTCAGTGGACAGCTCTTTGGGACACATTCAAAGATGAGTTTGAGAATGAGAGAAACATGCTTGGCGGATCTCTGGGTGAAAAGGCAGCTGAAGATTTGAAACTCAGAGTGATAGAACATGTAATACTCCTAATTATCACATCTGTTTTCTTATGCTTTGTGATTCATTTCCACTGCTTTCTTTGTTGATACCACCGTCATACTGCTTATGCCAATTTAAATCTATTTATTTTTGTGCAATGCATATAATTTCAAATGATTTTATTGCAGAACATCCTTGTTGTCTCAAAATACTACTCACGGATAACCTTGAAGAGACTTGCAGATCTGTTATGCCTTACCGTCCAGGTCTGTCTATATTTGTTTTATGAGATACCATTTCCTGTAAAATTCTAAGAGCTATGAATTACTTTCCGTCTTTTTATGGTATTAGTATTAATTTTCGCTGAATGGTCCTTGGATATGGTTTCAAGTACTTCTAAATTTGGTTAGTACTTATAATGGGGGTGGTATCTTTCAGATGCAAGCAAATGAATGTTACATCTTGCAACTAGACCAAGAACATCAGATATAATGAGCATATTCTGCATATAATCCATATTTGAGCTTTTTTTTGTCTTTTTGAGTCACCCACTTCTGTCTTCCGTCAAAAGAAAGCAGCTGGCAACTTTTTATTGTTGTGTTCTTCCTCATCATCCTGTGGTCCATGAGATAGCACAGGCCCGAGTAGAGGGAAAAACAAAAAAAATAAGAATTGAACTTAAAATCTTTTCTGGAGATATCTATTCTCCTGGAGAAACACATAAGATATCCCGATATAGCGGCGTTGTTGATACCACCAAGAAAGTATCATTGTAAAATGTACATACCATATATTTGTGTTTGGTTTATGATATATCTAGATGGTTTGGTAGAAAGTGACTACCCTTTTCTATAGTGACCTTCTCTTATAGATTTCCTTAAATCCCACGATCATTTTAGAATTGTCAAGATGTAAAGTTGCACTTTTACGCATGCACCTGTTGTTTGACTGGGTGCATTTCATTCCTTCTCAAGATGTAATTCCCAAACCAGGCAACAGAACACAAATGGAACTTGCATTCTCACTCATATGATGTTGAAAGAGTAAGGCGTGAGATGTGATAAAGGAAGCACATGTCTTCCTCATTGCTCTTCTAGAGTTTCTGAATTCTGAAAATGAGGGGCTTTGGGTCTTTGGCTCTGTTTGATGATTGAGTTTTTAAACAAATATTTTTTGTTCAGTATCATTGAAGATAATGTCATCTTTTTTGCACTTTAATCTGTAAGTTTTTAGTTATGGGTCTAATTTAGAGCCATATTTTCATATTGGAGCATCACTTGTCCAAGAAATCGGGCATTACTTGCTATAAGGGGTGCAAGTTGAGCCGAGTCGGCTTGGGCATTCGAACTCGATTCGAGCTATATGCTTTGTGTTCGTGAGCGCGCGAGCCTCACACCTATTTCTTTTTATTTATAAATATTATTTAAGTACATATTTAATATTATATCAAGTTCATATGCAAAATTCACCATATATTAGAATTATTAGTCTCTTATTTTAATTTTATATAATAATAAAATACAGTATTTTTATTTATATTGTTTAATAAGCAATAATTTAGTAAGTTTTGATACCTTTTTGTAAATAAATATTTAAAATTCACCATAAATTAGAATTATTAGTTAATCTTATATTTTAGTTTTAGATGATATTAAATATGGATTTTTTGTTTATGTTATCTAAAAATCAAGCTTAATCAACAATGTCGTATATTTTTATAATTTGTTTATAAATAAATATTTAATATAATGTATATGAATTTTATCGTTATAACTTCAATATCCACTAGAACAAAATGCATTTATTTCAAAATTCACCAGATATTAGAATTGTTAGTCAATATATTATATTTTAGTTTTAGATGATATCAAAATATGGTATTTTGGTATATATTATCTAAAAATCAAGCTTAATCAACAATTTAGTACATTTTGAGAATTATTTTGTAAATAAATATTTAATATAATGGATATGAATGTTATCGTTATAATTTCAGTATCCACTACAACCAAATGCATTTAATTAAAGAATCACCATATATTAGAATTGTTAGTCAATATATCATATTTTAGTGTATTAGATGATATTAAAATATGGTACTTTTGTTTATATTGTCTAAAAATAAGCTTAATCAACAATTTAGTACGTTTTGATAATTTTTTTGTAAATAAATAGTTAATATAATGCATATGAATTTTGTCATTACAATTTCAATCCATCATAACAAAAAGCATTTATTCACTATATATTAGAAATATTAGTCCATATCTCATATTTTAGTTTTAGATGATATTAAAATATGGTATTTTAGTTGATATTATCTTAAAACAAGCTTAATGGACTGAATTTGTTGATGTTAGTTTAAAAACTTAGTGGTATGGAACTTTGGTTACTTTGGTTTCTTTCATCATGTTGTTTCTTTTTGGTCTTCTTGTGAATATTTTCTTCCCTAGTTTTTATTTAGATTTTTAAATAATGTATTCCACATGGTACAATAATCCAAATTTTTTTAAATTCAAATACTTTAGGGAAAAATTAATTGAGCTCGAGCCTATCCTTTTGAACTCGCTGTGCTCGAGCTCAAGCTCGAGCTTGAGCCTATCCTTTTAAATTCACCGAGCTCGAGCTCAAATTTTCGGCCGAGCTCAACTCGGGCTCGGCTCGTTTGGACCCCTACTTACTATTGTCCCAGTTTATGTATATATCAGTCATAAATCAGGTAATAGGATTAGGATAATGCTGTTGCTATTGTCTCAGTCTAATTAGATGTTATGAGCAATAGTATTTGATTGTTGGTATAATATTACGATCTAATATTAGGTTTGGTATAATGAATAACAATATTATATCAAATAATGGAACTTGCATTTTCCTTGTATAGGTGCTTATTTAATATTCACCCTTCCTTCGACAAATTTAAGCTTGAGAATGATTTTGTGTTTAACTTCATTAACAGTTTATATGGCAATCTCTGCTATGCACATATTAGTGGTTATTTGTTATATGCACTATCCTATAACTTTCTGATATTTTTAGAATTATAATGCATTTGTACCACCAATGATATTCCCAACAGTTGACTATGTGGACCACTGCCTATTGATATTAGCCAAACTACAGTTTTGAACCATGGTATCTTTTCATATGCTTTTGTTTTCTATCATCTTTGTTCATAGGATTCTCATTCTTATGGCAGGAGGCAGAAAAACATCTCTCTGAAATGGTCGTCTCCAAAGCATTAGTGGCAAAGATCGACAGACCTATGGGTGTGATCTGTTTCCAAACTGTCAAGGATAGCAATGACATTTTAAATTCATGGGCAATGAACTTGGAGAAGCTGCTCGACCTTGTGGAGAAGAGTTGCCACCAAATTCACAAGGAGACAATGGTCCACAAAGCCGCACTCAAAGTCTGAAATGCTGATACTTGGAGAGGTTGGGATCTTCTTTTTGCTCTTGTTGTCAACAAATTCCTTAACATAGAAATTACAGATTGGCTTGATGTTTCCCGAGACAAAATTGAGTGTGATTTGTCTCGCAGGTACTGTTTTACATTAGTCCTAATGACTCTGGGCAGGAACCAGGATGTACCTCATTGCAACTGCAGGTCCCAACTTTCCCATCATTTGGCCCTTGACGTCAAATTGGTTCCATGTCAAGTACTTTCTAACGCTTTTACTTTTCAAATGATTCATGTGACGTATTACACATTGTCCTCTGGGACGAGCAGGGTCATGATGTTTGTGCCTATATGCTCAAAGTTATCATATATCAGGAGAAATGTATGTTATTTTGGAAATGTGGGGTTTGCAAATCGTATATACTTGAGTGAATACGTGATCTATTAGAGATCCCTGCAAAGCTCTTATAGCTTCTTTGAGGACTGATTCTGCATTTTGTTGAGCTCTTAATACTCAAGAACCTTATATGGATTGTGTGCACGAATCAAAACAATTTTCCGATATTATATATTTTCATTTGGTCAGATTGGGAAAGGAAACAAAATCCCAAAAATTGGGAATATGAATAGAAAATTTAGGAATCTGAAACCTTTATATTTTGTGATGGAGTTTGTTTTCCATTCCCTTGAGAATATGCCAATAAAACTATTCTTGGCATTATTAAACTTATATATATATATATATATATATATATTTCATTCTTTTGTCATATGTAGCATACCAAATATTTTTAAGAATTTTGATTGTTTTACCTATTAAATACCTTGTTTCTCAAAAAAATTGCAATGGAAAAAGATTTTTAGAAATAAAAGTTTTTGTAATTTTAATTCGGGTATCATATTCCATTCCTAATAAACAAATAAGGTCTTGAGTAGTACTAGAGCTAGAATGAACATTTCTCTCCCAAGATTTTGCAGAAGGAAGGTTGGTGTGCAGGTCATTTTGTTCACGTCTCAAAATATAGTGTAAAAGAAGAAACCATCCAAAAGCAAACAAGAAGATGCTTTTCCTTGCTAGAGAAGTAAAGAATAATGTGAAATAAAAGATACATCTATTACTATTACAATATATCATAACATAATTTTAATATTAGTTATATATATTCTTATTTATAGAATATCTTTTTTATTAGGAGTTGTTCAAGTATGGGGAAACAAATGGGGAAAATTATTTAAATAATGTAAAAGAAAAAGAAAATTACGAAAATGCCGTCATTTGAAAATGTTTAAAAAAATTATGGAAAACTGCTTACACAAGAATCCATTTTATTAAAAAATTTAAGAAAGCAAAACCCAAAGTAAAATTTTTTAATGTAACATGTTTAAGAAAATTTTGATCTGTACACAATGTTAATAATTTTAAACTATATTATAATAGTTATTATTTTTTAAAAAATTTGGTTGGCTGCGTTATTTCAAGTAAAGCTAAGGAATATTATTGTTGTCATTTTTTTTATACACAATATTAATAAACACGTAATATTATTTTTGTCAATCTTTTGTACACAATATTAATAAAACTATTAAATTTTTTATTAAATTAAAATTATTTTTTTATTAAAAATACATTCTACTAATAATTATTTTTTCAAAAAAATTGTCTGATGTAGTTATTTTATTAATAAATAATTAAAAAATCCATTAACTGAAAAAACAAAAAAATAATTTGCAAGAACTGTTCTAAAAGCATGTTTGGGGGGCCACTAGGGCTGTGCAATTCTATTGATTAAATTGAATTGAATTGATAACTCAGTACACCGTAATGGCTTACAAAATATGGAACCAAATAACTCTATTTGGTTCAGTCATAATAGAAAACTTTTTAGTTAGGTTGGGTTCGCATTCGAACTAACCAAATTTGAAAAACATAAAAATTCGGCAATATATTTATAATATAATAATGTATTTATTAATATATATATAATTAATAAAATTATAATGGTATATGATACCCCTGAATATTTTTCTTTGCTAGGCCCAAAATATGGAAGTGAGCCCCCATTGAACAACCTAGTCGATCAGGATTTGTTGGCCCATGAATAGGGAGGTAAAATCTCATAAAGCTGTTTTTTTATCTTTACTAAATCTGGTAGGTCCACAAAACAAGCCTACTTTAGCAATATGAATCAGCATACAGTAGGTGGACACGTCATGGTGGTTGCTGACATATTAGGACACATCATACTAAAAGATCCTAACTCTTGGATCTCAGGCAAACTTGACAAGACTTGGTCAATGAGTCATATTCAGTCAATGCTAGTTCAAATCAAAAACAGATTCTTTGACTGGATAGCTAAGACGCATAATTTTCAAATGGCATATGACTCTCCATAATCACTTTCTGGATCTTGATCCACTATCACTTATGAGTATACCCTTTGTGCATTAATTTTGGTAACAACTTGCTACACCTACTCTCCCACTCAAATTCTTACTCTCTCTCGATTTTGAAGCTATTTCAAGCTCATTTTTTGTACTCCACACAAACTATATCACATCACTATATTCCACCATTATTCTCACTTCACTTCAAGAGGGGACGTCCCCTCTTGCATGCAGATGAAGAACAACCACCACCGGCACCACTACCTCAGACTGCAGCCACTCCCTCTATCGCCTCTTCACTTACATCTTCGCCACCACTTGAGCCAAAGCTGACACCAACAGCTGACATCTCTAGCTCCCTCTTCAACCTAAAAAGCAATGACTCCAACAATTCATTCCTCCCATCAAGCACCTCATCTTCATCTTCATTCTCACCCTAGTACAAATCCTCCCATTGATTCCCCACCTTGGACACACACATGTAAGAATCCAACCACATAAAAGTTTACGTTTGTGTTGTCCTTTATGGCATTTGTCTCTTCTTCGCCTATGTACTTTTGTGTGGTCTTCACTAATTGTTCTACATCTTCAGGGGGTTTGCGGCCCAAGGCTGAAGCAAAAGCCCTTTGTTTAAGCCATGTATCAACATACTTATCATTATGTCTGTTCTTAAATCTTAGACTTCCAACATCTCATTGTTAAATCTCTCTACAAAGTTTTTCGAAGATTCATCCTCCTGCCTAATAGTGAACAAATATGTGGCCAATCTCTTGATTTTTTTTCTTGTTGGCAAAATGGATGTTGGTGAACAACTAAATATTTCCACTTGGGATGCTGGTGAACCATTCTTGTCAAAGCTCTACAGATAATTTTGCCTTGGTTGAGTCAGACTAGTCATATAAATTCTATTAACGACTCAAACCCAAACATGCTCTTGGGATCCTTTATTCCATTATATTTCGGCAGACTTAGGAATAAAAAATTCATCTCCAACATTTTCGTCAATACCTTAATTGAGAACGGTGAATTCTTATTTTGTGCCACAATTGGTCCCTTGGATTTCGATTCATCAATCTATAATCCCAAATGTTTTGTCTACCTACTTACAACATCTCTCTCTACTTTTGTGATTGTTGGTTCTCTCCTCTTTCCTCCCTTACTTGATTCTATTTCAAACAGTTCTTCGGCATGACCTTTTTCAAGTCCAACCTTGCTTTTGCTTCCCTAGGATCGTCCTCGACCCCTTTTCATTTATCTCCCTCGAACAACTGCCTTCGTATAAAGTCTCACGTGATGGGGGTCGTTGTACTTCTTTTATACTCTACTATAGCCTGCTTACTTGCTTCAACAATCATTCTCTTGGGGGGTCTGATTCCACTGAGCTATGTTCTCTCCTAGAAGTTTCTTCCACCACTCAAGTTCTCCAAGTATTTTCCAATGACGAAGCCAAATTGATTTGGATTGGAGGTTGAGATCGGTTCAAAGATAGTCCAAATCGAGTGTTTAGGAACCTGAGAAGGAAAAAAGATCCTTAGGCTCACTAGGTGGTCTCCAGTGAAGACTCTCCAATGCTTAAATCAGTTCGTGAGGTGAAAATGAGATAATAAATACTAGTGTGAGAATAAAACGTACTAATAAATGAAGTGGTTTGGTGTATTATAGGGCTAAACATATCCACATATTTGGGAAACATGGCTTGATCCAAAGGTTTTAGGTGTCAAACAATCAATGACTTAAGAATCGAGTTTTTTTAGGTTGAGTCGAATTCGGCCACATGCCGTCCCAACTAAGAAAGAAGTGGATCTTCTTCAATTTGGATAGCTATTTTTCTTTTATTGGGGGTATTTTGGTATTCTATTCCCATCATTACCTAATTTCTAACACTTTGTTTGGTTTTCTTTTTAGCCCATCTTCGAGATGGGTCAAAATAGACCAAATGTTTGCCTTTTTTTTTTTACACCTTATCTGTATGATATTTTGTTTTGTCTTGGGCTTTGTATAAGTTCAATTTTGAATTCCACACGGCTAGCAAGTCAAAGGAAGACAGTCTCACTTTTGCCCACCAACATTTCTCATATAAATTCCATTCTTCACAAGGTTGAGCCCAGACGCGATCTAAAGGCCCACCGGCCACCACTATCTACCCCCGGCCGCCTCCAGATGCCTCTGCCTTTTGATGAACGACTCATCTCTCCCTGGCAACACCCCATTTCTCCAATATCCTCTTGCAACCAACGCTTTTGCTGCCTCGGCCTTTCACCGTAGAATCTTTGCGCCTTCCTCCTTCCTCTGTCAAGCCGCCACGCCACGTCCGGTGAACAAGGCATCACCAACCTTCAAAATATTTTCATATTTGAAAGGTTGAAGCCCCGAATCCTTCCAAAGCTCGCCGCCCACGCCCTTGTCGTCGTCCATCTATGGGGCATCCTATCAATTAGCAACATGCTAACAATAGAACCCATCTTCTACTCGCGGTTTTCCTCCCAAAGCCAAAGAGATCCACCGTGAGAAAAAATAATCAAAGAGTATAAAATTTTACGCAAACACACTCTATAGTGGGTTGATTTCAGTTGACACTTTTCTTTGACTTAGTTGCATATCTACCATAAATTTATTTTTTTTTATTTGAGATATGGTTGTGGATTCAATTATTGAACTGCACTGTTTTGAGTAGAATTAATGAGAGTTATTGTATAGGATCTTTGCTATAAGATTTATTTTCAGTTCAGTTCAGTACCATTAGTTTGCTTTGAAATACAGTATATTTATGAATCAAATTTTTTCTTTTGCAGTGAATACTTGTGCTGCATCTAATTTTTTATTTACGTCTCTATTCCTTCACATGTTACACAGTCAAGTTTTGTTATCATGTTCCAAGCAATCTATTTTTTATCACTCTCTCTCTCTCTCTCTCTCTATATATATATATATATATATCATATATAGAGTTTAATAGAAACACTTCATTTAAGCCTTTCTTACTGATATAAACGTTGCGGGTGGGGGTAGTATTTTCATAACTTGGTCCATTAAAAAATTTTGACAAAAGAGTACTAAGACATCCACTTCTCTTGCATTCCATTTCTCATAACTAGTCGCTTGTTTCTTCTATAATAGAACCATTATATCTCTACTCTGACTTAATAAGGTACTTATTAATCATTTTGGCACAATATTTTTATGTAATGTTTTGGTATTTTGATTTATTTATAAACTATCATGATTATGCTTGCCTATCCATAATTTGATGGTGTTATATGTGTTTTTTTATGCTGTTGAGTTTGATATGTTGGTTCATTTACTAACATCATCGGTTAGATTTTTGAGTTAGTACTTGGCAAACTCTTTGTATTAGTATACCATATAATGAGAATAATTTATTTCATGTACCGTGTTGTGTTAAATTAGTTAGAGTAGAGGCAACATGTGTTATCTTATTACTATAATATTAGTTATTTTGAAGGCAATGTCTGTTATCAAATTTGTTGGGTTGATGAATTAGTTGCTTTGTGCTTGCCAATAAATTAGTAAGGAATAGTATACATGCATCTGAAATGCTATTACATTTGTGCTTTCTTCTTTTTATTTGTTGCTAGGTTTGAATTTTTCGTCCAGCCTTTTAAGTTTCATATGCCTGTGATTTCTTTTGTGCTTAATTCTTCTAAATATTTTTTTAATGTATGAAAATTGCCTTGACGCTTGAAAAAATGATTAGATTGATTTTTTTATTTTTTGTTGGTTTTCTTTTATGGAGAATCTATTCTACTAAACCAGTACATGCTACATATTGTATGTGTATAATTATAGAAATTGAGTAAAACTTATTTTAATGAACTGCCATGTTCTTGTGCTCCGCCATATCCCATGCATGCCTTATATATTTTAGTTTTTTTATTTTAAAATTGTTTAGTTATGTTTTGAGTAATTCATTTAAGTTGTTATTGTTATTATACATTGCGAAACAACATAGATGTATAGAATATCTTTCAATGCCGTGTGTTGTGGGTTTATGATAGTATATTAAATAGTATAAAAATAAAAATAATATTCTACGTGCTTAATATTCAAAATAATGATGGATTTTAAATGTTAAATTAATTTAATTATTCAAACGTCGTAGTACGGTTTTGTGAGAATGAGTGACTTTGATAGTTCGTCAGTGATCGATGCTACATCCTTGATTCCAATATATGGTAACATAGTAAATATTAATGTTTAAATGCTTGAAACAAAATAATCATGTTTAAATGTTGTATAATTCAATTAGCCATTTGTGAAAGTCAATTAGAGCCCGTTTTGTTGTGTTTTCAATGAGATTTTTTTCATTTTTCACTGTTTGGGTAGTTGAAATTTTGTTTTGTCAAACCATTTTTATTGAGAATGCATTCCTATTTTAATCCTTAATTTCTTGAAATTATAGGTCACATGGGTTTGTCATACTTGTCTTATCTTGTCACCATGTTTTTTCTTGTTTCAAATCAATTAAAATTGCTTTCTCTCCCAATCATGCCTTTCAATGGAAGCCTCAAACAAAACTCCTCCTCCTTCCTCTTCCCCGGACGCTTCTGCACGCCCGTCGATCCATCCGTTTTTTTCGGCCGTCGAGTCCTGTGGGTCGATGCCGGAAGAGAAAGCGCGACACCCAAAATAAAGTGAGCTCTGTACCGACATATATTTTTTTGTAGTAGATTTGGCGGTGAGTGTTTATGCCTTTATTTCATTCACACAAATGATCATGAAAGCTTCCATTGTTCTCTGTCCATAAACAAACAAAATGCTTTCAGTTTACTTTAATTCTTTGGGCACATTATTATAGTTCTTCATTTACGACATTGTTTGTTGTTATAGTTGTTTTCTGCTTGTAAAACTAGATTGAATACCATTTTTTTTATATTTTTATTTTGGAACCTAAAAACCCTTGGTGAATTCGTTGAACTAGCTCGATTGACCATCGATTATGTGATTGGTGTTATTTGTTCTGAAGTCATTTTGTGGTAATTTGCATAATTTTTGTGTCATTATATAAACTATGTTGATGGATTTTGGGTATATGTCGTATGTTTCTAGTGGAATGAATGTCATGCATATTTTGTCAGTTCACTGCCTTATTTAAGCATTTTACCATCTTTGGGCAATTTCTAGTATATAGCTTAAGAAAATTATGCAGACGTGCAAAATAATCAAATTTCTTAAGGATTTTATGTGGATATATTGTCCTAAATAAATAAAAAAAAAGATCCTGAGATTTTGAGTTAAATAAAATTCTAGTTAACATCTTGAAAATTGTGGAGTGGGACTAATTATAAAAAGTGTTTGCATAATTGCTTTGATCCATTGTCAATTGTAGAGGACTAAAAACTCGAATGAAACAAAACCATTATTTGTGTCTTCCATGATAGGTAGATGTTATGAATATAGGTAGATCTTTGATGATATGCTACGGCAAGTACATTTTGTGTCTACGGCAAGAACAGAACCATTATTTGTTGAAATCAACTCACCATTTGGGCATTTCTGAAATGCAATTATGTGTATTTTCCGTTCTTGTCATTCTTGAATTTTTATGTGTGTCGTGTGCTAAGTGTGCATTGTACATTTATTTAGGTCCTTTTTGTTAATGATGCTTGTTGTTGAGCTAATGAGAAGCTATTGTCAAATTCTGAAAATATAGTTATAAGAATGAAGCTATTTTTGCAATTTATTACGACAATTATTTCATAGCGTTCGGTATGAAGGAACTGTTATTATTTAATGAAACATTAGATCAAATGTGGTATATATTTTAGTAATACTCTATTAATACTTTAAATGTTTTAGTAACGTACGTTATGACTTTAACATGGTAGATGAGTCGAAAGGGGAAGGAGCCATGCGGTACGTCTTCGGAGCAGAGGTCACGAATTGATGATGCTTGGTGGGATATGCCATAGGTGTCTTTGTTCATTGAATTGATGTATGAACATTACAAGAAAGGACACATTATCTCATCTACATTTAGTTAGCAAATTTGGCGTGAAATTGGGGTTGAGTTGTACGAACGTAATAAAACACAATACACCGTTAGGCAACTTAAAAGTAAGGCTAACAAGCTTCGGATGCTTTGGCGTAAGTTTTATGATTTGGTATACAAACGGACTGGTTTTGGTTGGGACCCAACAATGTGTACTGTGACTGCCTCAGAGGATCGTTGGACTGAATGGATCGTGGTAATTGTATTACATTTCTCATTTTATTTTCAAACATATATTCATCATTTCTTGTCATACTTGAATGAAGTATGAATGATTATGTAAGCTAATCCGAGAGAGTCTGGCTTGAAAAAGAAGGGTCTGCCTCATTTCGATTTATGTACTGAGATATTCTCCGCTTCTGTAGCCACCGGCAATAATGCCCGTTCCTCTGCCATGCCTCCTGTCGCCAACAATGACGATGATGAAGTTGATGTAAGCTATCCTACAACGGATAGTGGTATTCCACTCTCATCCGGGAGCGGAAAAATTCCAAGAGCAACAAGAGGAGTGCAGTGAAGAGGGGGGCAAAGTGACCGGTCAAATCGAATTGAGCCTGTATTGATATCATAACGGCTTGCAGTGAAGCCAAAACTCGGAAGCTGGTAAAAGTTTCCAACTCATCTATTGAAGATTGCATGCTTGCGCTGTAAAAATGGAGGGACTAACACAGGATTTGTTATTTGCAGTGCAAGATCAGTTTGTGTTGAAGGTGAGAGGTCAAATGTTTCTTCTAATGAGTGATGAGGACAAACGTGCTTGGGTTGAGAGATTGGGCAAGTAAACAAAAATTTTTCAAAGCTACATGAATTTGAAATATTTTTTTTTATAAACTTGTATGATGTTAGTTCTTTTTTTTTAATTTATTTAAATAATAGATTATAATGTTCATGGTAATGATTTGTTTAAGGTTTTATTTTTCAGATAAGGTATTTTAATAATTTCAATTTTCGTTAATTATTGCTGTAAACATTAATTCTTCATTTTATTGAACTCTTTTTGTTACAATTTAACGAGAGTGACAATTTTGTAGTACATTATTTTTGTAATTAAAAGTAATATTAATTTATCATTTTATTAAACTCTTTTTGTTACAATTTAACGAGAATGACAATTTTCGTGTAAATTATTGCTATAAACAAAAATAATATTAATTCTTCATTTTACTAAATTCATTTTCTTATAATTTATGGAGAATGACATTTTTTCGTGTAAATTATTGCTATAAAGAAAAATAATATTAATTCTTCATTTTACTAAACTCATTTTCTTACAATTTATAGAGAATGACAATTTTATTTTAAATTATTTTTGTAATTAAAGATAATATTAATTTATCATTTTATTAGACTCTTTTTGTTACAATTTAATGAGAATGACAATTTTCGTGTAAATTATTGCTATAAAAAAAATAATATTAATTCTTCATTTTAATAAACTCATTTTCTTACAAATTATGGAGAATGAAATTTTTTTGTGTAAATTATTGCTAAAAACACACTAAAATTATTTTTATAATTTCGTGTAAACAAAGATTAATAGCCAAAGTAAAACTAACAACACTTGCTAGGTAAAAAAAATCAAACCCCATGTATGAACTTGGTCAGGCTAGAGATATGCAAAATCAATTCGTCAGGGAAAGTAATGTAATTATTATAAATATTATGTACGTTATATTTATGGCATTTTGTCACCAATCCTCTTTCTTGTCAAATAATGGTGGTTGATGCACAAACCCCCAAGTGGTAGAGAGTAGTAGGTGACTTGTGATTAATGCATATTTGCATTTAAATATACCACCAATCAATTTGAGCAGAAATAGAGAGATGATGAATCAAGCGGCAACAGTAGTTCTAGTCATAGAGATGAAGGCACAGATTCTTCTGATACGTCCTCGGATGAGGAAAACCACTTCATGTTAATGCATGAAGTGTAATACCCTTCATATTTTCGCACAAAGCAACCGCAACATATTTCTTCTCTGCAAGGCTCTGATTGGATGAGTGAGCTTATGTCAGGGCACCCAGATCGAATCTACAATATGTTATGGATGAACAAAGAAACATTTCAAAGTTTATGCTTGTTCCTACAAGCGAGAGGTGTTTTAATAGACTCGCAACGGGCGCGTGTCTCTGTCATGAAATCAGTGGCCATTTTCTTACAAACCGTTGGTTTAAGCGAGCGTCAAAGAACGAGCTTCGAGCGGTTCCAACACTCATTGGAGACCATTTTCAGACACATGAAACGTGTTTCGCGGGCTCTGAATCTTCTTGCACCGGAACTTATTTGTCCTACAAATTTCAATCATATTCATTCCAGAATCCATTACAATCGACACTTATTTCCATATTTTAAGGTAATGTATACTGCATTCATTAAACCCTGAAGCCGTTAATTTTTCTTCTCATAACATTTCAAATTAATTTATTATTAGGATTGCGTCGGTGCAATTGATGGCACACTTATACCAGTGAGTGTTCCGGTGTCCATGCAAATTGCATACTGTTCACGGCACGGTGAAATCTCACAAAATGTTATGGTTGTTTGCGATTTTGACTTGATGTTTACGTATGTCATGGCTGGATGGGAGGGTAGCGCAAACGATGCCCGTGTGTTCATGGACTGCCTCATCAATGATCAGAATTTTTCTTGGCCACCAAATGGTATTAAATTTACATTCTCGAAGATTTTACACCATTTATTTACAGTCTTCATTCATGATTACATCTCTTGTTATTTCAAGTACATATTACTTAGTGGATTCTGCTTATCCCAATTTTCCTGGATTTTTAGCGTCGTACCGTCAAGATTGTTATCAACATATATATATATCACATTTTGCATTAGACCATACATTACAGTTTCATATATATATACATATATATCACATTTTGTCCCTCACTTTTTTGGTTTGTGCATCTTCAAGATATAATATTAAAACAAGTGAATAATGCAAAAAATATTAATATTAAGTGCAAGTTTAAAAGATCCGTTTCGAATAAAACATCACAGGATTACATCAAAACATTCCAAAATTAACAAAAAAATCAAACCAAGACCTTCATCCAATGGTGGGGGGCTCATCCAGTAGGCCGGCATTCGACGAGCTTGCACCGTCATCTTTCGGAGCCTTCGGGACAGTTAAGTCCGCATCAATGGAAATCATAGCAAACGACATGGACTCGTCCGAGCTCGACGGCACGTTCATGCATATAGAATCGAAAATTATAGTCACGGGCTCATTCGATTGGGGGGGCCATCATACCTGGAATCTCTGGCAAAGGATCATCACCGTCTTCGTCGTCGTTGGATAACGGGATGCTGCCGTTCTCGTCATCATCAAAGAGCTCGCACAACTCTTCCCACTTTGGCTCGTAGGCATCCCTGTAACATCGGGCGAGTCTCTTCTCCTATTGATTAGCATTGCACGGTTATATCAATAATTATTGTTAAATAAAAATAAAATTTTGCAATAGCAAAACATAACCACTTAGACTAATACATACCCGACAAATGGCCTCCCACACGGCGTCCTCTGCGGTCAATCTCCTTTCGTCGTGGTTCCAATTTATGTCGGGGTGATTTTCCACCCATTGGAACACATAAAATCACTCGCGAAGTTTGTTGACCCCTGTATAACCCCACGCGTACGTTAGTCGCATGTGGAACGCCTTATTCACGTCGAATATGGCCGAATGAATCGCTTGCATGGAGTGGTTGTTTGGCCAAAAGATACCTAGGCGTTTTAGGTAGATAAGAGATTTTACGAATAAGTCCTCCATCTCCCTTGTCCATTTTTCACTATAAAAAACAACGGACTAGAATGCATATCCTATAGAAGCCATTGTAGTTTTTAGTGGTTAAAGAGTGAAGAGAACTTTGCAAATTCTTGAGCTTACAAAAATTACGGAAGATGGAGCAAGTGAGGGTTCTTGGTGCATGGACATATATTTATAGAGAGTGACTTGCATGATTGCATGGAAATTACACAAAGTGATAGAGACATGCTAGTAATAACACACCAATAATACATCATTACAGATTATACTCAAGTGGCTGCAAATTCTTGAAAATGTATCAATTCCTTCCACAAGCAAACTTCAATTGTCTTTTGATTTGATGGAGCAAGATGTCGAGCGACAAGGAAAACCACTCTTCAGAGGCGAAATGTTGTGTGCCCCAACTGTAAAGGAGGTTTTATTCAAGAACTTAATGGTGCAAAAAGTATGACTAATAAAGAAAACAACCATTAACTCCCAACCACCATTTGTCCAAATAAATTACAACTACTAATATATAATTTTTATGAAAAGTAATAACATACTGTTATTTTTATGATTTATATATATTGTACAATAATATTATATGAAAATTTGTTAAATAGCTTAGTAGTATAATTAAATAATAAATTAAAAATAATTTATGTCACGTACAATAATTTAAAAAAAGTCAATAAGAGTTAATAATTAATTAATCAAAATTTAATTTTACAGTACATATATATATCTTCATTCTTATTTTGGTGATTATGCGGTTATTTTATTGATATTTATGCGGTATAAGTGGAAAAGAAAATTATGCTATCCATCTGACTAAAAATTAAAAAAAAATTTAACTAATTGCCACATAACTTATAAATTTTGTAAGATATAATTTAATTATAATTAAATTAAATTTATGCATAGCACAAGGTGCACGTTAATATATATATATATATACAAACAAAAAAAATTGTACTGAAAAAGGGAAAAAAAATGGCAAGACTCACTCATATTCAATCAATTTGGTCAACCCTCATAACTAATTTCTGTCACATCAAAAATACATATACCTATATTCAACATTCTCACACCTATATACCTATATTTGGAAATAACTAATCCAAACATATTCTCAATTTTCGCACAAAAATCAATAAAGCATTTCTACACAAATACAATTGTTGGAAACTGAAGATGAAAATAAAAACACAACCAAACGGGCACTTAGTATTTTATAAATCTTTCGGTCATTGTTGCTCATGGTGATTCTTATGTACTGAAGAATAAAAAGAATAAATTGGACAAGGTGTACAAATTGGCTTAAAAGCGAATTAGTATATTATAACTCGTTCATCTTTCTACTTTTGAATATATAAACGAGCGTAAGTTTAATTGTGATGAATCATTGACTTATACGAGATCCTACAAAAATGCAGCCTACCACCGACATAGGTTTGTTGCAATCCTCTCGTTTAGAGAAAATTGTATGGTCCATGTATATAGAGCGAGCGTTTATTGAGTTCATGCACGAGGAGGTCATCAGTCACCGACTTCAATCATCATCATTTTTTCCCTCTATGTGGGCTTGTATAACCGAGAGGAGGAACTTGGTTATGAGTCACGATTGTGTGTTTATGATGGACCAATTGAAGGACAAACTTAACAGAATGCGTCGTCCCTAGCGGCTCCTGCATGATATTGGACGTTTGGAGCAGTTGTATCGGGTAAAAATGATTTTGTTTTTAAATGTATATTGATTATATACCATAATTATGGCCAGTAACTTTATAGCAACTGCTCCTAGTTTTTGTCAAATATAAATACATCCTAGTGAATTTGATAAATGTAGAAAAATCTGAAGTGTCATAGAATAGTTGAACACGTCCTACCACACTTTGATCTCTGTACTCAGATGCTTGCACGGCACACCGCAAAATGGGTAATGCGTGTTCCTTCACCCACCCATATTGTGCAATCCATGTTGCACACAAATGAGCAAATGGAGGGGACTCATTTGAGTTGTCATCGATCAAGAGATGACTATGAGAATACAACATTCTCCCAATCACCTCCCATGCCATCTACAGACAAGTACTGTTCCCTACCGCCAGCATCGACGTTCATTTCATCGTCTAGTAGCAAATGTCCTGGATGATGGGGAATGGTGAGTTGCAGTCATAGAAGTGTGAGATTAGGACATGTTGAATGAGTCACTCCAAGGAAAGTGACAGCACAGGGCCTAAAGCTACAGAATCTATTGAATGGTGCATAGATGAGTTAACAATGATTAAGGATCTACCGGACGTCGTCTTCACCACTACGTTAGAGCGTTTTCATAGTTACAACATGCAAATGGTTTTCCTCCGTCTAAATGATGAGAACAAACTACACTGGTTATACTCCTTGGGCAAGTGAATGTTTAGTACCGAGTGGCCGCATCTATTTGAATATTGTTTGTTTTATGTGTATTCCGTATGTAATATTTTTGCTTGAGTATTTAGACTATAACCCTATCAAGTATTTAGGCGATATTAGTTGCTTTTTTGATTCCACGTGTCTCATCTTTCTAAAACATACCACTGTGGTTGCCTTTTTACTGCACAATATAGAATAAAACTATGGCAAGCACAAGGACTGACCATGAAACAACATCGTGAGCGACAGCATGGGGACACCAGGAACTCCAGGCAGCAACGAATATGATGTCTTGGAAGAGTTTTATACTTTTAGAAATCTAATATACCCAGAATTATTTGAAAAAAAAATGTCCTACGCAACAACTCTGTACTGCAAGGAAAGGGGTAGATTGTAGACATAATGACAATCCCACACACTGGATGGTTTTTCGATAACATCTGAATGACCAAGCCATGTTTTTATGCTTTAGTTGATGCATTACTTCCAAGGGGTTGCTACCTTGTATAAAGATTAAATGTATAAATAAAAGTACCATAAGTTATTATTATTCAAAATAAAATATTATGAAATTGATTAATAATTATAATATATGATCAATTTTGAGTATAAAATTGATAAAGTATTAAATATGAAATTAAATATATAAATATATATATATAAAAAATAAAAAATACTCGCGAGCCGGATGAACAAAGAGGATTGAGCTCGAGCTCGACTGGTTAGACTCGAGCTCAAAATTGAGCCGGCTCGTCTGCCACCCCTAGGCGAAAGTGCCCCAATTGTCATCTCGAATTCCACTGGACCAATTGCACAAACACATATACATATTGCGAGTTGGGATGCAGCGGATTAGACAGCTCGCAGGGATGGTGGCCCAAGATTGGCGCGCAACGTTTCGTTAGACCACATCGTAGTCTGGACACAGAATTGGTAATTGGCGATAATAGATCATGAATAGATTACATCCGTCATTTTGGGGTGCAGTCTGACCATGGAGGTTACAGACATAGTGAGAAAGATGGTACGACGCAATTGCAGCGACCACATGGACAGCCACTACGGCAATGTGACGGTACTTAGGCCTACAGTGACTATTTGCAAAATATAGTTTAAATAAATTATTGACATATGTTAATTATAAAACTAAGGGATGATGGGAACATAGTATATGTGCATGTTATATTATTCCGTGCTATTTTTACAAATCGTTTCATTATACAATCATAACTTTTAATTAATTAATATTGGGGTTTTGTGGATCTTGAAAATTAATAAAAATGGAGGATGAATTGGATGGGCTTTTTTATATGTTAAGTGTATAATTTGTTTCTTTCGTGTGTATTAATTTTCAAATACACATTGTATTATTTTAACTATTTATATGTTTTGTACTCTAATAATTAAGATAATTTAAAGATACAATATAATATAACACTATTACTAATTCAAACATTTCATTATTGGAATAATCTATTTGAATTTATCACTTCCAATATAACTTCCAACAAAAAATATTGTTAACCTATTACTATAGTGCATTTACAAATTAATTAAATATAAAATTATTATTTAAATAAAAATTATAATTATTTTTTTCGTACTAATATAATTAAAGAAATACTATGTAATTAAATCCACATGCAAATAACATAATATATATATATACACATATATATAAATATATAGGACAAAATGCATAAACCCCCCCTATATTTTAAAAAGTTTGCAAAAAGAACCTTCCTATTTTCAGAATAGGTTAAAAACTCCCATGTCTTTTTATAAAACTCAGCTCAATCGCCCCCTCTCCGTTAAATCCAACTAACGGTGTTAATTTTTTAGAAAATGACCGTTATACCCTTACTTAATATATATTATTTCTTATTTTAGTGACCGTTGGGTCTTTTTTATCAAATATTGATCGTTAGATCTAATCAATTAATCTCAACCGCTAAATTTTGTAAAAAATAAAAGGTCTAAATTCAACGCATTATTTAATTTATATTATATAAATAATTTAAAATTTTAAAAATATATTATTATTATATATTAAAAAAAAAAACTAACTACCCCGCCCACCCCCTTACCCCCCCCCACCACCCCTACCCCCTTTACCTCGGCTTCCTCCCCCCCCCCTCCCCCCCAAATCTCGTCACTTTTAGTTAAATCATCATATCTCCATAGATTCTTTACCAAATTGAGTGAGGCCGATTTCGTTAGAATCGTCTTGAAGAGACGAATCTGATGGTGGTAGTTTCAGACCGAGATTCGATCGGACGGAGACGAATCGACGTCAAATATGTTTGGCGATCGTTGCTTGAGCCCACTCTCTATGATCGACGAAAACTCAAATTGAATATATGAAAATGTTCGTTTTGAAGAGAGAATTCTAATGGTACCATTAGGCGTCGGAAATTTCTCAGGACGGCGCCGAAAATGCGAAAATTGGACGAAATACCAGATTTTCTTTCTTTTTAATTAATTTTAATCATATTAATAATTTAATATTTCAATTTAAATTTAATACTTATTTTTAGGGTTTGAAATGATAAAAGGAAGACACAAAACAAGTCAAAATGCCCTTTGTATATTATATAGACTCATAGAGGGGTATTTTAGTTCAAATTATCTTAAAATATGAACTTAAACCGCATAAAATGACTATCAAACGCAGCAGACGGGCGTCTCTTCCACTTCCCATTAATTGTTAATAGAATGGGGGTTTTTTGCTGACTAAAACAAAACAGGAAGGGGTTTTTAGCCTATTTTAAAAATATGGGGGTGTTTTTTGCGTACTTTTTAAAACACATGGGAGTTTCATACATTTTGTCCTAAATATATATATAAGAGACATAATTTCACAATGAATAGTAATTTTTGTCTCCCAAAAGTCAATATCTAACATACAACACTTAATTTAAACAATTTTAAATTACTTCTAAGAACAAATCCGAACATACATACTATCTCAACACAAACTTATTTACTTATTTATCTCTATCGATCTCTATTTATTCCACAAAACACAACAAAACAAATCGAGAAAAGGGATAATTATAGTTTTGGTCCTCATTTATCGCCACTAATTCATTTTCAGTCCCTAAATATATTGAAATTCTATTTTAATCCTTCAACTTTTAAAATATTAACAGTTTATGTCCTTAAGCCGAATTAAAGACCATTTTGCCCTTTCAAAGAAAATATATAGTCCAACTATTTTTTCTATGTGCCCGTGATTAAGCCCAAACATAATTTCGAAAATAAAATTAAGCCTTCATAAATTCATATATATCTTTCTTTGACTGCCTTGATCTTGGGGTATTCCAAGTCCTCGCTTTTTCGAATTTTCTCCAGCTACACTATTCGGGAATACCGAGGACTTGAAATACCCGAAAACAAGACGGTCAAAAAAATATATGATTTTATGTAGGTTTAATTTTATTTTAAAAATATGTTGGGCCTGATCATGAGCACAGAAAAAAGATAGTTGGATTATATGTCTTCTTTAAAAGGACAAAATGATCATTAATTATGTTTAAGGAGCAAAACTGTTAATATTTTAAAAATTGAACTAAAATAAAATTTTAACATATTTAGGGACTGAAAATAAATTAATGGCAATATATGACGAGGAAAACTATAATTATCCCTCAAGAAAATGGAACCAAACACAATGTAACAAATCAAAATGTTTTTAATTACATTGAAAACTTTTTTACTTTATTCTTTTTTTTCTGTTTCGGTAATGATGTGGAATCTGTTACTTGACAGAGAAGAAACTAAAGTAAAGTTTTGTAATTTGAAAAGGTTTATTAGCTGTAAACATTTCAACTCTCTCCTCTCTCTCTCTCTCTCTCTCTGTGTCTAGGGTTTTGTTTTTCATCGATTGCACGAAAAATTCACCAATTGGTCGTATCTATTCGATCGAAATGGTAAGCAAATGCGCAATCTTGATTTCCAATTAGCTTATACGCTATTGTTGGCTTACCCATTTTGTCTCTCGTGCTGTGATTTCTGGAATGTTTTGGTTTAATTTTGTAGGAAAATGGAGGCGGAGATTTGGAGGCGAAAATTGAGATGTTGCTGAATGTGGAGAAGCAGATGAGGCAAGTGGGGGATGTTGCAGGTACGAGGAAGGCCGTCACCGATATTTTGAAGCTCTGCTTTGAAGCTGGTGCGTGGAGAACACTCAATGATCAGATTTTGCTTATTTCCAAGCGGCGTGGACAGTTGAAACAGGTTCATTCGACTTCTCCGGCATTTATCATGTTTATACTATTGATATTTATATTGTTGTAGTCCAGTTGAAACTATGGCTTTTGAATTGTTGACCGCTGTGCAGTTTTTTTTTTTCTTAGATTTAATGTCACTAGTTAGTTTGTGAAACTGACCTAGGAATGTATTGGGTTGAAGATTTTATGTGTCCATTTTGCGTTTGTAATTAATTTTGTTTGAGCTTAAAATCTAGCAAATCTTACTAAATCTTTGTTCTCTGGTTCTCTTTCTCTCTTTTATTTTTGTGGTTGTTAGTAGTGGTAATAGTATTATGATTTGAATTGGGGTAAAAAGAGTGGCTAGAGCTTGTAACTTCGGGGTTGATCTTTTATGTTTTCTTGATAGTTAAGTATTGTTATGGGAAAGTAAATGCTTGACGAGAAAATTGTGGGCACCTACACCTTGTTTGATTGTAATGTTGATCAAGGGTACAATCGTTTCATGTTGGTGATGAAAATCATAGGATCTTTCTTGCCTTTGTTTGTCTAAGTGGTCTGATTTATGTGGGTGTTTTGGTGGGTCCGACTGAATGTTTTCGGTTCTAGAGCTACCCGAGCATGGTGTAACTTGTAACTGAAACCATACTTCACATTTGCTAGGGTATGCAGGGGTTGGGATCAGGGACTGATCTGGGATAGAAGTATTAGAGGTGCCAAGTCGCTACATCAGTGTATGAAAGTTTATGCCGTCCTTAAAATAGTAGAATATCAATCAATTTTGATTTTTATGCACAAATATAACTAACAATAAGTTTTTCAGAATATGCTCTGAATAATTTATTAACTTCAATTTCTTGGTTCTTTTAAAAAATATGTTAGAGTGGTGAGCTGAACATTTTGGTAATCCTTTAAACAATATGTTCAAAATTTTCTCTTGTTGATCAATCAATTTACAGAACAAATATTTTCTTTGGCCATATAAGGAGGTGTATAATTAGATTAGTTGTCATTTTTTTTTTTCTTTTTGTCAAATTTTTTATAGCTTAGGGGAGTTTTCCTAGGAGTAAAAAAGCATAAATTTTTTCATAGCATGTGTTACTGGTCTTTGTAGATTGAAGGAATCAGGAATCTGTAGGCATGTGAATTTATTTACTCCAAGCTTTTGAAACATCATTGGATTATTTAAATGTTAATAGGGAGCATTAGTATTGGGGCACAACTTATGAATTGAGAATTCTCTTTTAACTGGATTGGAGGGTCCAGTACAAATAATATATAAAAGTTTTGCATTATATATACATCACCAAGATTCCTTTTTTTTTTTGGGGGGTGGGGGTGGGGGGGTTCACGGGTCTCCTCTGTCCATCATTGGCTGGGATGGTTCTTGTGTGATCATCTTGTCATACATGACTTTCTACTTTTTCTATTTTTGGGTTTTATTTTGTATCTGAAATTGTTACTCATGGTCAAAGTAAGAATTTTTTCACATGGTAAAATATAGAGGAAGTTTATGATATTCAACTTCAGGAATATTAGTTTCTGAGTTTAATACTCACTGTCAAACTAAGAAATGTTACATGCAGTCACGTTGGTGCCCACTGATTGAGGAGATGATAATATATTTTCTCTGGTCTACATAAACCCTATGAGTGATGAGGTCAAAATTCTGGTCAGTGCTCAGACTTATCAGTAGCCCAACAGGGAATGAATTCTCCATAAGAAATGAATAATTTGGCAAAATAAATAGCCTATCCATTTCTCTAAATGATTCACCTGTTTTGCCTCAAAGATAAATCGTGATGCTGTACAAAATGGAAGAAATTAGGCAACTCATCAGGGCCTCACATGGAGTTTGCAATGGTAAACACGCGTTGTAAACTTGTAGTCTAGTTCCAGTTCTCTATCATCATGCATTTGTTGAGAATCATATGCACTTATGCAAATCGTATTGAAGTTTTCAGCATTTTTGGAAATCTCTATGCAGTTTCTTCCATTTCTGTTTGGATTGTGATGAATAATCATTTGGATCCTCAATATAGGGCTAAGAACGTCGACTTTTAAGCTTGGTTTCTTTTTAGGTATTATGTACTGTGGTATTTATGGAAAGATCCACATAATACTAAAATAGCTGAACATATTAGTTAATTTGTGTTTTTGTTGACATGTATGGTAACTGGTGGTAAATGTAAAATTTGTCTGTAATGCGGTTTATTTTTTATTAGCTACTATACCAGACTAGCTAGTTATCTCTGCTCGTTCTCCTGCTGCTTATCACCTTAGGGTCATTATTTTTATCCAAGTCCCAAAAAAGAAAAAGTAGTTATAGTTATATTAGAAAGAGTGTTATCTATTCTTTTCTATCAGAGCATTTCGTATTCTGTATGAAATTATAATTAATGTTTCTGGGTTTCGCTCACTGCTTGAAATTTCCAGTCTTATTAAATTTTGTTCTTGGTCTTTTGATGCAGGCTGTACAAGCAATGGTCCAGCAAGCAATGCAATATATTGATCAGACTCCAGATCTTGATACTAAAATAGAGCTTATTAAGACACTTAACAGTGTGTCCGCTGGGAAGGTGATTCCCATACTGAAAATGCCTTTAGATTTTTCTTATTAACGACTTTGATTCTTAGTGTACTGCCCAAATTTACGCCAGATATATGTTGAGATAGAGAGGGCTCGGTTGATTAAGAAACTTGCAAAGATTAAGGAAGAACAAGGACTTATAGCTGAGGCTGCTGACTTGATGCAAGAAGTTGCGGTCAGTGGATCATGATGTTGAGCTATTATCCTTTAGATCATTTGGCCCTGATGCATTAGTCATAGATTAGCTTGTTCCAACTTTTCTAGTTTGCTGACAGATTTGTGCCACAGGTGGAGACATTTGGCGCCATGGCAAAAACTGAAAAGATAGCTTTCATACTTGAGCAAGTACGTGATTTCTCCAGTCCATTTCTCTCCATCTACAGTTGACGCTTTGTTCGAATGGAGAACTTGGCTCATTTGATAAGTTCCTTGTTCTTCAAATCTTCAGGTTCGTTTGTGTTTAGATCGCCAAGACTATGTCCGTGCACAAATACTTTCGAGAAAGATAAGTCCTAGAGTTTTTGAAGCTGATACTTCAAAAGAAAAGAAAAAGCCAAAAGAAGGTGAAGCCATTGTCGAAGAGGCTCCTGCTGATATTCCATCATTGTTGGAGTTGAAAAAGATATACTACCAATTAATGATCAGGCATGCACCATTTTGATTTTCTATTTTCTGATATATTAGCACATCATATTTGTATTAGGAACGGAGTATAAGTGCATTCACAGAACTGGAACATATGAAATGGATGCACACAATTATGCAGACATGTATATTCATATACAATAGGTATCTTAAGTTGGAGTTTACAAGGCTAAATTCGGTGCAGGCTTTGGCCCTTTGCTATTGTCTCTAATTGGATCCTGATCTGGGTAACTGGTTGATTGGCTTTCAATAATTGCTTCCCTTATGCATAATTCTACTTTGTAGTGCAACAGTCATTCCGTGAAGCACAAGACTTTGCTTTTATGAAGTTTATCAATAGTGTTCTGTTAAGCTGTTAGTTCCTGTTGAGAATGGGATACTTCAGATAAGAATTTGATTAGTTGCAGTGTAAATTACTTGGTCTACTTGAAATATGTGGTTTCATAAATCATAATCATATGAAGTCACATGGCATGACATATTCTCCTCTCCTATCTTGTCCTGTCTTGTTTATTTTGCAAGATTCGGACTTATAAATGCTCCATTGACAAAAGTATTCACTCATTTTTCCTTCTGGAGATGCCAACACGCATGTTGTTTTATTATCTAAGCATAGCGGCTTACTGCATTGGCATTTAAAATTAATTATTTGTAATTTTTGATGTTATAGCATTTTGATCTTCAGCCACTAATTTGAAGAAACCATAAAAGGTACTAAAACCTTCATTCATCAGGTGTCTACTGAATTCTGAACGTGGCCATAATTAAGTTATTGGCAAGAAGATTATTTTTCATATACCACCAGTTTAAATGGAGCATACAGTACATAGACAAAGAGGAAAACTATAAGGCCAATAAATCTGCCTCACATGTATCCATGGATTCTTCGAAATCACTTGACTTGAAAATAGTTTATAAAATTTCAAGAGTTCAGGAACGGATTGATGATATTTGATGTATATACACTGGTATTGATTAATTGTCATTTCCTGTAGGTATTATGCACATAGCAACAATTATCTTGAGATATGTCGATGTTACAAGTCAATATATGAGATTCCCTCTCTGAAAGAAGACCCTGCTCAATGGATACCGGTATGATCAACTAATTTGTGCATTGTCCAATGCTATTGATTGTAATTACTTCCAAGTAACTTGTATTCCACTGAATGAGCTTTTAAATTTCTGTAGGTTTTGAGAAAAATATGCTGGTATCTAGTCTTGTCTCCTCATGATCCCATGCAGTCAAGCCTTCTTAACTCAACTCTGGAGGATAAGAACCTTTCAGAAATTCCTAATTTCAGGTTAATGCTTTATAATAAATTTATGGTTATTCCTTTCAATTTCTTTGCCTTCATATGCTACTCATTCTGATACTTGCTCTACCCTGCCATAAGGTTACTGCTGAAACAACTAGTTACCATGGAGGTTATTCAGTGGACAGCTCTTTGGGACACATTCAAAGATGAATTTGAGAATGAGAGAAACATGCTTGGCGGATCTCTGGGTGATAAGGCAGCTGAAGATTTGAAACTCAGAGTGATAGAACATGTAATGCTCCTAAATATTACATATGTTTTCTCATGCTCTGTGATTCATACACTGCTTTCTTCGCTGATATCACTGTGATATACTGCTTATGCCAATTTAAGTCTATTTCTTTTCATGCAATGCATATGATTTCAAATGATTTTATTGCAGAACATCCTTGTTGTCTCAAAATACTACTCGCGGATAACCTTGAAGAGGCTTGCAGATCTGTTATGCCTTACTGTCCAGGTCTGTCTCCATTTGATCTGTGATATGCATTTCCTGTAAAACTCTAAGATCTATGAATTACTTCCGTCTTTTAATGACATTAGCAAAATGGAACTAGAGCAAGAACATAAAGATGTAATGAGCCATAATTTGCAAATAATTCATATTTTTGTTCAGATTTTCTTCTTTTTGAGAAAGAAAAGTAACATTGTAAATTTGCATACCCTATACAATATTTTTGTTTGGTCTGTGATATATTTAGATGATTTGGGAAGAAAGTGACTGCCCTTTTCTTTTGAATTTATAGTGGCCTTCTCTTGTATCCTTAAATCCCTCCATCATTTTGGACATGTCAAGTTGTAAGGTTGCCCTTTACGCATGCACCTGTAGTTTGATTGGGTGAATTTGGTTCCTTCTTGCTGATAGATGTAATGCCCAAACCTGGCAAATAAACACAGAGACTGGGGATATTATATTGAAAGGGTAAAACGTGAGATGTGATAAAGGAAGCACTTGCCTTGCTCTTTGCTAGTCTAAAGTTTCTGAATTCTGAAATTGATGGCCAAGTCTTTGACTGTTCGATGATTAAGTTTTTAAACTAATTGTTTTTTTTTTAAAGTATCTTTGAGGATAATGTCTTCCTTTTTGTACTTTCATCTTTAAACTTTTAGTTATGGGTTTAATTTAGAGCCATATTTTCATATTGGAGCACGACTTATCCAAGAAAATTGGACATTACCTACTATTCTCGCAGTGTACATATATATATATATATGTCATAAGTCAGATAATAGGATAATGCTGGTTGGTATTGGCCAGCATCATGATATTATCAGTCTAATTCCATATTGTGAACAATAATATTAGATTCTTGGTATAATGAACAACAACATAACCGTTAACGGAACTTGCATTTTCCTTGGTATAGATGCTTATTTAATATTTGCTGTTCCTTACAGAGTTAAGCTTGAGAATAATTTGGTGTTTAACTTCAACAGTTTATGTGAGTCTCTGCTTGCACTTATAAGTGGTTATTTTCTATATGCACTATTCTATAACTTCCGTGATATTTTTGGAATTATAATGCATTTGTACCACCAATGATATTCCCGACAGTTGACTATGTGGAACACCACCTATTGATATTAGCCAAACTACAGTTTTGAACCATGGTATCTTTCCATGTGCTTTTTTCCTATCTTCTTTGTTCATAGCATTCTCATTCTTATGGCAGGAGGCTGAAAAACATCTCTCTGAAATGGTTGTGTCCAAAGCATTAGTGGCAAAGATCAACAGACCTATGGGTGTGATCTGTTTCCAAACAGTCAAGGACAGCAATGACATTCTAAACTCATGGGCAATGAACTTGGAGAAGCTGCTCGACCTTGTAGAGAAAAGTTGCCACCAAATTCACAAAGAGACAATGGTCCACAAAGCCGCACTCAAAGTCTGAGACGTTAATACTTGGAGAGGTTGGGAATCTTTTTTCTGCTTTTGTTGCCATTCAGAACAAATTCCTTAACTTAGAAAGTAAGATTGGCTTGACGTTTCCTGAGACAAAATTGATCATGATTCGTCTCGCAGGTACTGTTTTACGTCTGTCCTAATGACTCTGGGCAGGAACCAGGACGAACCTTCATTGCTACTGCACCTACTTTCCCATCATTTGGCTCTTGACATCAAATTGGTTCCAAGTACTTTCTAGTGCTTTTACTTTTAAAATGATTCATGTGCTGTATTACACTTGGTCCTCTTGGACGAGTAGGGTCAGGATGCTTTTGCCCATATGCTGGAACTTATCATATATCAGCAGAAATGTATGTTATTTCGGAAATGTGGGATTTGCAAATCGTATATACTTGAGTGAATACGTGATAGTTAAGAGTTCCCTGCGAAGCTCTTATAGCTTCTTTGAGGAGTGATTCTGCATCTTGTGAGCTCTTAATGTTCAAGAACCTTATATTGTTCACCTCTTCCAGAGTATACTATCCTTGTAATTTCCGACAAATAGCATGGCCCAAACCCTCGAATCCAATATTCCCTCATCTCAGTGTGGTTTCCCAAGCAAGGCTTTGCTATTCTTGTTACTTTTTGAGTACCTATTTGAGACTTCCAATGCTAATTAACAACTTTTTCAATGGCTTTTCTAGCTCGCTTCCCCAGTTTCACACAACTTTTTGTTTTTTCACATTGCTATTTGATGTGTTTCAATTCATGAGAAACTAGATAAGCTGTGAAGTGTCATTTATTCCTCATCTTAACGAAAAAGGGCCACTTCCAAGTTCTTCTAAGGTTCCATTCATACACATCCTATACTTTTGAGTTTTCTCAAAGCCCCATCGAAATAGTAGTCCAGGTAGTGATGCACCGCATTTGCAAGATCTTGGAATCGAATTGATTTAAATATAAATATGCTTGGTGGGATAGATTTCTTCTGCATCTTGTGGGTTCTAGCGATGGATTGACCCTTTGTTCGCGTTTAAGAAATTGCATCCAATATTATTTCAATATTTCAAAGCATAATTTAATATTATATGTATATTTTTCTATTTGTAAAACATCCTAGCCATCAAAGGTGTTCAACGACCCACGAAACATGACTATTGTGGTCGTAGCATTTGATTTTTTTTTTTAATTACTTTTTTTAAGAATAAAGGATCTCATTTCCCCATGTTTGGACAAGGCATTTCTTGTAACATAAAACTTCTGTGAGCATGTTGTATTTTCTATGTCAATACGTATATATAGATATCATTAGTGTGTATATCTTAATTAAAATAGAGGATGCAATATAAATTAAAAATAAAAATCCAATTCGTGTCCGAAGGGGAAGAATGGTTTTTGCCTTTTTGGTATATCAATGCTGTGGCATACACACTTCTAAGTTCTAACAACTCAAAGTTAATAAACGCAGAAACTTTTTGTATTGTGATTAAAAGCTAAAAATCATCCGACACACTATCTATGACTATTATATCTTATGTCTTTTAGATAGAATTTCAAACTCATAATTTTCAAGAAACTCAAATGACAAGAAACCCATCCTATATATATTCCTTAAGACATGAATAGCTGAGATTGGGACAATAACTCTTTTTTCTTATTTATCCTTCCCTTTAAAATGATAAACACAAATACGTACTAATAATTTCAGCTACTGAAAGAAAAATCCAAAATATAACACTAATTATCATCCAGGTGAGTATGATCATGGCTTGTCTCCCTCCAAGAAAAATCAGCTCCACCTCCACTACCCTGACTCCTCTCCTGCCGGAGACCGCTCTCCGGTGGCTGAGAAGCTGGGAAAAACATCGGAAAAGGAGCTGCCGGCGATGGATAAGATTCAAGAAAACCTGAAGGATAGAGCATTAGTTCATCTATCAAGCTACTTGAATCCCTAGCTGCCTGCCTTTGTATATCATCAAGAGTCATAACTCCTGAGCTATAATTCATATTATACTGAGCTTGGCTGTGCACAATGGGCTCAGCTGAAGTTGATACCGCAGCCATTCTACTAGGATCAGAATAGTATTGAATCTGCTGCTGCTGCTGATGATGATCATGAACTGAAGACGATGACGGTGAGTGGTGGTGGACGAGCCTCACGTTTTCAGGAAAGTTGAGTTTGGCTTTGTTGCCTCTAAAGCGGAGGGCTGCCTCATCGTAGGCCCTGGCAGCTTCCTCAGCTGTGTCGAACGTGCCTAACCACACCCTAGCGGCTTTGTAGGGGTCCCTTATTTCCGCAGCCCATTTGCCCCACGGCCTCTGCCTCACCCCTCGATAACGTCTCCCGATCCTTGGGGCTCCTCCTGATGACTCTGTGCTGGTTTCTTGATGGTATGTGGGAGTGTAGGTGTAGACTGCTGATTCTGTTGATGTTATGATGCTTGTCCTTATCATGCTTCCGCCTGCAGCTTCTGCACTTTGTGTGAGAGTGATGCATTACATTCTTGCTTCATTAATGTCAACTATATTATGTTATGTTTATTACAAATGAATGCTAATTTCTGTGGTCTTATGTTGTAGGAATATAACATTATCATAAATTCACAATAATCAATATATAATTCAATAGATTGAAATGAGAATAATAGTAAATATATTATGTAATGTTTATTCCTTTTTGTAGTAAAATTTCATCCATGCAAATATCAAGTCCCTTTTTTTTGTTTTCCCTTCTTCTTTAGAGATAGAGATTAAATAATTAAATACCTAACAATGATGCTCCCAAGCTAGGATTTCCAATGGAAAAATGATCACTATATCCCCTGCAAACTCTGGAAACAGATGAATCAGAAAACTGCTGATCCCCACCACCACTGCTCAGCTCATCACGTCCCCTCTTGCATGCAGATGAAGAAGAACCACCACCAGCACCACTGCCTCCCGCGGCAGCTACTCCCTCCACCGCATCTTCACTCACATCTCCGGCCACCACATGAGCCAAAGCTGATACCATAGCTGACATCTCCTGCTCCCTATTCATCCCAGAAAGCATAGGGGAAACCAATGACTCCAGCAACTCATTCCTCCCATCAAACACCTCGTCTTCATCTCCATTCTCACCCCGGTAAAAATCCTCCCTTTGATTCGCCACCTTGAACACACACATGTAAGAATCCAACTACATAACAACACGTACTCCACAGATTTCTATTATAATATATGTTCTAATTAACAACCATGAAACAAGAATATACTTTTCAAACAAGAACAAGAACAAGAAATGGTGCTCGCTTGTTTCTTCAAGAACCAGCCCACCATTGGACCTTCTTGAACAGACCGTTATATAGACATAAAGTTCGGAGTTGAATTGGTGTTTCTTTTTTCTTTTTTCCCCTTTTTGCCCATTAAAAAATCCGCCGCCAATTTAATTAAAAAGAATTTGGCTTCGATCTTCACAGTGAAGCAAGAATATGCAGACAAGAAGTGATGGCTTTCTTACATGCTTTTGGATTTGGTGGGGTTCCTGAGTTTGACTAGGTTTCGTTGAAGACGACAAGTGGGCTGAAGTTCATTAAAGATTTGGTTTTTGTAGAAAAATTGAGAACAAACCAAGGAGGGAGGTGGGGGGGGGGGGGTGGTCAAAGGCGGAGAGGTATGAATTCACACGCAGGAATGAGGGTATCTAAGAACCCAAAACACGGTTTCGATTTCTTGTGTCGGCGGTGGAGTGGCGGAGCCGACATCAAGTAACGCCAGCCCAGTTTGGCTTTTGGGTGTAATAATTAATATGTACAGCAGCATGTGATTGATTATGACAGTGGTTAAGAAGATCATCAGAGGTGATTAAAGAAAAGGTTCTAATTTGCTGTCAAAACGACATGTTTAATGTTGTTTGGGTTTCCTTTTGTGGAGAATTTCATGCAACCACCTTTGATTTTTTTTTTTTTTTTTTTTGAGGAAACTACCTTTGATTATTGGATACATCAAAAAGATTTTTATAATTTGTTATAATTATAAATATTTTATTTTTATTTAAAAGATTATAAATAATCTTTCTGAAATTAATAACCTTCTAACAAATTCTTTTAAGTGACAATCCATTACAGACGTATAATTAGTTTTAAGGGTATTTGTAATTTTTTAAATAATAAAAAATTATTTATAATTTTTTTAAATAATAAATAAGTATTCATAATTATGATAGATTTAACGATCAGCTTCTCATGATGTGAAACGTCTAAATTGGGATTAATATTTAAAATGCTAGATTATGTCAAGATTTTTTGGGATTTATTACAATTATAAATACACTATCGTTGCTTGAAAAATTATAAATATTTTTCTAATATTTGCGTAATTTTTAAATGTACGTTCAGAACTGTTAATTTTATCCTTGTTGCATTTCTTTAAAAAATCAGATCATGTGGATGAAAAATTATAAAATAGTATATACAAATCATCCACTTAGTCTATAAAACAATTTTAATTCTTTTAAAAGAATTATAATTCATAGCCCACAAAAGATATTTCGATCAATTCACCGTAAAAATATATATAGAAATCTAACAAATATTAATGACTGAACTATTTATTAAACAACTATTAAAATAAAAAATATATATTAATAATTTTTTAAATAACGAGATAATATTTAAAATAATGTCAAACCTCATTAAAATATTTTGAAAACCATAAACTCAACGGTTGGCGGTGGGGTTTTGAAATTGTAAGAGGGAGAAGTCAAATTCCGTACTCTTGAAATGCCACAATTAGTGTGTCTAATAAATCTTGGCTGTTGAATAAATGTGGGCCATATTGCATTTTAGTCCCTGTATTTTTCCAAAATAACTAAATACTTCTTTATATTTTAAAAATAGACTAATTCTCTCCCGTTCGTGGTTTAAGAAACCCTTCGCAAAACTGTAATGTATTTTTGTAATAATAATTTTATTTGTTATAATTTAAAATTATACATATAATGTATTTAAAATTGGTTCAGCCCTTTAATTTTTTACAAATTTAATTATTGAAATGAATTGATTAAAATTCTATTATTTTTTATATATTTAAAAAAGATCCAATGACCATTAAAGTAAAAAATAATATATAATAGGTAAGTGCATAACGGCCATTTGAAAAAAAAAAAAAAAATAACACCGTCACATGTATTTAACATAGAAAGACAAGTGAGCTACGTTGAAGAAAACAAAGAGATTTTTTCATTTATTATTTAATAATAAATACATCTTTAGCTGAATTTTTAAAATACTTGGGGGGTTTTATGCAATTTTTGCAATAAATGTATCCCTTTGACAACTATCTATATTATCAAAATAATTACTTATTAATTTATTATTTAAAAAAATAGTGTTTTTATTTATGATTTTCATTTCTGAACTGTTTAAATTAAATTGATTTAAAACCAAAAGTTATAAGCAGTTGCTACCATTTTCTGCAGCTTATAAAATTGTAAATATTTAGTTGTTTCTTCAAACTCTACTATTTCGTTTTTTATATTTTTGTACTTTTGTAATTTTTTGATAAAAATTACACTTATACCCTTCTAAAAATGAATTATATTTTTTAAAAAAAAAAATTAAAATTACACTTGCTTCCCGTTATACCTCGCCCACTTCCAATAGGGTTTGTATGAAAAATGTTGACGTCAACAAAAATATTACGTAAATTTTTAATTTCTCATTTAATATTCTCATGTAATAATATTGTACTTATAAGGGGATAAATGTACAATATATATATGGAGTGAGGTTAAAATTATTATATTTTTTTCTTATAAGTATAAAATTATCAAACGCGAATGTCAAATAAAGGGTAAAATTAAAAATTTATACAATTATTTTGCTAGCGTCAGAATTTTTCTTTCAAATCATAATAAAGGGGGCGCAGGTGTAAACAGTGAATAGTCGAATAGGATGTAAGTCTAATTTTAAATTTTTTTTGGAAGAAAGTATAATTTTATATTTTAAAAATAGAGTCTAAATGTAATTAACCCTAACTTTTTATAATCTATTTGCACCATAAAAATAAAAGCTATTGCAAAGATCGAAGATATAATTTATACTAATCTTTTTTTTTAAAAAAAAAATATCTCATTTTCACCCACGTATAACAGTTATTTGCACCACAACATTAATTTTTTAAATTTTAAAAAATGCCCTTATGTATTTTCAACCATTCCTGATCAAATTCTTCTTCTTATGAATATGATCTATACTATCTATCCATACTAATATGAAAAATTCAAACATATCAATTTTTTTTTTGTGTCGACAATATTCCTAAATAGTTTTACTTATTTATTTATTTTTAAATATGATGTATTGATTTATATATCTTTTTTTATTTATAATATATTTTAAAATGTAAACAATTATCTATTATATGCACGCAAGGTCAATTTGCAATAACGGCTAGTATTTTAAAAAAATACTCTACACTCATAAATGTCTGTTAGTGACATCGCTGCATCAATTTTTAAATATGATAATAATACCCCTAATTAAATAATTTTATAAATTAACTATAATTATTTTTTTTTTACAAAAATAACTCCATATCATTTTAACACCACTATATTAATTTTTCTTATCGTGTTGATAATATTTTAATTGGTATTTTTTTAAAAATATAATTTATATATTTTATTTTTATTTATAATATATATTAAAATATAAAAAAAAATTATTTTTTATATGCATGCAAAAATTTCGTTCCACGACAACAACAGAGTTAAAGAAAAAAATAGCGGATGGTGGTCCACTGGTCCTCGTGCAACAACAGGTTTGAGTAATTGAGTGCGGGACGATGGTTGCACCACACATGACGTGGACGTATTTGAGTGAGACACGCTGACGGTGTTGGAGATGATTTAGAGTGGACCTGAGCGGTAGAGGGTACATTGTCAACGTTGACTCCAGTCAATCCCACTATTAGTTTTACTGCGACCGTGCAACGCGGTTCACGCTATTATCAAACACCCCCCACCACCCCCACCTTTTTTTGTTCCTGTTTTTTTTGGGAATAATTAGACTGTTTTTTCCCTGAAATTTGGTACTAACAAAAAATCCAAAACTAAAATTATCATATCAAAAGTTTTTGTTCAAATTCATCAATATTAATAAAAATATTAGGAATAATTACATTCTTCTTTTATGAGGTTTGGTGCAATTACATATAGATCTCGTGTAGCTTGAAAAATTACATTTAGCACTCTTGAAATTTAATTCTGTCTAACAAATAAGTCTCTCCGTTAGTAAAAATTCACAGAATTTGCTGATATTAACCAAAAATATTGAAAAAAAAATCGATATTTATCTCCGACTGATTTATTACTGATTTTTGCATGTCAAATAAATTTTTTATGACCAAATTACCTTCATGCATCTTCACGTGTTAGTACATGTGAGGAGGTATATTTTCACTGTTATAAGGGTAGTTTAGTCAGAAAAAAATTATTTTACTTTCAATAAGTTAGTAATAAGTCAATCGAGGGTAAGCATCAATTTTTATTCAGTTTTTTTTTTTATTAATATCAACAAGTTTTATGAAATTTGCCAAACGAAGCAAACTCCAATGATGCTAGATGTAATTTTTCAAACCACAAGAAGTTTGCGTGTAATTAGACCAAATCTCATAGGAGGGGATTGTAATTATTAATTATGATAAATTTTAAAAAACTAGGTTTAATTCCTAGTGTGTTGGTAAACCTACATTGAAAAACTGAGCAATGCTTGAATGGGATTTGGTGAAATCAACATCCTATTGTCGTTGAATTCCCTTAATTAAGATTATCACAATAAGTTCAACTTCATCTAACCTTACAATATATATATATATATATATATATATAATGATGATGGCCACGATCATAATAATAATTGGCTTAAAGGCAATTTTCGTTCCCTAATTTCAGGCCATTCTCATTTTAATCCCCTAAGTTACTAGGGTTCCATTTTGGTCCCGTAAAATTGAAAAAATCTCAATTTTGGTACAAATTTGGTCGGAAAGTTGAGTTACTCGCCGAAAAAAGTCACATGTCAGGCATGTAGTTGGGGCTTATATTATGATTGGCTGGAAAAGATGATGTGGTGAAGACGTGACCTGAAGTTAGGGGACGAAAATTGCCTTTAAGCCTTTTATTTTCAGCCAATCACAATACAAGCCCCAATTTAAAAAGTCAAGACTTTTTCCGGCGAGTGACTAAACTTTCCGACCAAATTTGTCTCAAAATTGAGAATTTTTCAATTTTACAAAACCAAAATGGAACCCTAGTAACTTAGAGGACTAAAACGAGAATGACTTGAAGTTAGGGGATGAAAATTGCCTTTAATCCATAATAATTAGTATATATGACACTCATTGTGTGCACAATTAATTTAAAATTTTAAAAATATATATATTAATTGGATCGATAATTTTTTTAAAAAATTATTGAACAAAAAAGTGAGAGAAGAAATATATATATATATATATATATATATGAAAGTTGAGAAGGAAGAGAAAAATGAAAATTAATAAATGAATTATAAAAATAAAAAATAACAGACAAAAATGTGCTCTTTACTTATATAATTATAATAACAATAATGACAATAATGATAATAATAATAATAATAATTCTGTTCATGAGATTACAAATAATTGACTTTTTATTAAATTCAAGGTGGGACTAATTTTGCATGAAGTTTTTCAAAATCGTGTTTTGAAGATTTGATCTTTCTTTTTTAGAAATAATTCGAGTGGAAGTTGACATTAATTAATAATCGCAAAAATATACACAATAATAGATAACTACAGATACCAAAAAAAGTCAAAGTTGATTATCCATAATTCATATCACACTACAAACAAATATAATATTTAATCATAGAAAGTCGCCACAGTTAATAATAAAATACCATAATAAATAGTCATCGACAACGACCACGGAATAATTGTTGGTCGTAATTTTTATTAGGGTGGTTAAGTTAAAACATTTGTCATGACTAAAAGCCATGACAAATATTTTTACCATGGATCTTAGCCGTTGCGAATGATTTTTTCATGGTGGAAAAGCTAAGAGTTTGTTTCGTTGTGTTTTCAATGAGATCTTTTCCACTTTTCACTGTTTGGGTAGGTGGGAATTTGTTTGATCAAGTCATTTTTAGTGAGAATACATTCCTATTTTAATTCTCAATTTTAAATTTATATAGGTCACATGGGCTTGTTATAGTTGTCTTTCTGTCATATAAAAAATACATATACCTATATTTAACATTCTCACACCTATATACCTATATTTGAAAACAATTAATCCAAACATATTCTCAGTTTTCGCACAAAAACCAATAAAGCATTTTTACACATTTTCAATTGTTGGAAACTGAAAATGAAAATGAAAACACAACCAAACGGGCTTTAATTGTTTGTGTCGGTTTTTTATTTTAACCGTGGTTAATAATAGTTATATACCATGATTTTTACCCATAATTATTAATATTATAGTTAATAGTAATTCTTTTCTAGTGTCACTACAATAAAATAAATTATCTCCTGTATTACAAACGACGATAGTAAAATAAAATCGATGCAAAAATTTAAATTTTTACTATAATTAATCAATATCTACCATATTTTTATCTGTGCTAAAATATTTATTAGAATTTTTAATTATAACTAATATTTTAATCTTATTTGCAGAAATAACATCAAGGTTATAAAATTCATGGTTTTTTTTTATTTTATTTTAATGAAATTAATTTGGCTGGGAAAAGAACAATACATACACTTATCCACTTCATTGTTTTGACACTTATACCAAAAATAAATAAATTAAATCCAAAATTTGACTTTGATTTATTCATTTCTGTCCACCCAAAAAATAGTCAATATTACATTATTTTTTGCCCTTTTGCTCAAGTGGCATGCCATGTAGATTTGTGTACAAAAATCCTCTATTGCAAGTGGTTTGAAAATTAAATATTTTTTTAGAAAATAAAGAATAAATTCATATATATTTAAAAAAATCTCTATTATTTTAAAAATATTCTTTAATATTTTGCAATTAAAATCTTCGTATTTAGATATATAGACACTTAGAAGAAATTAATTCTATAAATTACTATTTAACCATTACAAACTAATTAAGTACATCAATAATTGCGTAAAAAAGTATATACTAAAACATGATATATTAAAGATTAAGGTTAATTATACTTAAATCCCTCTTAAAATATAAAATTTTATTTTTTCAAAAAAAAAAAAAATTAAAATTGCACTTACGGCACCGTAAAAAATTTTCTGTATACACATGACTGACTCCCTTCCACTAGGATTTGAACGAAAAATATTGACTTCAATAAAAGAATTATATAAGTCTTTTATTTTTTTGCCCCACATCTAATATTTTCATATATGTTTTTGTACTTATAAGAAGAAATTCCCGTTATAAGTACAAATTTACTACATGAGAATGTGAAATAAACAGTAAAAAATAAAAAATTTACGTAATTTTTCTTTTTTTGTTAAATTTAGCATTTCTCATTCAAATTGTATAAAAAGGGATCAGATATAAATGGTGAATTTTCGAAACGGATGTGAGTATAATTTTATATTTTTTTAAAAAAATTGAACGTAATTAATTCTGAAAAATTATTATAGAAAAGACAAAGACTAGCGTACAATGTGAAATTCAAATTCCGAATTTTTTATTACATAAAGATCGGACACCTACCTAATTTAATTTTGAGATTGAAAATTTGAAATATAGATTTTAATTATGGGATGAACATGTTGCACGTTCATAAAGTTGGACAAGAATTCCCCAACCACATGGTTGAGGGTATTTTGGTACTTTTTTGACTGACTACTTGATGGCCAATTAGATTAAAAACAGTGGGTTGAATAGGTCTCACAAACTTCCCAACTAATTCTCTTTATCTTGTAGTTAGACTTTGAATTTAATATTAAGAATTAGAATTAGAATAAGAAAATGTACCAAGAGAAAGAATATATACAAACAAGGGAAGAATTTAGGCGCATGGATATAAAATTTTCAAGGATCATTACACCAGTAGTGTTTGAAGTTTGGTGTAATTATATATAAATTTTTTGAACTTAAATAATTACATTTAGTGCTTCTGATATTTGTTTTCGTCTAATAAATAGGACTCCTGATGTTAGTAAAAAAAAATTTCTTTTTTTTTACCAAAGTATCCTTATAAGAGTAAAGATGTACGTCCTCACATGTATTAATGTGTGAAGATATACAAGAATAGTTTGTTCATAAAAGTATGAAAAAATTATTAGCATAGTCCACTAACAACGCCTGATATTAATTTTAGCCCTTTAAATTTACTCATTTTAGTTTTAATCCAGTAACTTTCAAAATTATTTAAGTTAGTCATTGGGCAAAATTTCGAACAATTTTACCCCTATGCAACTTTTAAAGAACAGTTTAGTCCATATCCACTCATTTTGCATTTTATTGCTATGCTCGCAGAGAATGGTATCAGAACCTAGGATTATTAAAAAAATATTTGGTTATATTATATTTAAATATTTTTACCAGAAATGGAGGAGACTTTTCAAAAGTATGGAACCAAAAGAAAATTCGAGTTACAATGACACTAGGGAATATTTTCAAACTCTGAAAATACAAAGAAGGGATTTTCTTATGGAAATTCTTAAAAAATGTGACAACAGTCCAAGAAGGATGACTTGGATCTTCTCACGGAAGAAGACATAGAGGATTGGTCGTGGAATTTTGCAGTTCGCCAAATACTACTAGGAAATGCGATGAGGCACTTACACTCCACTGAAGTTCATGGTAGAATACCAGCAAGGATTTCCTTGATCGATACAGTTCTAAAAGTTATTACTAAAGTAACTAAGTGAAAAAACTCGAGTTGAATACCTTGAAAATCTCTCAAGATCTAAGAGAAATCCAAAACACCGTTCAAGACTATTGACATAGGTTTGTACATACACCTATGAAAAGAGAAATCATGAGCCAGAAGATTGAAGATCCTCCCAGATCTACAAAGGATCTTGCAAATATAAAGTTTGAAGTTACAGATCTAAGGAGAAACCAAAGGCAAACCCCTGAAACATCCAGATCTCGACAACTACGAATTAGAGATGTCTTTGGACCAATATCTCGTCCGCATTAGAAGGGAAAGGACTGAATCCTTTTCTCAACTTGGAATTGTGGACTTGGTTAACATTCAAAGCAATGAAATCGCTCCAGCATTACCACCGCCGAAGGGAAGTACAGGTGCGAATGATCCTCCATAGGATAATCCACTGAGAGAAAGTACGGATTTCCATACCAACGCCGCCTTGACGTTCATGGCAACCAGATTAAAGAGAAAATTCAAGATGGAATCTAAGGCAAGTGCCTGAAAGTATACCTTGGGCAAGGACAATGCTTCAGCCTTTGCATCCATACGTCACCATACTCAGCCTTGATGTCATTGACTTCCGAAACATCGAGAAGCTAATAAATAAATGGGTTGCAACCATGAAGATAGCAACAACTATCCTAGAACTCAACAAACAAAACTTCATAAGATCATTGGAGTTAAGCTTGGAGGGTTTTATGAAGATCGGATGGAAAGATATCCTAGAAGATACTAAAGCTAGTATCATTGCCGGAGAATTTAAAAGTGCAACGACAGAAAGGCTAGGAAGGTTTATCAAGATACACTTCATCGGAGATGAATACTTTGAAGTAAGTAGAACAGAAAAGGGTAGAGAATAGGCACAAGCTCTCTTTGGCCTTGAATTAAAGAGTATTTACCAGTAGACGAATATATCTATTGATTTCGCAAGTATTTCTTTCGGAATAGAGTAGCAACAGAAGTAGCCGCTCCCATGTTCTTTGCAAAGATCTGCAGTCCATGGAGAGAAATATTAATCTAATCTTACAAAGTACCCGAAGGACAACTGGATTCAGTAGCAAGGGGGATGTCTTTTCTCAAAGATAAACTGAAGGTTTAGTGTTATTAAGCATCCATCCAAAAGAACATGAAGAGATTGAGAGTTAAGATCAAACGACCCCCTCTCTATTGTGATAATAATAATTTTTTCACTATTATAAGAGAATCAAGTGAACCAAGGAAGAGGAAGAAATAGAGTAGTGACTCATACCTCAGGAGTTCCAGAAAATCCTCTTTTGAAGGAAATCATGATGGTCCAGATCAAAGGCCAGATGCTACAAATATGGATAGAAAACATGACCAACAACGGCTTCATCTCAAGGATCTAGACGAGTAGATGCGAGATCCGCGAGAATAACTCCTACAAAGAGAACTTACAGATGAGCCAATACTAGAGCCAATGAAAGTTCAAAGATTGTAACTGCTAGATATGCGGAGCAAAGAGACATACATCTCCAGACTGCCCCTACAGAAACATGGTGAATTATGAAAATTTGAAGCCATTAATGACATCCTTGATACAGTTTACTATGACGATTTGGTATCGGTATACCAATTTGAAAACCTTCCCTTAGATGAAAGTGTCTATGAGGAAGAAATAGAGACTAATTCGGATGGATCTTCAACTGAATCAGAATAACCACAACAAAAGAGATAGGCTTTAAACCTGTGAAAGTCTGTCGGGATTCTTTTCAAGGATGACGGTGTCAAACAAAATTATGAAAAGAATCATTTCTCAAGACTCTAATCTCAGCCCATACGATGGATTTAGGATTGGAGGAATTGGTAGAGTCCTCAACCAAATAGAACTGAACCAAATGAAGCATCACATAATTTACAATGTAAGTTCAGGTGAAATTGCTATTCTTATGCAACTTACTAGCAATCTGATGGAAATCCAACTTATTCCTAAGGAAGAAATTCTTGAAGAATTAAGTAAACTTAGAGAAAAAAGTATGTTACTACGAAATGAATCCACATAGGAACTATTAAATTAGTAATAAAAGCAACTTTTTAAGGAAAAAATTGATTCAAAAATATATTTATCAATAATGGATAGAAGAATCAATAACCTGAGATATGGATGTCTTGGAACAATGATAGGTAATATTTATGCAGCAAAATTAATATTTGATATTCACCCAGGACTACATACAACCTAGCTGACCAATATTTCAGTCGTGTCTTGACCCTTTATCAGAATTTTAAGAGAAAATATATTATGAAAGAAGAAAACAGATCATATTTTATAATCTATGGAATAGCTTACGCCATTTTCAATACACATCATTCAGATCTATTTCTTAGGAAAGAGTATATTAAGATTTCTAGATTTTTGAATGAATTTGCCAAGAAAATGACACCAGATCCAACAAGGATACCTAAAATGGGTGGTGTTGATATCGTTATAAAGGATCACCTAGTTTTAGATAGAACACTTAGCTCTAAAACTGAGTTTAGTAGCAGAATGTCCTTTTCAGAAGATAAGATCACAGGCTACAAATGAAAAGAGGAGTTGCTAAAAGCCTTAACTCTTCAAACGATTAGGGTAGATAATATAAACCTTAGATGCCCTGAAGGCTGGAAACAAATTCAAGTTATATTTGACATCACTGAGAAAGAAAATTATTTTCCTTGTGATAACTTGTATCATTTGTAGCAACATGTTATTGGTAAATATGAAGTTATGATAGAAATAGTAGGCCCAGATATCATGGTTGCAGGATAAGAAAATGAAAGTATGAAGTTGGGGTTAAGTTTTCTCGAAGATCATAAACCATGAAAAAGGTAACACTATGGAATTCAGCCTTGATCGTGTCACCATAAGGATTGAATGACTAATCCCTTTCTATATACATATGTTGGTATGATATATGATCAATATAAGATAAAATATTTTGCAGTTTATAGTGATTCAAGATCAGGAATTTGCACATCAAAACTTGGAGTTCTCCTTTGAGAAACTATGGAAACCTTACCCGTTATTACAGGAAGGGGTTTTTCATTGAAAATCCTAATACTCAATAAGGGAATGCGAGAAGCAAAACTAATGATTGAAGGAGCATTTGGAACAACTTTGTACAGGGTAAAAACGCCTCCTATCTACTTTCATGATACATATGCAGATATTTTGCTAGGAAATAATTTTATTCAAACCTTTTGCAAAATATGTACAGGATAATAACAAAAAATTTGTTGATTTTTGCTACTAACTGTGGTAGTAAGATACAGATTTTGTAAAGAGAAAAAGGCATTTAACAGGATAATGCCCATAATTTTTTACAGCAAACATGATGATTATGACGATGCCAAATTAACTCATCCGAAAATATAGGATAAGTGAAAAATTGGTAAAGCTCTTTTGTCTTTCAAGCAATAGGACCTAAGCGATAGCAATAGTTTCTACAAGGCTTTTGAAGAAAAAATTAGGAATCTCAAGGAAGCATTGCATGAGATAAAGTTATAGGAACATATTGTGGAAAGGATTCGCAATTTTCTTGATATCTTGAAATATAAGAAGCAACTTTAAAGCTTATTGGGAATTGTTAATTTTGCAAGAATCTTTATCGAGGATCTTGCGAAGTACAAAAAGGATATTTGACAACTTTTGAAAAAACGGAGAGTTCAAAGTGAAAACGGGAGGAAATTTACACGTAAAGAGTTCATGAGCTAAAATAGGTTTGCAATAACCTGCCCAAACTTGTTATCCCACAGGACGAAGACGAATTAGTACCTCTATACAAGACGCCAATGATCATGAACTCTTTACGTGTAAATTTCCTCCCGTTTCCACTTTGAACTCTCCGCTTCTTTCAAAACTTGTCAAAAATCCTTTTTGTATTTCGCAAAAATAGGTTTGCAACAACCTGCCCAAACTCGTTATCCCACAGGACAAAGATGAATTAGTACCTCTATACAAGATGCCAATGACTATCGATGGTCAATCGTGCTCATGAAAAATCCGTCTCCTGGTGAAGAAGCATGGAGATACACAGGAGGATTGTTCACAGAACAACAAGTCCAAGTTTGGTACATCAATGAGAAAGAGTTCTTTGCAATTTGAAAGGCATTCAAGAAATGACCTTTATTTTTACTTGCTAAAAAATTTACATTAAAAGTTGATAGTGCAAATATTAAAGCTTTCTTAAAAAATAAATTACAATAAAAAATAGAGAAGGCACGCATTATCATATGGCAAGCGGAATGCCAATATTATTGTTATAAGATTATTATTATAAAATATCATAAAAATATTCTTGTAGAATTTCTGATAAGAGATGAATGCATCTAAAGCAAACTCCGTCATCATAATACTAAGGCATCTAAGGAAAAATATTGAGGAGCTTGACAAAAAGTTAGGACAGCTAACGGCGAAAGCCCAAATAGTTTGCCAAGTCCAACGAGCAGAATTTGGCACTATCCAAATCGCAATCAGGAATACCATGTTGGCTTCTAGCTCACTATGGCAAAACCTCATGGAACCAATTTGGAAGGCATCGCCCTCGGTGATGACTCGGGAGTTGAGAGAGTATGAATCTACACCTAAGCTTAAAGTACAGGACTCTACACCTGTAGAGGCAAATTCAAATACTGCTTGCACGAGGTTATCGCTAGACTCTGGTGAAAAGACAACAGTTGAGTCATAGGAAGTGCAAACTCCTGATAAGTCAAGTCAACCTAGTACCTCTGGGGAAAAAGTGGGAAAGATTAGCTTAAGCCAATGATCGGCACTTCTAAAGTTAATACTACGATTTGATGTCTTCCATGACTACTTGGCAGGTATACCAGCGAATGTGGAAAAAATTAGTTTCACCTCAGCAGCTCTAGAAGTCGCAGAAAAAGCGTCTCAACCAGTGTTTTACTTCATCAAGCTGCACAGACAAGACACGGTAGCCTTCAACAAAATCAAAGCTGCCACATGAGAAGCTCCACTGGTATCATCCATTAGCGAGGATAACATCCTACCAGATGAGCTTGGGGATGTGACTATGTTTCACTAGATGGACAAAGTCAAGTATCCATTTAAAATATTTTTAAATAAATTAAATACATTGTTCATGTTAAACCCTATGACAGGAAAGAGCACCAAGTTCACAGAAAGTTTGTTTGATAAAAAAAGAATGCTTATATGGGAGAATAAGCTGCCCACAATCGAGGCAACAAGAATGAAGACATGCAATATGTTGCATGTGGGGCAATGACATAACCATGATACCCTTGCTGTGAAAAACAAGAGAAGCCCTTGTTCAGAATCAAGATTCGGGTAACCCAAAAGAAACTTGAACCAAATCCCGATAGGGTAAAAGGAATGATTTTACAAGAGGTAAAACCTTCAAAATATAAAAAACCAAAAGAAGGACTGTCAGCAGAAAAAGATAAATAAGCCAATAGTCAGAATAAAAATAACCAATTGGCAAGCACGTAGCCGACAAGCTATTATGACCAACAATTAGAAAGAAGAAGGACAAAGAATAACCAATGACGTCATCCAAACTAAGTTTGAAATCCAGGATTGAAGTCTACGGGCTATTATAAATAAGAAGGATCGGAGGTAGATCGGGGACATCAAAAAACTTCTACAGCTCTTCAATTCATAATATTTTGAGTCTTTTTCGAATTCTTGTATTTTAGAATTTTTAGTGTATGGGGGTTTCCCCATGGAGTCAAGCCCTTTTTCTTATGAGAGGCTAAATAGTTGTTTCCTCCAATAGAGGAACAAATATCTATGTAATATTTCATCTATTTTTTCAATAAATTAAACACTTATGTTCCACTTGTTCGTCCAAAATTTTTATTAAGTCTATGTATTTGAGTGCCTTCTACATCCTAAGGTAGAAAACGGAATAGGGCTATGTTGCCTGTTGTTGAAGGAGTTAGGTACCCACGAACCATTAGCTGCGGTTGTGTGGAGGACAAAACGATTCTTTTTTCCTAAAAGGGATTTATCTAATCTGTAATAAGTCAATCAAAAATAATTATAAATTTTTAATTAATTTTTTTTATTAATATCAATAAATTCAATGAAATTTAACTAATGGAGAGTGACTATGGGGAAGAGGCTCAATACGAGCCAAAACCCCCTTCAAAATCCCTCGGGTGGTGAATCGAAGCTGAGGTTTGGCCCTCATCCTGTGACAGAAGCTAAAAGGTGTTTCAACTCTATTTGTTAGACGAAAACAAATATCAAAACTACTAAATATAAGTTTCAAATTACAAAAAATATCTACATATAACAATACCAAATCTCAAAAGATGACTGTCTAATAACCCCAATCTTCAAATATAAAAGAGTTCTACTATCGTTATAGTTATTTTTGTCAAATTATACTCTTACATTATATATACACACACACATGGTGTATGTCGCCATCTTGTAGCAAGAGTTTGGTCCATCGTAGTCTCTATCACAATTTTGCTTGTAATATATATAGCATTGAGCACTCTTTGCGTCTATCAATGGTAGAACAAGGTCTTTCCCAAGTTAGGGATAACTTACAATCAACTCCTATGAAATTTAATATAATCATAAGTATTTTTTATTATTTAAACAATTATGAATATTTTTTTGGTGTTTGGAAAAATCGTGTAATTTCTAAATGAAGATCTGAAATTATTAATTTTGTCCTTGTTGTATATTTTTAAAAATTATATAAAGATCGAATGGGTGGATGAAAAAATTTGAGAAATTGTAAAAAGTTAACCTACTTAGTTCATAAAATATTTCAGAAAAATAAAATAAAATTATAATTCATGGTCATAAAGGCATTTTGGTCAGTTCATCACAAAAAATGGATGAAAATGTAACGGAGAACAAATTGGGCTAATTGTTATATGACTATTAAAATTAGGTTAGTATTGATAACTTTTCAAATAACAAAGAGGTATATTTATAATTATATCAAACCTTAAAAGAGTTGATTATAATTTACCTTTAAATAAAAAGAACATCGTTGTCATCAAAGGCTTGTGGAAGCCGTTTACCACAAATGTACAAGTACATTAGCGTTGTTTATATAGAGCTAGGCGTGGCCACAAAAGGACTTTAGTGTCAAAGAAAGTTTGTCGAGCTTGTCAGCCAACGACAAAAATAAGTTGTGTTGAATTGTACGTGTTACTATTCAACTTCTTTAAGTCCCTATCGAGAGTTATGTTAATTGACTCGATTCTAACAAATTTTAATGGAGTCAAACAACAATCAAACTTTGATTATATCAAACATGAGTTGAGTTTGAGTACTCAATATTCTTATTCATATTTTTATCGCTATTTTACTAACCAAGATTGACATGGGATTGAATTTCTTTGTTATTAAAACAAAGAAAAGTGTTAAAACTTGATTTTTCATAAATAGGGAAATGGGTTTGATTCTGTTTGTGATTTAGTCGGTGCCCCATTGCGCAAGATATTGTTCGCTCTGACTTCATAAAAGCCTCACAAATTTGTCCTGAAGATACATTTTGCTAGAAAGAGAAGACTTTGCGGTTTATAAGCCATTCAAACTCCTCGTATACAATGAATGTGAGACGTTTCACTATAAGGGAAAAAGCATTTCTCATCCCGTGACTTAATGCATTTTCACTTTTTGATCCAATTAGATATGAGATTCTCGCTTTTTGTCCAATTACTTTAAAAAAATAGTAATTTTTTGTCCAACGACACCCTACCGTTATATATTTAACGAAAAAGGCCACGTGATTGTTAAGTGCATAAGACCAAAAATATCACTTTCTGAAAATTATGAAACCAAAAATGAGAATCCTAAAACATATGGAACCAAAACTGTAAATGCTCTAATGACCGCCTGTACTTTTCATTAAAACATATAACGAAAATATGTCATAGAACCAAAAATATTATATCTAAATTACAGAAACAAAAATAAAAATCTCATAATTAATAAAACTAAAAATAAAAAAAAATCTAAATTACGAAATGAAAACTATCATTTCATTTTCCCTTTCTCTACAAGAACATTTTTATAAGTCAAATACAGTGGAGTAAATGTACAAAGAGTAGAAGTTTCTAAAGCACACAAACTTGTCCACCACAAACTTGTCCAAGTCATCTTTAGACAACCTCTATTTGTGTGTATCATGATGGTCTACGGATATGTTGAAAGTCGTAGATTTTTACTTTTATTTTTTGTTTTTTGTATGAAGAAAGTTCTAGAATATTGAATCAATTAGAAAGAATATTTCGAGAATATTATAACCACGAAGAAGTAAACGGTCACTCCAAGTGCACTAATATTTTGGTTTAATTATAAAAATCGCCCTCAAAATTAAGTCTAAATTCAGACGAATTTCGTCATTTTTTAAAATTATATTCTACAAAAAAAAAAAAAAAAAAAAAACTTAAAAATACCATAATAGCTTTTTAGCAACATAGCAGTAGTTGTCCTTAATAAAAATTGTTCTACTCTTCCGTAGTGTTCGTTAAAATTAAATGAAACCCCTGTGAGATTTGTCATATCACAATTGAAATCCATTAAGTATTTTTTATTTTACAATTAAATCCCAAAAAATGAATGTTAAATACACCAAACAACAAAAGATACACAACTACACTAAAGTTTACATGAACACAATTGCTCTTCAACTATGTCGATGAAAGTAACAACCAAGAACAAGAACCATTTATGTATAAATGTTATATTCTTGAATAAATTGACTATAAATCAAGTACAACACACTCAGTCCATTTATTACCATTGAATCAACAGCACGTTATAAAAACAACCAATCCTCTTACAATCCTATGCTCAAAGGCAGACCAAAAACACTTTGGCATAGTTTAGTAGATCACATAACAAATATATAATACATATTATACAATTAATTCAATCCGATCAAATCTAATATGGACATAAATGAAGAATGGTAATGATGCAAAGTGCCGGCTCAGCCAAGAGGAAGCACAGCAAACTGCAAGATTTTCAGGGCCCTCCAGAAACTTGTGTGTTGTGCAGAAGTACTCATCCTAATGGACATTACAGAAAGACGAGGCTCTCTTCATGAGTTTGTAAATACTATTTTAACATTGTACCAAGAAGCAAAGAGCAAACCCAGGTCTATACAAAGATTCACTACTTGCCAAGTTCACAGCAATAAATTGCAGCACAACTACACATATATCATATACAGAAACGTTCAGACATTGTGGAAATTGAGTTAACTTCCATTTAGGATCACTAAAGCATGCGTACAACGCATAGTAGATAGCTAAATTCCTATATCTTTTTTTCCTTTGTAGATATTATAATAACTACTAATTAAGTTAGACATCATTTGGAAACTAGACAAATTCGCAGAGAGCGAAACTGTCAGGAAACCGCGAAAGCTTATACATGTCATAGCAGCAACAGGAGCAGCTGAAAAAACTCATCTCATCTTACAGAGCTCTTAACTTCCACAAGCGAGGCACTCATCACGGTTAGATAAGGAGCATACCATTTGTGCCATCTTAGAATTATCATCATCAACTACCATCTTGGGCTTATCCTGCAAACCACCACCATTTATTTAATTATTTATATGAAGATAAATGATGGAATTCATTAAACTTGCACCATCATGGAATTCGTTAAACTTGCACCATCCAACAGTATCTACCTTTATCATGGAAGTGTCAACTGTGAATTTGATAGCATCAGCTGCAGCACGAGATCTTAGGTAGTACATTCCTGTCTTCAAGCCCTTCAAATCCAAGAACAAGGATAAGAAATCATGAAAGATCAGTAAAACCAACCAATAATAGACAATAGTGCACTCAGTTTAGCTTACCCTAGACCAGGCATGAAAGTGCAGCGAAGTAAGCTTTCCAAAGTTGGGTTGGTCCATGTGGATGTTAAGGCTTTGACTCTGGTCTATGTAGCATCCCCGATCAACAGCCATATCAACCAAGATCCGTTGCTTGATCTCCCAAACAGTCCTGAAGAAAAGTAGATTAGGATGGAGAAGATGCAAAATAATAAGAAAAGAACTGTAGCTCCCAAAATATAAATGCATACTTGTAAATGATTTTAAGTTCTTCAGGAATCTCAGGAATTTTTTGAACAGAACCATCCTCATATATTATCCTGTTCTTAAGAGCTGGAGACCAAAGACCCATCTCGGTCAAATCATGAAGAAGATGCTTGTTCACCACAACAAACTCTCCACTGAAAAGACCATTAAAGTTTACATCAGAACCATAGCAAACTAAATGCAATAGCATGGAGACAAACAAATACTAGTAACAACTTAAACCTCAGAACTCTGCGACTGTAAATATTAGAGGTGTATGGTTCAAAGCACTCATTGTTCCCAAGAATCTGGCTTGTTGAAGCAGTGGGCATGGGTGCTATTAGAAGTGAATTTCTCACTCCATTCTTTGCTATCATTTCCCTAAGAGCATCCCAGTCCCATCTATCTGAAGGCTTCACTCCCCACATATCTGGCTGAAGAATTCCCTGAAAGATATAAAAGCAATGCGATGAAAAAGAATACCTCAAGTAAACCTTGGGGACAAGGCATAAACAAAAATTGGACCTCTATAAATCGTTACATGTACAATACTCAATCTAGTTGGAATAATCACATTACTAGTTGCGTTGACAGTTATCTTCAGTCTCAAATCTCTATTGATACGTCCATTGTAAGTGATAGTAGTGACAGTTACATTTCTAGGTGTGTTTTTTTATAAACGTAGAACTAGTAGTGAAAGCGGGAGGTCCAGTATAGAAACCCACGCGAAGAGTAGTGATTTAACTCTAGGAGAAAGGTCTAATGATCTCGATGCAACTCAAAACTACAGGGATTTGTGGGTTCAATTCGAAATTGTTATGGATTAAATTATAAGAAATTTTTTAAATAAAAAATGAATATTTGTGAACAATGTGGATATCATTTGAAAATGAGTAGTTCAAAAAGAATCGAAGTTTCGATCGACACCAGTACTTGGGATCCTATGGATGAAGACATGGTCTCCAACTTCAGCAGTTTATGGAGTCACAATTATCTTGGATCAAGAGGTGGATGAATTGTTAAGTTTCATTAGTTCTTCAGAACTGCAGCTGACATGCAGCCAAACCATTATTGCAAAATTAAAGTGACAAAAGCTCCTCATGCATATACCTTGCTAACAGGACTGCCAGTATAAGTTTCATATGGGCCTTCTTTTTCAGCTAGCTCGCATGATGCCTTTAGTGCATGGTAGTATATGGTCTCAAATATATCCTTGTTCAACTGCTGAGCCTGCACCCAAGATTAAAAGTGATGGACCTAAGATATTTGGTCGAGGCATAGACAAAACAATGAATAGCACAGCAGCTCTACCTCTGGAGAGTCAAATGCCATTCCAAGCAAGATAAAAGTGTCTGCAAGTCCTTGTACCCCAATTCCTATTGGCCTGTGACGCAAATTAGACCTTTTTGCAGTTTCCACAGGATAATAATTCACATCAATTATCTTGTTAAGGTTTGTAGTAACTATTGTAGTGACCTGCACAAACAGAAAATTATTTTTTATTTGGAACAAGCGTATAAAAGCACTAGTAGATATGTGCATATTAGGCCAACTTGAACTCAATAGGCAACTGAGAAATAAAAGAAATCACACCTCGGCCAATTTGTCAAAGTCAAAGTATCGATTTTTAGAACCTATGCTGCCAACAAGCTTCGTTGGTTGTGCTTCCATCGGCACCCCCTGCAAGAAGCAAGATAAAATAGATAAAGACAAGGTACAGGCAGACACTTAAAGACATATTTTATCCAATGTATGCCAAATCATAACCTTCTCTCTGACATATCGTGGTAGAGCAATTGATGCCAGATTGCAGACAGCAGTTTCTGTAGGACTTGTGTATTCAATAATCTCAGTACACAAATTAGAGGATTTTATGGTACCCAGATTCTGCTGGTTGCTTTTTCTATTGCAAGTGTCCTGTTGATGACAAGCAAAGATGGAAGGTTAGCTAATAAGATAAATCCAAAGCATCCGTTATCAACAAAAATTGAACTTTTTAATCTAGGCTACCTTATAAAGCATATAAGGAACTCCAGTTTCAATTTGGGATTTCAAGATTTCAAACCACAGATTCTGAGCCTGAACAACCTTCTTGGCTTTTCCCTGAGTCCATAAGAAACAGACTATAGAAATAACTCATTTTAAACGGAAAACATCATAGACTATCATCAGTATCAGATTGGTTGTACCTCTCTCTCATACTTAGTGTATAAAGCTTCAAATTCTTCACCCCAACAATCAGCTAACCCAGGAGCCTCATTCGGACAAAACAATGACCATTGTCCATTAGATTGAACTCTTTGCATAAATAGATCAGGTACCCAAAGAGCATAAAATAGATCTCTTGCTCGGTGCTCCTCCTGAAAAACACAAAACGGAAAAGAAAAACCTCCACATCATCGGGAAAGTTGCTGACATAAACACATAATGAAATGGTTGCATCTTTATTCTAACAATAGAAATAACCTAGAGATATTAAACACCACTAAAAAGTCCAGCTATACCTTTCCATGGTTTTTCCTCAGATCAAGAAACTCAAAGATATCAGCATGCCATGGCTCCAAATACACAGCAAAAGCACCTATCATCATTGTAAATGAAAGAATATTAAGATGAAATACTAATGCAGGCTTTATGACAATGAAACAACAGAAGCTATTATGCAAACCTTTCCTCTTGCCACCCCCTTGATCCACATATCGAGCTGTGTCATTGAACACTCGAAGCATTGGAACAATGCCATTGGAAGTTCCATTTGTTCCACGTATATAACTTCCAGTAGCACGGATGTTATGCACAGAGACACCAATCCCTCCAGCTGATTTGCTGATAACAGCACACTCCTTGAGTGTATCATATATGCCCTCAATACTATCCTCTTTCATGCATATCAAGAAACAGCTGCTCAACTGTACATCATAAAAGAAAACAATATAAGTGCTCAGGTAATAATTAGAACCCTTTTCACTTGGAAGTTTCCACGATGAGCCATACTTGTGGTCTTGGTGTTCCAGCATTGAAAAGGGTAGGAGATGCATGAGTGAACCATCGCTGAGACAACAGATGATATGTTTTTATAACTGAATCAATATCATCCTTGTGGATACCAACGGCAACCCTCATCAACATGTGTTGAGGCCTCTCAACAACCTTGCCTTGGACCTTTAACAGGTAAGACCTTTCAAGGGTTTTGAATCCAAAGTAATCATAGTCAAAGTCTCTGTCATATATGATCTCACTATCAAGACGAGCAGAATTCTGCCAGAAGGAAAAGAAAACAGCATTAGCACACAGAAAAAAGAATGATAGTTGAATAGAAAACAAATCAATACTTGGCCAACCTCTAAAACTTAACAAAATGGGCTCAACAGTAAGCTACAATAAAATGAAGAGGTTCCCTGTATCTCTCCTCAAATTCTTTGGCCCAATTCAACAACATGAAGCTTGTATACACCAACTAACTTTGGCAAAACTAACAAGAAAATAAAAGGACTTATTGTCATCCATCTATCAACTAACTACTTGCAAGTGTGTGCAACATTTCAAAGTTCTTTTGGTGACAACAATAATGTTCTGCTCATTGGTTCATTTATTAATTCTAACTGACAACTGTTGAATCTTAAAATAATATAGCTGAAAGACCAAATACCTTCATTATAATCTCATAGACATCATCTGCAATCAAAGGAGCCTTCAGCCCCGACCTCTCACTGACATGGTTGTACATGTCTTTGATCCTGCAACAATCATGCAACTTATATTAACAACAAAAATTTACATTTAATAGCTCTTATCATTTATGTGCCACGTCCGTTTATATAAGTTAAAATCACTTACGTCTCAGAAAAAGATTTCTTTGTGTTCTTGTGAAGATTCGACACAGCAATCCTTGCAGCCAACTGCATATTTGCAATATACTCAAATCATTTCTATGGTTTCAAAAATCTTAACCACGTGATCAAGAAAACATGTTTCTTAACTTTCCAGGAGTGAGAATTACATTAACGCTGGTAAAATAGTTCAGTGTCCAACTACATGCATATTAATAATTAAGTGACATCCTGGCCATGAAACATCAAGATTGAAAAAACATAGCATAAAAATATGTACAAATGAAACAATCCCTAATATAAAGCAGAGTTACATTAAACCAAAACCATATGAAGGATAGAAATGTTCTTACCAAAGGAAAGACCAGTCTCACATAATGTCACAAACAATTACCCAAAAAACATAACAACTATTAATTTCATGAGTTATCCATATACAATTTGCGGCAAAAATTACCCAAGATCCGTGAATAGAATTAATTAAAAATTGTAACAACCCAGTAATCAGAAACAAAACTGAAAAGAGCCATAAACACAAGACCGAGAAATAAGACCACTACCAAAGTGTAGTCCGACACAATATGGAACAGATCCGACATGGAAACGAACAACTACGAGCAGACAAACCAGGAATCAACACTCAAACGCAGAATTGGAAACTCACGGAAGCATAATCAGGGTGGTTAGCAGTCATTGCGGCAGCAGTCTCGGCAGCTAACTCATCAAGCTGGCTTGTAGTTACGCCTTTGTAGACTCCCGCGCAGACTTTCTGGGACACCAAAACTGGGTCACAGTGCTCGCTACTCAGCCCATAGCTCAATTTCTTCAGCCTCGCAGTTATCTTGTCGAAGTGCACAGTCTCCTGCCTTCCGTCCCTCTTCACTACATACATATTTCCCTAACAATTTCAAGATTCCGCTCTAGTGAGGAATTTCGTCGAACAGGTATTCAGTACAACCACTGACGAACAACAAATGGGTTCTCTGCGCTGTATATATAGTCACCCACACATACATACAAGACAGGTTTTTGGATATATCTTTAAATAGCGTTTAGGGTTTGAGGAATTTCCCTCTATTTCTGTGACTTTTTGGCGAGCCTTTCAAGTTTTCCCGCCCAATTCAAGAAAGGGAGTTGGGTGGCGGGGAATATGGAGCGGTGGAGAAAGGCGCATGTGGACCATATGTAGTGAATGAATGTGGGTTGGCTTTTATAACAAGCTTTGCCTCTTTGGGACCAGTTGACTTATTTATGTGCTTGCATAAATTATAATTATTTTTTTTGTTATTTAAAAAATTATAAATATTTTCTAATATTAGAAATTATTTAATAAATATCCATTCGTGATAATCCATTGTAACGGGCATTTGCTAGACGTCGTTAATTTCATAAAGTATTTATAATTTTTCAAATAACTCGAAATATTTGTACGACAAATTTTATAAGAGCGCTTTGTAATTTACCCTTTCTTTATTATTCTAAATTTCATTCTTTACTAGTTTATAATTTATTTTTTTGCATCTGAATTGATAGATTTGAATTTGAAGGAAAGATTTAGAGAAATGATTTCATATGATTCTATTTAAAAAAAAAATTAAAATCCATCCATATTCTTTAAAACTCTGTTTAAAATTAGAATTAAATTATTTAAAATCTTTTAAATTTGACATTACAAAAACATATTCAAAGTATTTGTTATTAAGGATCCTTCGATCCAAAAATGCAACCTTAGGAAATTGTAAAATGTTTTTGGAATGCAGCAATTTATTTCTTAATGAATGTTTGAGAAGTTTGAAAATTGAAAGTTTGAACTTTCAAACTTGATAGCTTTCCATGGAAGTTAGGTTCTAATATGCACCCATTATTTCTTAATTTGGTGGTTAAAGTTGAGATTTCATGAATTTGTTTGAGATTATGAATTCAAGTTTTAGAGGATATGTAAGAGCCCGTTTGATTGTGTTTTCATTTTCATTTTCAGTTTCCAACAATTGAAAATGTGTATAAATGCTTTATTGATTTTTGTGCGAAAACTAAAAATATGTTTGGATTAGTTGTTTCCAAATATAGGTATATAAGTGTGAGAATGTTAAATATATCTATATTTTTAATGTGACAGAAAGACAACTATGACAAGCCCATGTAACATATATAAATTTGAAATTGAAAATTAAAATAGGAATGCATTCTCACTAAAAATGATTTGACCAAACAAATTCCCACCTACCCAAACAGTAAAAAGTGAAAAAAATCTCATTGAAAACACAAAAAAACAAGCTTTAAGTATTTATTTCGTTATATGGATATTTTTCTTACTTTATTTGAGTTTATTGTAATTTATTTCCCTTTTATTAGTTATCCATATATATATAGCATTGGTTGACCAAAACCAAACTAGTTTTGATTAAATACTAGTTTTTTTTTATATTTTTGAATTTTTAAATTATCAAAAGAATTTCTTATTGGTTAGAAAAATCATATATTTTAAATATATTAAGTATTTATTTTGTATTTATCTGAAATCTTATCTTTAAGATTATAATATATTTTTTAATTGTCAGAAAAAATCTTAGGCCATGTTTACAAGATTGTAGGGTGCTTAGAAGAATTCTGGATTGTGGATGGTATTAGACGAGTTTTCTTTACTGGGTATCTATTTATTTTTCATTGGCTAACCTAGTGGATAAACATTGCTTAGATTAGTTACACATTTTTACACTCGTGTTCATATGTGAGAATAGGATGTATTTTAACAAAATTACCTCAAACTATAGACAAAACTTAATGTCAATGCTTTTGGGGGAAAATTGCACTATGTTTGTTTTCATTTTCAAGTTATTTTCGGGACAAGTTAAAATATTCCCAATGTTTATCATCATTTAGAAACACCTAATTTAAGTGTTTTAAACTGTTTTAGCATAAATACATACATATACATAAATATATATAAAAAAACATGATTTGACAATGGATAGTAATTTTTGTCTCCCCAAACACAATATTAAACATTCAATACTTATTTTATATAATTTCCAAAAACAAACCCAAACATACAACTATTTCTAACACACACTTATTTATCTTTGTTTTTCTCTCTTTATCTCCACAAAACACAACAAAATACCCAAAAAATGAATCCAAATATTATGTTGATTTTTGGTTTAAAACCGTTCGACTTCCCCAGTAAGCCAACTTCATCTCCATTCCCTTGTTTCTTCTTCTTTCTTAGCCTTATATCACACAAACGCGGAGGTGAAATCAATACTTGGTCGAGGAACTTTTGGTAATATCAACTTCTCAAGCTTTATGTAGTTTTTCTTTTATTATTATATTTTTCTTTCATTCTCTCCGAGGGCTTACTCTTTTCCTCATGGTTTTTGTTTTCATGATCAGGTTTCTCCCCCTCAACGACCCTCCGTTTGCATCCCCTTGCAGGCTGTGGTGGCCACCAATCAGATTATCATATGGTTCATTAGTTATTCTAATACTAATTGGTGTGTGTACCAAAGTATTGACCTAAAATAGTTTTTGCACATAGCTGTCCTATGTTGTCTTCCTGTCCCCTTTAGCCCTCGTGTAAGTTATACTCATGGATTATGTGTCCTTTTATTGAATATAGAATAAAAAAATTTGTATTTGTATGTGATTAATAACTTTGAGGCATATATTATTCTGTCTTGTTATACGATGCGTTGTCTTCAATTCCCTTTATCCTAGTTTAGTGCCTAAAACTGATATTCCTTTCAAATTGACTATTTTCAACCTAAAACTCATTTTTTGCCTACTATGACGGAACAATATATTCTGCAAATCCCCATTCTATAACCTTTTGATTCCTTACTGATATGCATTACCACACATTTGTATGGGTATTTTGAAAAATTGAAGTTAAGCATCCTAATATGGAAAACCACTTCTTCCATATTCTTGAGTAACATTGGCATCCAGTTACAATGGATTCCATAATACATTGATCTTTTGTCCTAAACAAGACATGTGTTTGTTGTTTTCTTGTACCCTAATCAACCATAGCCTCTTTTTGGTACCACTAATCCAAAATAACCATAGCAATGAAAAATGGAGACTGAATTCACAATTCCAGTAGCTGGACAAATGGGGGCGGTGGAACAAACTCAAGATTGAAACGTCTTATTCATCAACCGATTGTACATGTGGCTGTGAGGTGGTTGTTCATATATTGTGGACTAGTTTGAATTCAGGGAGATGTTTTTGCAGTTGTCCGGGTAATAAGTTGAGTTGTTCGAGTAATTCTTTGCAATGTTTGAATTCTGTAGTCATTTCCCTGGAATACATATACGGCTTGTTACTGATTATTGTATCCCACTATTCCTTACGTGCTTCTTAAGTTGATGGCGTCAATATTTGAAGTATACATGCCACGGGACATTCCAATAGGTCGATCTACCTATGTGTCATCGGTCGAAGGAGGTTATTCATGGGTTGCTTAACCGTCTTAGCTAATACGAAATGGTCATAAAATGTGCCAAAGGACGAGTAGCACAAGAGCAGAATCGGCGGTGAAGGTATATTCGTATACTCATCATATTACTTGTTTGTTGGACATGATCCCTCTTAATCACCCCAGTACTATCATATGCAGTAGGCTAGTGTGTGTATACTTTTTATACGACTTACAAATGTTTTAAAGGTTTCATGGGCCATGCATGCCTACCATGTTGAAGTTAGACAATCTTCTGTCAATCTATTTTGGCAAATTCCTGAAAATTGCATATGATTATTCTTCCATTTTTTTGGCCAGGTTCATTGGTTATGTATTAAACGCTCTACGATCCTGCTGCCAGTATAATGTAAATTGACGATCGTGCTTATTGTTCTCACTTTTTGCTCGTATTATCGGCCATCCTTTGCAAATCTTATCTTTTGTATTTGCTCTATTTATTAGTGTTGGTACTTGAGTTTCCTTACAGCTACGTGGTTACGAGCTATTGAAATTCAACGGTCATATTTTAAGTTGTTAATGCTATCAACCCGGAGGTTGGATTGCTTAATATCAATGTAGGCATTTAGTTCCTAGCTTCTCCAGTATTTGGATAAGTTTAATTATTATGTTTGTGGCCGTGTATGGTGGGTAGTTAATAAAATTGATCACATTCTATAATATTTTTGGTTGCATAGGTTTGTTTGGTCTTTGAAATATTATTAGTTCATTGTCAAATAGATGTTACCATTACATGCTGAGATATTTTAATTTTTTATTTTTTTCATGTACAATATTTGACAAATTCTATACAAAAAATATTTAGATCTAACCCACTAAATATGAAGACAAAAGAAATTAAATGTTCATCCATGCTAAATGGATGTCTTGGGGATCATTTATTTTGGGCACATATTATTTTAGTTTCACTAGTTTGTATTAACAAGTTAAAATAAAATGGATAAATACATATATATTTACCACATGTATATAAATACCATATATATATATAGAATAAATATGTATTAATTGTATAATTTTAAATTAGTTCATCAACCGGTTTAGTTATATTGATTGTATATTTTATTAACAAAGTATATAATTATATATGCATGTAATTTAATTTTTAACTTAGTTTGACAAAAAATTACACAAAAAATTAGAGTTCAGGAGTAATTTAAGATTATAAATGGTGAATTTGGCATCTTAGAAATTTATTTATTCCTTTTTCTTTTTCACAAAGCAATATCTATACAGGTAAAATGGACTTTACAAACTTAAAAAATAAAGGTTAAGGGTGTTTTCAAAGGTATTAATTTTTATATTATGGGGGGAGGAGGAGGAATTGATGTAGAGTGAATACTTCATGTGTGGTAATTATATTTAACTTTATACAAGATTTAAACTATTAAGCACTAGAATTAAATACATCGGTATACATTACACTTATCAATATATTGACAATTTTTAATTTTAAATATTTATTTAAGACACAAATTCTCAGTAAATGTTTAAATAAGACATAAATTCTCAAATAAGGGATTATTCATTCACAATTTAACGATTATTTGCCAACTGAATTTGTAGCACCCCTTTGCTACAAGGGCTATATCTATCCTAAACATCATACTTATTGTAATCCCTGTGTTTATATATAAATGCACATAATAATTTAATCCATGGGTATACGTAACCCCAACATCATAATAGGTATTATCAACCCACAACATTATATATATATACATATCACACACCACAAGGTGATTCGTCACAAGTAAACCGTACGCGTATATTCTCTCTGTACAAACAAAATGTGAGTTGTACTCTAACTGACAAAAAGGAGAAAACTGCATACTGGCCCGACCTGCCTGGGTATAGCGCGTGGACCTATTCTTCAACTGTCAGACACCTCAAAGTCTATTCCTGAAAGAAAATGTCAGCAGGGGAATGAGCCTGCCACTCAGTAAGCAAATAACCAGTCCTATCTATATATGCATGTCAACCATAGCCCAAACAAGATAAATAAGTAACACGAATGGAATACAAGCAAATTTAATTCCAACATAATCAACTTTATTACACCACATGACTATCTCATAATAAGACAACTAACCAAACTCTATTTTTCCTAGTTTGCTTACCAGAAGGTGATATTGTGTTTTTCCCGCCAACTCAATCTCACCGTTATATAAATTCAAGTGAACCCCCTTGACAGCCGGCTCATCAATCTCATTTCGCACATAGCTGTTTCATTTCGCACATAGCATTTTCTTTTCGCACATAGCATCGCATCAAAGCTCTTTTCATTGCGCACATAGCATTTTCTTTTCGCACATAGCACTTTCTTTTCGCACATAGCATTTTCAACACGTCAAGGGGTATTCACGCCACAATTATATTCAATTTCCACCACTCCCTCATTTCCACCTATCACCATTCTTGTAAGCAACTAGTAACGTAAAACAATATATCATCATACTCTCATTCCAGACACCCACAACACAACATACAGCAAACATGATATTTCAACGTGTCTTCGCATTCCACATACACAATATCGTCAATCAAATTAAATCATTCACCACTTATATACTTTCAGACAAATCAATGTCAGCATGAACCACAAATTCAGATAACAGTAAAACCATAAATAAAGATACATATATAGATAATACTAATTATTTACTTACCTCGACCTTACAACGTTTCTTTCTACTCTGTCACTAATTGTCAGTCCTTTTACTTCACCCCCGTATCCTATAATAAGTTATATCATACACAATTAATATATCGAGAATATCGTAATTTCTTTAAAATATAATATTGAATATCATTTGTACAATTTCTAATAGTTCTTTAATATCCCATTTCTATCGAAATACAAATCTTCGTTTTTCCTCTTTATTAACATACCATTTATTAAATATAATTTTTGGAATATTTCCATGAATTTTCTACCAATTTCTCGCTATTATATAATTTAATTAAGCAATAATACATAGAATTGCGTATTTGGTTAATCATTCCGATGGAATTACATAAATTGGCTATAACAACATTCAAATCTAATAAATTTAATAATCTAATTAACCAACGATATCATTTTTATATCCAATTTGATATTTAATTCGACACTATTTTAAATAGCCAGACTCGTAAAATACTCCGATTAAATAGTACATCACTTAGTATAAACAACATTTAATAAACGAATTAATTAAATAATATAATTATATAAATTAATAATAATTAAAACAGAAACTCACCTCCGCTGCGTACTACAGAAACCGAAAATGAAAATTGCAAATTTCGATAAGTTGTATATTTGTGAGCAAGCACATACATATATATGCAGAGGTGGGGCGGTGGATGATGGCCCACCCCCAAATCCTTTATCCTTTCTTTTTCTTTTGTTTTCTCTTTCTTTCATATATATATGTATGTAAATATATTATTTACTAGTATGTGTATATCATTTATATATATATATATATATATATTATTTAGTAATATATATATTATATATATGATATTATTATTACTTTATATATTTAATTAGACTTTTTCTAAAATACCCATTACGTCCCTCTTAATTTCTTAATTAATATAATTTGCTCTCAAATATTATAACGAGTTCCAATTTAACCCGTTCAAATTTTATTATATTCCAATTATGGAACATAATTTATTTACTAATTAACTAAGTTTCATAAAAATTTACCAATTAATCTCCCAATTATATATTATAATTTTCTAGGCGTCACAGAATTAATTAAGTTTTAGCTGCATTTTAGCCAAATTGTGATTATAATATTAGATCAAACAAACCATCCATATTACTTATATAACATATCTTGAACTAAAGATATATGAGATGTTATCAAATTTAATTGTATTCGGATCAACGATCAAATTGACAATTCGGCTTGTTTCACAATTGAGAGGCTAGTTAATGAGGATATCACATTACCCTATGTGTGATTTCATCAAATTAAAATCAGCAATAAATACACATTTCTCAGTAAATACAACTAAGTGGTCGTTGGCATTATTGTTTGGAATGGTAATCTTGTTGAGTTTTTTCCTAAAAAGGAATTCAGTTGTAACCTGTTAAGTCAAACAAATTCGATTTCTTATCATATTTATTGCAAAGCAATGCCTGAAAATAAGGGAAAGCTTTAGTCCACCGGCTTCCAACTCTCATTTACTACCCCAAACTATCTGCATCCCTGCCAATCGATTGAATCCCCTTTAATCTCCCTTAGCTGCAAAAAATATTTATTGCGCTGCATATTCACGTGTTTCCAAAGCTCATTTACTACCCAACAGCATCCACATCCCAACCAACTAATTGTTGCCCATTTAATCTCCCTAAATCGGCAAAAAAGGTATAGTTGTAGTGCCTATTTAAGTGATGAAGCAGGCTCATAAGTATAGATTTTCCATCTCTTCCGCCCACATGGGTATGCTGCAACACCAGGAAGGGGTCACCTACCACTAACAGTTTACTCAGTATAAATACCACTAAGCACCCAACAACATATTAACCTGCTTCAAGGTGCATAGTGGGCTGGGTCGGTTCAGGAGCGATACGGACCAATCCAAAAAAGTCCGGTCCAGTACCGATCCACTATTGTTTATGGTCGGTCTTGGGCCTTTAAGTGGACCCTAATTGGGTCCATTTTTAAAATCCAGGCCCAACCCATGGATCGGCTCAATTGCCAATGAAGATGCACCTACAACAGAGCGCAGTTGTAGACGGAGCTATTGTTGTCGTTCATTAGAACCCCCTACCCTTAACACCCCCTTCAAGAATACATCCCACTGCATACCTTTATAACGACCCAAAAATGGTGAATCCAAAGCACCAAACAGTACATTCAAAGTTCTTCTATGCACTCGACTGGATGAAAGAGCGAGATGTAGCCTTTATCAACATGCTAGCTTGGCAGGGAAAATGGGGCCATGAGTAGAGAAATCCCGAACACCCAAATCGTGTTTCCTTGGGCTTTGCATGCAATGTGGTTGATGTATTTTTTGAAATGGCTTATCCAAGGGAGTTCTACTTGAGGAAACTAAATTTACTACCTAGCGCTTCAATACTTTCAAGGGAATTTTGGAGGATCCTAATTTCATGTGGAAACAAGAAATAAATGGGGTACTCGCCTCTAAGAACTCTTGGAAGAGGATGACGCGGGTAATATCCATTTAAACTCCCGTTGCACGTCTTTATGTCTTTCAGCTTATCTATCTAATAACTTGAAAATTTTAAGACATTAAAACTTGTGGGTTTGATTTTCATAGGAGAATCCTTTTGGGAAATCTCATCATAACCGAGGTGAGGCGAGGTGGGAGCAATTGCAACCCATTATCAAGACTCTGGTGCTTCCTGAAATGATCTAGACGCTGATTCTATAGACAATGCCTCAGTTGAACGCATTCGGGATGAAAGAGGCAACAACTCCGACATAGTGTGCCTGGGACTTTGGCATCCAAATCGCAAGGTGGTGGATCTTGTTTTCAACGAGCAGGAAACAAATGGTTAAATGAATCTGTGATTCCCATTAAACATGATTGCAGATGTATGGGTAGATGTGTTCATTTAAGCCTGCTAGATTACATTTATTTTAAGATTGGTGAAAACTGCCTAGCACTACTATAATCAATTTTCCATCTTTTGTGTGGGATCAACAACGTATATATGGAAAAATAGCAATTCTTTTTGTGGAGGATGAATTCGTTTGTCTAATGGGTTTCTAAGAATTATAGGTGTGGCGATAATATAAATTGTGATATTATCAGCTAAATGGTGGCTTACGACATATTATGAATTTGGGTAGAAGCTTATCTTTTGTGCATGGTGTAGTTATTTTGGGGTTGTACTAGAGAAACAAGTATTTTTAAAAATTACAAAAGTGTAAGTTATGTGTTATGCATATTGCTCCCAATTGCGTCCACTTTGCCAGTTGACGTTTTGATGTAAGTGTTGTCCAAACTAAGAAATAGTAATTCAGTACCAAAATTATTCATTCCTTAAAGCATTAGTGTGCAAGTTAGTGCCTACAAAAAAAACACATAGCATTGACAGGCAACATTGCACAGGGTATGGTGCCCTAAGAATGTAGATCAATGTCTTGCATTTGATCTTAATTAATCTTATAATAATCAACCATAACTTTACTTAGGGATACATGGAAGGGGCTAGGATATTAATTAATTGGGTAAATTACAATAACCACCGCTGAGATTTGGCATAATTACAAGTACCCCTCATTGTTTGAAAAATTACCAATACCCCATGATTTTAACAGTCGTCTAATAATTAGCACAATCCGTTAGGTTTCCATATATCTTTTATGATAAACTGACCAAAATGCCCTTGTGAACTAAGAACTATAATTTTATTTATTTCTAATTTTTTTTATGGATTAAGTGGACAATTTTTTTATATAATTTTTAAAATTTTTCCATCCACCTCGTCCGATTATTTTTATAAATTTTTAATTTTTTTTAAAAATAAAAAAATACAATAGGATAAAATTGATAATTTCATACCTTCATCCAAGGATTACATAATTTATCAAACATCAGGAGGGTATTTGTAAATTTTCAAACGACGAGGGGGTATTCATTAGTATTTCAAATCTCAGAAGAGGTTGTTGTAATTTATCCTAATTAATTTGTATAATATAATGACAGTGTAAAGCAGTGGGATCAAAACACATAGCCAGGAGGAAACTGTGGATGGTATACAAAACACACCACAAAATTAACAATCCAAACAATATGGTCCATCCTAATATCGTTAACAAACTATCAATAATTTTACCTAGCGAAATTGAAAAGGTTTTTGTATGATTACATGTACTAAGATCGACTATATGATTAATCAGACTAAATCAACCATCAAACATTAGCCTTACCAATTTAATTTTGGGATACATATTCAAGCTGAAGAAAAAATCCATGTCCATCGGCTCATGGATTAGTTGGCGAGCAACATGCAAGCAAACAATCATTTTTCTCAATGCCTGGTAGTTCCCTGATAGCCAACACAAACCCTCATTTGTCGGGGGTCACCGAATTCATTCTCTAGCGCCTTATTTAACGAGCCTAGGCAATTGTTAGCCAAATCACAAAAAAATGTAACCATATTTATCAACTGTTGTAGCTCAGGGCATGCTTCTTGAGCCTTCTGGTTTTTGTGCGGTGTTGTCGTACGTTTAGTAGCAATGGAAGAGTTGGTAGTAGGGTTGACGTTTAGGTTGTACGACATTGGTGGGTCCTCCTCCAGTCCAACAAACTCTGTATCCGAATCCATTTTGCAGTTAGAACATAGCAATCCTGCATAGCTAGCTGTTGCTCCAACCTAATATCAATAGCAGTAGTCGTTGTTTGGACTGTGCGTTCTCCCACTGCACCATCCTTGCCAAATATCTCACTCCAATCTGGGAAAAAAGGCCAAGACTTACAACGCATCCCCTTGGCAGTGGGATCAACCTAGGGAAAGTAGGGGCTAGTGGTTGGTAATCAGAAAACACAATCAACTATGTAAAGCTGCATGCAATGGAAAGTTGCAATCTATTGTTGCAATATTTTGTGAGGGCTTTAGTGCAATGTTAATTTTAATATAAGAACACATGCTTACCTTCACATAATCATCCACGCATTCTCGTCTTCAACAGTCACCATGCACCTGCTTTCATCCTAACCGATGCCACTTTTGATCATCATTGTCACAAGAGTTCAATATTACTCTTTCAACACGTGAATTTTGGAAATTATATGCGATTCTGCCTTGATATTATGATGCAGGAAAGCACGTTGTATGTGAGCTTCCAGTTTAGTGAGATAACCATTATGAAAATCATTATCACATTTCTAGCCACCAGTAACCAAGGACTTCAAAGCATTAATTAGCTCCTCATTTTCCCTAATAGTGCATGTTCGCCTTATCCCAGACCTTTTTCTTTATCTGCCTCTCATCATTTTTATCAACTAGTACCCTCGTCCTCTGCAGGGTTCTCGTTGTTCATGTCAATGAAGAACCCCAAATATGACACCTGCACAGAAATTCCATAAAGGGTTAATTGTTTGCAATTAGATAATCAATGGTACTCATAAGGACCACCATTGTGCCTATTTTTTACTTGACATGCAATGTATACATGTATGCATACAACAAGTACATGAATGTCTCTTGTATGTGTGGTTATAGTGTATACACTTGTGTATATATTATTTTTGTATATGATACAAAGACAACACTCATCCCCCATACATATTATCTTGACCACTCTTTCCTCTCTCTCTTTTCCCTCTATTCTCTTTTTCTTCTTTAAGTAGTTTCAAGTTAGAGTAAAAATCTCTTGAGCTTGATATATTAAGTTAAAAGTATAATCAAATCTCTTATACTACATACACCTTACCTCTAACAAGGTTTTGTGTAGACCACCTTGTGATGTAGTTTATGTTCGACATAGAGGAGATCCCTTTGGTTTTCATGTGAGCATATCGTCGGAGTAGAAAATCTTGAAGAAAGTCTTTAAATTAGAAAGGGTAACATTTCGTGATTACATCTTCTCCACTCTTTTTACAATAACCACTTGTTGCATTTCAAGATTCTTTTATGCTTGTTGAGTGCCAAATGCCTAGGATTAAGGGATTAGTTCTCTTTCAGTTTAGAATTTAATATATTTATTTTTATGCTTCATGTTCCAAGCCATACCGATTCATTCATAAAGCACATTTTAAGTTCTATATGTACTTTAATGCATTAAGGTAATGTTTTTATTTGGATGTAGACCTATTATAGGGGTGGATGGGTGTTATCTATAGGGTCCTTATGGAGGTGTTTTGTTGACAGTAGTTTCAATGGATTCAAAATAATAACTTGTACCCTTGGCTTATATTCTGGTGTTTGCAGAAACAAGGGAAGAATGACAACGGTTTTTGAAGTAGTTAAAAGGTGATTTGCACATTGTGAGGGATGATAACTATACATTCCTCGGGGCAGACAATAGATTTGTGTAAGGTACCTTCATGGCAACATGAAAATTGCAAGTTTAAAAAAAAGGTATTTGGAAAATGCTGCAAAGGCAACAACAATTTTTGAATTTAATTTCAAAATGGAGAACTAGGTCAACTAGATCACAGAGTGGTTGAATGGTTAAGTGACAAGCCTCCAACACATTGAAGTAGGTCACATTTTAATATTTTTCCAAAATGTGATATGTTGTTAAACAATATTTTTGAGACATTTAACATCATACTTGAAGTTAGAGAGAAACCAATAATGACAATATTTGAATGGATCGACGAATGGATAATGATAAGATTGTCCGTTTTGAAAGATATGGCAAGGCAAGAAAATCATCCTAAAATTAGAAAAAATATTGAAAAAAAATATTGACAAGGCAACTGATTGCATACCAATCAAGTCAGATGATTGCATTATGAAAGATCATGCTATGATGGTGCTAGATATGCTGTCCATTTTAAAAACTCACATGTAAATGCAAAAAATGAAATTTAATAGGCATTCCATGCAATCATGGATGAGTGCCATATGCAGTCAATCATTAGACCCAGAAGACTTTGTTAATCCTTGCTATAGTGCGGATACTTTCATTGAGATGTAAAGCATTCAACCTTGCTTGTTAATGGGCCTAAACTCTAAAGAAAAAAAAAGAAAAAACCATTCCACCGAACTTTGGAAGAGGTGCAGGAAGGCCTGCGCAAGGATATTGGAGCCTGATGAACCTTCCAATAAAAGCAAAAAAAGAACAAAAGGCTAAAAGAATCAATCTCCAAAATTGAAGAAGCAGTCATATAAAGTGATGCACCATTATTGTGGAATCATAGGCCACAACCAAAGGGATGTACAAGGAAGAAACTGGACCATCCTGTTGAGTCAAGTGTTGTAGGACAGCTCAACAAGATGATAGTAAGGCTTACAGTCTTTTAAGTTTTTTTTTCCCGTGCTATGCTACAGATAATTGATGTGATCTTCTATTCAGTACAGGGGAATTTATTTAATAAATTCCAAAAAAAAATAGGTATAGGCATGTTGTTTTGAAAATATTAGAAAAGTGAGTGGCACCGCGGTCTGAGACCGCGGTGCCTCATTTTTATAATAAAAAAAAATAATTTCTCTGACCGTGGTGCCACAGAATTTTATAAAAAAAATAATATTTTATGTGCCACCACGGTCACAGACCGCGGCGGCAGTAAACGGTCAAACCTGCAGCCTGCAAATTTTGCAGGCTGTAGGGCTGTGGAAAGCGCGGTGCCTCAGTTACATTATTGGCCACACTTTTACAGTGTGGCCCGTGAATTGTTGAATGGGATTGCAGCTCACACTATTTAAGTGTGAGCTGCAATCCCATTTTTTCACTCACCTTCAACAATTCATTTCTGCAATCCTCCTCCTTCAACAAATCCTCTCTGCAATCTTCCTCCTTCAACATTTCTCTGCAATCTCCTCCTTCAACATTCAACATTCAGCAATATTTTTCTGTTCTTTCTCTTCCTTCTTCTTCAAAAAATTCTCGGCCAATTTTATTGTTCTTGTTCTTGCACAATTTTTACATCTTTAAAAAAATTTAGAGCGAAAATGTCGAATTTTGGCCCTATGTGTTTTATACGGGCAACTAAATCATCGATTAGAAGATGTGTCCGAAAATACGGATACATCTTTATCAGTACGACGTGATGATATTGCTTTTTTTCGCGTCCTACAACTAGCACCACGTCATATTCGTGTTTTGCAAGTACTCCAAAATATGGGGTTTCTTGGTGTTTTGCAGTGTGGGCATATTGAAATTGACACCCACTTGATCACTGCTTTAGTAGAGAGATGGCGCCCGGAGACACATACTTTTCATTTTTCGGTGGGTGAAGCTACTATAACACTGCAAGATATCGCCATCATGTGGGCACTCCCGGTGGAAGGCAATCTTATTACGGGGTAGATACAAGGTGTAGTACCCAACGGTGGCAAAATTATTGTCATCAATGGTTGGGTTTCATGCCCAATGAAGATGCATTTAGATGGTCCAGAATAAAATTATCAGTATTATATCAAATTTATTAGAAAATACATGTGATGATGATAGCCCGTTTGAGGCTGTGTTACAGGAGGCACGTATATGTGCCATGTGCATTCTTGGTGGGGTGTTGTGTCCTGATGCTATGGGAAACACCGTGTCATTATTATATCTGCGGCATATGGAAAACATACACGAGCAGTAAGTATAAAATTGGGGTTCTACAGTGTTGGCATATCTCTACCGGGAGCTATGTACAGCATCACAAAGAGGGAAAAATAATATTGGCGGTGCCATGCAATTATTACAGATATGGGCATGGTCTCGCATCATAACACTTGCCCCCATTCCCTCGAGTAAATCTTCGACTCTGATGCCGACCATTATAGACCCTGACAATGTTCTGCCTAATCCTCCATATACTGCATGGTATGAACATTTTTATTTATTTATACAGTTATAAATAATTTTGATTTCACTTATTTTTCTTAATTTTGATTTTAGGTGGTCTTATCATATATCCCGTACTCATACGGCACACAACGCTCTTCGTATAATAAGGAACGTTTTGGATCGTATGCAATTAAATGAGGTATATTGTTGTGATTTATTTTTTACGTTTAGTGTATTTCTGATGCATTTGTTCAAATATATTGGCTGGCGCTATATTTCGTATTATAGTTTATTTGGACTCCGTATGATGATATAGCACTCCATCTTGATTCATTGTCCTTTTATGCAACGCGCACACCGTGGCATATACGCTGTCCATTGATCAATTATTCGATCGTGGAGATGCAGCACCCGGAGAGGGTTCTCCGCCAATTTGGCTTTGTGCAAGACATCCCCCCAAACCCATTAATCAGTGAGTGTCGTTTACACACAATAGATAGGCGGGGACGTCAAGACATGAATTGGGCAACGTTTCACGCAGACTACGTTGCAAAATGGAATGATGTGCAATCACTGAGGGTGGAAGGACCCGGTATTCAAGGTGGTCTTGATACCGTTCCTGACTACATGAACTGGTATCATCAAATTACTCGGGTTCAAAATTCACATAACATATTGTCTACGAACACGCCGGGCTATCGACCAACTGACACCCGTGATTGGGAATATATGGTAAGCATCTTATATTTTTTAATATTCATTTAATTTAGCTTTTCGATTATGCTAATCATTTGATTTTGTTTACCGGTACAATAGAATGGAGCAGCTAGTGATTGATTGTGAAAATTCCGGAGATGATCAACAGTCATTAAGAGATACTCGAGCAAGAGCGCGTACGATCGGGCGTGAAATTATGAACTTTTCTAGTTCACGGTATCCAAGTGTTCGAGTTAGACCGGCTGACACAGCTCGTGGCAACGCATTCGGAGAGGCTGGTCCGTCGAGCGTTTATGCCGAGGCCGGGCCATCTACTGTTTGCACGGAGGCTGGTTCGTCGAGCTTTTACCCGAAAACAGGTCCATCGACTGTTTACACTCCATATGCTCCATACATGTCATCATTTGATTCTACATTTACACATAACATGAACCCGAAAATTCGAAGACAATATTATGCATCACCGGTTCCATTCGAAAACACCGATGTGAACACACCCGGTAACCAAAGAGATGATAATCCTCCTCGAAGAAACAGAAGACGTCCACGTTGTGGCACCGGAGGGCATTATTAGATTTGTGTATTACATACGGAAAGCATGATGATTATTGCATATGTAAATTGAGATGTGTATAAAATTTCTATTTTATTTAATGTTATTTTATTTTAATTTTCACAATAGCAATTTAGATTTAAGTTAAATTTAATATGTATACGTTATGTACATAGTTTCAATATTTAACTTTAATCTAGATTCATAGTTATTAAATTTATGTGTATATAGTGAATATATTAAATTTAATTTAAAATATGTTCAATTGAGGATATAAAATATAACCGTTCTTCATTATTAATATAAAATATATTAATTGTCCAAGATTGTTTATTAAATACAAAATAAGATTGCTTAATAATTAAAAAACGTTGTGCAAATTATTAATTGTCCAAGATTGCTTACAAAAATATAATACAAAATGTTTAATGTTGATTATTTAATGTTAATAATTAATTGCAAAGTATAAATAAATTTGTGTGTGAGGGACCAAATTATAAATAAAAAACAGAAATATCTATTAAAATTGTCCAAGATTGCAATTACAAAGTTGTATTTCACCATATATAGCATGATACAAAGTTATTGTAACAATATAGAATCATCCCCGGTCTTGACGACTCTGATATTGTTGGCGAGCACGTACTTGTGGTCTATCCATTTCGTTCGGTATTCTAGTAGATATTTGTCTACCCGGGCCTCGACGAGCTCGCACCGCGGGATTATGCACAAGCTCAAAATCCACCGGATCCCAATATTTTTCACCGTACACAGGCTCAAACCTCCCTTGATATGTCTTCTTGTATGATTGTACACTGTAATAGTTAGAAATAAAATTTGACGCATTAACCCCAAAATGCCGGCATGCCTGAATGGCATGTGAACATGGAATTCCATTTGCACCCCACTTGCTACAAGAACACATACGATGCTTCAATTTGACGACATAAGTACGGGAGCCCTGCCTGGTCAAGCTCAATGTTACCACTGAGGCAGATTGTTGGTTATAGTCAAATTTCTGAACAATGTGACGTACTACCTCTGTCTGTCGCGCTTCGAACAACTTGAACGCAAAATCAGCCCATTGTTAATTTGCATTGATCATACGATTACACCGTGTAGAGCGCTGCAAGAAATACTGCACAGAGCGGGATAACGTTATTTGCACAATAGCCACAATTGGTAAGCGTCTCGTACCTTTTAATACTCTATTTATGCACTCAGATATGTTTGTAGTTAGGATACCCGTTCTCCAACCACTATCATGCGCCAACGTCCACTGATCCTTGTCAATTCTCCCCAGCCAGTCGTATGCTTCCTCGTTCAATGATTTGATCTCTTCCATTATTCTATCAAATTTTCGAGGCTTGTCTTCAGCCCCTGCTCTCCAGCACAAATCCTTCAATTGGATGTTCTTGAATTTGGTGTTAAAATTCGAGCACACATGCCGTAAACAAAATCGATGTACTCCACGAGGAAATTTGAATGCCGGTACATAATTTATAGCATTGATCAAGCCAGCACGCCTGTCTGAAATCAAACAGACTCGATCATCCTCTGACGGCAACAAATATTTGGAAAGCATTCAGAGGAACCAACGCCATGACGCAAGCGACTCTTCGTCCACGAGTGCAAACGCTAACGGCAGCACCTGCTGATTTGCATCTAAAGTTACTGCTACCAGCATTTTATGCTTGTACTTCATATACAAATGTGTTCCATCCACGCTTATAACGTCACGGCAATAATGATATCCCGGGCTGTCTGTTTCCAAATGCATCCACTCCACAACGGCTCCAGTATTTTATTTCTGCAATGCCGCCATATATTTGGGCAGCTTCTGAACAGAACTCTCCCAAGTGCCATACACTTGTTCTCTAGCAGCTTTCAAAGCAAACCAGGCCTTATGGTATGGGACTTCAAAACCAAATTTATCTTTCACAATCCGCTGGACATGTTTTATATCACAGGATGGGTCTTGACGAACCATACCCAGCAGATGTGTTGCGATCATGCTCTTTCCTAAGTTACCGTGGTCAATAGAAATCTCATTCATCAGACATGTATGTGGTCCGACATACCTGGTAACTTTAAATAATCCCATGTTGGATTTGAATATGGCCCTCAGTATCCAACAGCACCCAGTCTGTGCTTCGTATCTACAGGCGACTTTCCATAATTTTTTGTTGCTCTCCACCACTCGGTATTCTCGTCGTGCAAATCGGACCGAGTAATCTTGTACACTTCCTTTCAAATGGTCCTTACTTTTAAACAGCATTCCGAGGGCGAGCTCTCCGGTGTTTGAGTCATAAAAATTGCCCCACCTGCCAGTAGGGATATCAATCGAGTCTGCAGGGACTTCTGGGTGTGTTGTGCTGAAAAATGGAACTTCTGGATATAGGTTCATTCTGTCGGGCACAACAGGCATGTTCAAATCAAAATGCTCTTGAGCATTCTCACCAAGAACTTCCGTCATAACAGGTATACTTACATCACCATCATCGTCATTATTCTGTTCAATCTGGTCTTCTAATTCGACCTCATCTGGTTCTAAGTCAGCTTGCTCAGTGTTCAACAAGCTATCAGCTTCAAGCTCGTCATCTTCATTATTGTATTCAGATGAACCCGCATAATCCGATGAGCCAGAATATGCATTTGTCCCTGCATATGGTGATGGGCCTGCATACGACAATGGGCCTGCATATGATGAGGGGTCTGCATACGATGATGGACCTGCATAATCTTCATTAAGACCAAACCGCCCCATTTCTTGAGTTACTACTGGTAAGCTCGGCAAATCTTGGGTTATCATAGACATATACGTTCCCCAATCACCAACAGTTGAGTCATCTGGTACAACATTTTGCAAAACTTTCTCCGCTTCGACAAAAATATCAATCGATACATATCCATTCATCGGATTTAAAAAGAATTGCATATCACGATCCTTCTTAATTGCCAACAACATCTCATTCCTTTGGCCAAAATTAAATGTTATGTATTTAAAGAATATATGAAATTTAAAATTATTCCTATCCATACCAATTTCTTCATACAAAATTAACTCTAACTCAGCAAATGTAGTACTACGAGAAATTTGCATGAATCCGAGTGGAGGTCGATCATAACTTACAGAACCATTCGAATTGATTTGTTGACCTCCAAAATATATAACAATATCAATAGTGTTTTGATCCACCATATCTTCAGAACAAAATAAAATACACATCAATATAAATTTTTTTCATACTATAATAAGATATTTAAAAAAAGAACAAATAACATGAAAATTTAATAAATAACTTACCCCTTTTCAATTGTAAATCTTCAAATAACAAGTGAAGAAATTTTACAAGAATTGCGAGATGGTGGTGTATGAATTTTCGAACAACTTTTTTTTGAGAGTGTAAGGGATAACAATCTGAAGGATAGTTTTTGGAAGCGGCTTCTCCTGATTTTTCAGTGTGTATGAATGTAGGAATAGCGTCCGATTTATATAGGTAATAAAACTGCGGTAAGCAACCGCGGTGCCACAGACGCTAATGCAGAAAAATTGATTGTCACCGCGCTAACAAAGCGCGGTGTCAGATACTGAAAAAGAAAAATTAACTGACACCGTGTTAACATAGCGCGGTGTCAGATACGGAAAAAAAAAAATTTCACTGACACCGTGCTTACAAAGCGCGGTGTCAGTGGCTGAAAAAAAAATTTTTTTTTAGCACAACAATGCCACCGCGGTGGTTGAAAAACCTGCTCTTCTATCATTGAGAGACCGCGGTGGCAATTAAAATAATACTTCTTTGTGGCACCGCGGTGCCACAGAAAAGAATTTTGTTTTTTTTTAAAAAAATGAGGCACCGCGGTCTGTCACTCACTTTTCTGAAGGTTTCAAAACAGTATGCCTTTACTATTTTTTTTTTGGCATTTATTAAATAAATTCCCCTTCAGTACAGGCAAGGAAAATGACATAATCTAGGATGCAGCAGACATTAACCCTTGCTCAAGGCCCTCAAAAAAATTATAAGTCTTTGACATAGATTATTTCACTATTTTCTGCTGACTTTAATGTTTTCTATAAGCAGGAAAAAGCATAAGAAAATCAATGCAACAACCCTAGAAGGAATAACTTCTTGCAAATTCTGATGTAAGTTTAAATTTAATGGTGCAAAAATGAATTATAAGTATGAAATTGACATTAATTTATGTACAGTTAGGGAGAAATACAATATCCAAATGTATTGCATCATCATCTCAAGGAAATGTTCATCCTACTTAGTCTACAACCACTGCAGGGGTAAAAATTACTTGCTGCAACATTTGTTGCTCTGCATCTTTTGTCCAAACATGTGTCAATTTCATTTAAAATGTATTTTTTGAAGGTTAGTCATTATATAATGCTTCATTATGAGCCAATCTTCTTGGGAATGGAGTCCCCTATCTAACAAAAGGGGGAAAGAAGTTTGAAGCAATGACAAACTTAAGTGCATCAACTGTTGCAACTAAAAAGAAGAAGAAAGTAGATAAGAGCAAGAAATGAGGGATGAGTTGTGATTTGTTTGGTTGTGTTTTGGAAAGGAAAAACAATTATGGCTAGATGCTTGGTTTTTGGCAGCACATTTCGGTTGGCATGATCTTTTTGTAACTATGCTTAGTATGTTGGCAACACATTTATCTTGGTATGATATTTTTGTAAGTATGCTCAATATGGTGCACTTTTTGGCACATTTTTAGTATGTAAGTTGGTGCATTTACTGCTCAAAGTACTATTAAATGATGATACCTTTGTTTTATGTTAGTGTTACTTTTTTTTTAAATTTCTTGTTTTAACAAATTTTAGCATTTTAGCAGATTGTTTATAATCTTTTTAACAATATAGGACTTATGCTTATAAATTTAAGGAGATCATCTAAATAGCGCATTTAACAACTTAATTAATTCAATCCAGTTACAAAAGGGCATCAAATAACCATTTACATCTAATTTTATCATTACTAAAAGGCCATTTAGTAATACATAACAACTATTAAAAAAAAATAAAGAAGATAACATATAACAACTGAATTGATCAAACTACCAACATACATCAACAACACGAAAAGCCCGATCATTGTAGAAACCAAAAATTGATTTCTTCTATGCAATTTTTGAATTTCTTTTTCTTGCGAATTCAATCGAATCAACAAACCAAGAATTTTTACGGCAGTTCTCGTGTACATTAGTGTATCTAACCGCATAAAAAATCCAGAAAAAATAGTATTTTTAGTCCCATAAGTTAGATCCATGTCACTTTTGGTCCCATTAATATAGGATTAGCACTTTTAATCCCATAACATATAAAAATTAGCACTTTTGGTTCTCATAAATTTTTTCATGTATAATTTAACAATGTAGGTCACATGCCTAGCACGTTGCTGTTAAGTATTTTTGGTTGGAGGAAAAATTGGTCCTTTTTCTAATAGTTGCATGTGATGTGTTTCACTTGGCCTACTTGATTCACTTGTGGAAACATGATTCTTTGTTTTGCTTCTACTTGACTTCAACTTATAGAAATATGGAAATGATAGGATTCAGTTTTTGTGAGAGATGAGAGAAATCGCTATATTTTTTGCCCTAATTTCTTTTAGAATTTATTTTTTTCCCTCAAATGTAGTAATATTTTTCCCCAAAATGGTCTCAAATTGAAAAACATACCAATTTTCTCTTCAGCCAAAAATACTTAATGATCGCATGCTAGGCACGTGGCCTACACCGTTGAATTGTAGACAAAAAAGTGTATGAGGATAAAAAATGATATTTTTTGTGTAAGTTAGGGGACTAAAAGTGCTAATCCCATAACGAATGGGACCAAAAGTAAAACCGAACTAACTTGTGGGACAAAAAATGTTATTTCCCCAAAAACCCAGATCCACCTATGCTTCTCTCCAGAAACAAGTGTAAAACCTCCTACCTAGATTGTCACTTGTCCATGGGGTCTACAACATAGCTTCTTATCCTACCTCATTCGACGGAATTACTAGCATTAGTCTTGGTTTATACCAAGCCCAACCCACCTATCTTGAGCTTGCGGTTTTTTAAGTAAAGAAGCCATTGAGCAGATTGAATGGGTAAAATGGCCAAAAAGCAACTTAGTAAATACGACTTTACTCATTTAATCAATAGCTGACTCACTGTTATTATTAGACATGTGTTTCACTATCTCATTTGATACTCACTAGAGTTCAGTACTATAAAATCGAAGGACCGAGTTCTTGTATCTCAATATCAACAACGAGTTGACGCTTATTTAGGAGGAAAATGGTTTGTTGCTTCAGCCAAGTAGACCATCATTTATGGAATCTTTATTGATTTGTCTAGTTGCCTGTTGATGTGTCTTCTATTGATGTGTTTGTTTGAAGTGTTGGATTAATAGGATATTCATTTGGTGTCGGATTAATCGCGGGCTTGAGGAAAAGTTGATGTTTTAGGATCCACCCTTATTTTCACTTTTTAATTATTCTATAATTTGTAATTTTTTTATTTTCTAATTTGATTATTTTCTAATATTTTGATCTATGATGCATGCAAACGGATACTGTGACCCACAAAATCTAAAAAATTTAGGATACCGTATATCAATTTTTTTAGAACTGTTCTAATATTATTTACAAGTTTTTAAATTCAAAATACATGATTTTATTTAAAATGTTATTAGCTAATAGTTTTGTGTTGGATATATTTTGAAATTGTATTATTTATATAAATTACAGTAAATAAGATTTATTTATTTTTAATATAATTATATTTAAATATAAAAAAATAAATAATTAAAGCAAACCTATCGAAAGCCCCTCCCTTGCAACCCCTGCTCCACTTCTTGAACTGCCCAAGCCGTCTGCTCTCTCTTTCCCCTCCCTCCGCGGCCCACCCCACCTTCGGCACGCCCCTCGCTTCCTACAAGCCAACCACCTACCTCGATTAATAGAAAATTTTAAAAAAATTAACATTGTTAATGTTGACAAACAAAAGTGGGAAGTGAACTCATTTTATAGTAACATAGGAATTTTCTTGTGGATATTTTGAAAATACAGTAAAACCTCTATAAATTAATAATCTTGGGACCATGAAATTTTATTAATTTAAAAAGATATTAATTTATCGATAAATTAATATTTTATTAATTAAAATAGAGACTTTTTAAATTCAGCAAATTTAGTACATATGTATTGAAAATAAATGAATTTATATATGTTTCAATGATTATATTCATGCATCAATCAATTCTTTGTAACTAATTAATATATTTATGTATAATATGAATTCATTGTATACAATTAATTATTATATTCATAGATGCATGTATCAATTCATTGAAATTACTTAAATATACACATATACATTAATTCGTTGCACTTAAATAACTATTATAGTCAATTAAATATATTCATGCATGATGAATGAAACATGTACTATATAAATCTCAATATGAAAATAAAATAATTCATAACACCCAACCATGTCTTCTCATTTAAAAGGCATCACAAAATCATCCATGAATGATCAAATGCGTAAAGCATTAAAGACTTCATATTTTAGTAAATTACCATAATATTTATAATTGTAATATATATAAATTATTAATTTAGAGTTTTAATGGGACCTAGTATTTATAAAGGAATTTTCTGAAAAATTATTATCTTATTATCTTATCGAATTTGATGATTTTTTACAAAGGCCCAAGTCGGGACCGGAAGATTTTATTATTTTAGAGAGTTTATTAATTTATAGAGTATTAATTTATAGAGGTTTTACTGTATAAAGGGTTTTTTGCACATAAATAATTTTACAAAGGGATTTTTATGCAATTATCACCCCGCACCCCCTTTTTTTTCCTCCCTACACACCTTACTTCTTGAAATTGCACAAATCAAATCCGAAGTGTGTTCTTATACACGTCGGACACACCATATTCCTTTTTTTTATTTTTTAATTTTTAGAAATGTCGTGTCTGACTCATGTTCTAGGTGTGTCGGCACACGGCGTTGTTTTGTTGCCTGACACTGAATAAAGTGATTTGTTAAAGTGTCTCTTTGTTCCGTCGTTGACCCATGATCAATGGCTGGACCATGCTCTTGCCTTTAGGCCCCCCACTACCAACCTTTTAATGTCGGGATATCCGGGGTTTCCACCTCAATAGAACCAGTTTTATGCAGCAAACCCGGAAAACTTCCTTCCAGTGTATCCCGTGTCCCTTCCTGGGTGAGAATTCTTTGCTCTCTCAGGCAACTCTTTTAAGAACCCTCTTTAGGCCCTCGTCTTCTTTTGTGCTTGTAATAAAAAAAAATTCTGTTTCGTGCCCTAATTCAAACGCGGAGAAGCAGGCAAGTTGATTCCCATCTCTGAAGGTCAGTTGGCAAATTCCCATTCTCGAGGGTACAAAGAAAGATTGAATCCAATATGTTGTGGGCGCCTAATGAAGTGTATTGTAGATTAACTTATTTTACAATTTAATATGAATAAATAAATTAATGGAGCTAGAAAACTTTTACTATTAAAAATAATTATTTCACTGAAAGTAGAAAAAGAAATGCACACTCTGACAATTTATTAAGTCGGTACAAGTATAAAAATCATAAGAGGTAGCTATATTTACACCCTTTAGTTTATGGTCTAAATAGTCAAATCATTTATGTCTTTTGTGTAATTATACATACTACTACTGATAGTGGAAATAATTAGGGTAATGTTGTTGACATTTTTGGGGATGTACGTATAATTTCTCAAAAAGTAGGGTGATTTGTGTAAATAATATTTAATATAATTTCATATGCAAATAGAGAATTTGAAATATTATTCTCAAATCATTTAAAAGAAATTTAAAGTTTTTAGTTTTTACATAATTAAATAGGATAAAACAAAAAGATATTTAAGCATTTATTCATTTTACTATATATAGCATGATAAATTAACACTTGGGAACAAATATCTTTTTCAGAAATCATAATCAGTGTTTGAGAGTATGACTAGTTGCGTTAGTACCTTCTGCTTCACTCGTAGTACTTCCTTCACCAGCACTCCACACATGACAACAATACTAAAAAAGAAGGAGCTTCACTCGATTTCTCGATTTGTCCAATTCTACAGTGAACTAACATCCTGCTGGCAAATCATAGTGTACCTATGTTCTAACAAATGGCTTGCTTGCCTCAATCTTCAACAACTGTAATCCCTAATTTCCCGATTGAAGAGACGTTGAAAATTCGGTGAAATTTCTATAATGGCGGAGGAGAAGGACCCCACGTCGGTGCCGCTGAGTCAAGGAGCTCGCGAAGAAGAAGAAGGGCGAGATCCCGAAGACCCGTTAAAATCTCCTCCTGCTTCTTCGGATTCTTCCACTCGTAGGGTTGGTGAATTTTCCCATTTAATTATTCTCTCCATAAGCGCCCGCACAGACTCTTCATATACATATATATATATATATATAAATATTTACGTTTTAAATGTAATTGAAATTTAATTATTGGTGTTGCACCTTATTTATAGTTGAATTTCTGCTGGGTTGCTTAATTTTTGGGTTGATTTGGAAGCGGTCTAATTGATTGAGCATCACGGGTTGTGATTATCATTAAATGTGTCCTTAATGAAGTGTTGGTTAACTGAATTCGTGCCCTGAACAATGCCATAAACGAAATGGTGATGATTTTTGGATGTCCCCTTCTGAGGAAATAAAATGATGTAAATTAGAGGTGCAATGGATCTGAATAATATGTCAAGTGTAAATTATCTCTTAATTGCTTGCTTTTTGTAATGAGTTTGTAAGCTTGTCAAAATTGTGGTCTAAATTCAAAGAATTTCATTTGTTTCCAGATGGGCAATATAAATTAGGATGGTCCCATTATATTCATTACAGTTGAAAAGAGAACATGAATTCGATCTTGCATAGTTAAAAAGAAAAGAGATTAATATGTAGCAAAATTAATCTTTTCCTATCAATGGCCAACTCCTCATAAATGAAATTACATTTGATCCATAAAACACTTATCTGCAGATAATGATGCAGTGGCGAGGTTATGATGTCTTTGTTTTCTTATTGTGCTGGCAAGGTGTAATGAGAACATCGTCATCTCGTGATGCCTTTTCTCCCACAAATTTTTTTTACCTTATGTTAGTTATAGCCTTTGCACCAAACAGCCTGATACCCTCACAGAATTGGATTGTTTATGATAAACCGAACTGGTTTCCCTGTTTCACAACCATGAACTCAAGGAGAGTTCAAATTTTGATTCACTTTCATACATTTGCTGCATATGCTTACTAAAATTTTACCGCAAATGACGCAACTCCTGGTGTCTAAACAACTAATGGATAGATGATCACATAAGTAAATAAAGGGGAAAAAATTATGTGTAGTATTAGATAACGACGTGTTTTTACCCCATGTTGTAGTCCGTGTATCTTAAGAAATTTCTATGAGCTGAATATATAGGTCACTCTCTTTTAGCTCTCTGAATGTCCTTGTATGGAAAGCTCTAAATGCAGCCTTTATCCAGCCAATGGTTTTATTTTCTTTTTCCGGCTTGTGATCTGAAACTGTTGGGCAATATTTGGTTTGTTTTCTCCAAGATTTTGATTATATTGTGATTGTGGTTGAGTGTAGAGTTCTGATTTTCAAACTTGTGAGAAATTGGCGTGGTTGACTGAAGATAATTTTACGTATCAAAATTTGGGGACGGGGTGGGGTGGGGCAAATACATTCATTTGATGTGGTGTTGTTTTATTGATGTGATGATAGGCGTATATCATATGTATATACAAATTTCCTTATGCATGTGTATACATATAACAGGTATTTTTATACTTAATGCGCATAAATGTATTTATTACTTACATGCATAAGTGCATGGTAAAAGTATGATGAAGTAGAAACATACAATGTGGATGAATGTGACCTCTCATGAGTAAAAATAAAATTATGAAGATTTATATTTATTTATAAATATAAAGACTAATTTCTAAATATAGATATATATGTATTTATGTAAACATAGTCAATTAATTATTAAATACACATTAATACAAGTACAAATTCACATTTACTTGATTTGATTATGAGATCATTGATTTGAATATATAAAATAATATTGGACATGGTGCAGTTACGTAATATATACTGTGGTAATTCATATATGTAATATTTTTTACATATGGATGGAGATGCCTATAAATATTTATTTATATGTATATATGTACACACACGTATACATAGAAACACAGATATATTCACCTTGAACTTAAAATATAAGTTATTGCCTCTTCAACTTATTTCGTGGTTGTTTGAGTTTCCATTACGCTGTATCTATGCTAAGGATAACCTATTTTAACAGTCTAACTTTCAGATGTTCACTTGTGCTGTTTGATATACATATTTTATTGTTGGACTCTGAAATTCCGTATAATCTGATTGCATTTCTGAAGAACCAATATACTGAAACAACATTTACATTCATACTAAACAACTGCAACATATCAAACTCCCAGTTTTATGCTCAGATTCAAACCTTATTTTGGTCTAAATATAGTGCTAGATGCTTTTTTGGTGGAATTGTTATACTGTTTCTTTTGATGTCTAAAGTAATCCTATTTTCTGTTCCAGGCTTGCTGTTTTGTACTACAAAGTTGGGTTTCAAAAAAGTTCATGACTGGATGGTACTTATCCGTCTTTATAAGTTGCTATTTAAAATGCTCAAGTTTATCTAGATTTGTCAGGTTAAAACTAACATTGTAATTAAACATCTAAATTGCAGTGTTGTTCTGTTTCCGGTTGCTGTTACATTCTTTGTAACTTGGTGGTTCATACAGTTTGTTGATGGTTTCTTTAGTCCTCTATATGCTCAGCTTGGTGTTGACATATTCGGTGAGTTTGTAGTCTATGAATTCTCCCTAGTAAATGGGCAATTTCCTCCTCTAATTTAGAATTTTTTCATTTCATGATTCACTCTGTACAAGAAACCAAAATCAGAATCGTCTTATGCTTATTTTGCAACTTCCTGAAAAGGAAGTACCATGGTCACCTGTTATGTTGACAGTGTCTGTTAGTATATCTTTCAGTTATATAATTCAAATAACCGGAAAATTGTCATTGTTGCATGGTTGTTTTCCGTACTACGTCTGTTCTCTGAAAAATTGCATTACTTTCCAGCTTGCCCCAATGAATGTTTTTGATGCAAATCTTTCCTTTATGAATTGGTCTGTACCTGTGTTGTTTTGAGGTTGTTTCAAGTTAATATCTTCTTATTTTATCTTGTCTTCTTCTCTGTTCATGATGCCACTGGAAATGATTATTGTAGCCCCCTGTGTTTCTGTCTCATGAATAGTATCTCATCTATCAGTAGTAGTTTTATTCCTCGCTCATTCTTTTGTATCTTAATTTATGTTCATCTATGTTCTACTGTCATCCTTAGTGTACTGGGATATGCTTCCTTAGTCGATTGTTTTGGGTGCAGGACTTGGATTTGTGACATCATTAGTTTTTGTATTCCTTGTTGGAGTCTTTGTTTCGTCATGGTTGGGTGCTACAGTTTTCTGGATTGGAGAATGGTTCATCAAGCGAATGCCATTTGTCAGGCATATTTACTCAGCCTCCAAGCAAATCAGTTCTGCAATTTCTCCTGGTAAATAATAAACCTTCCGTGCTAGCTTTTCTATAGGTATTGAGATGTTTGATGTTTCAAAATGCTAATATTTTTCATGCTGTACTCCACTAAAAGCTAGGGATTGTCTCACCTCAAATACCTTTATGGGCTTCATTCTATTGGCACCTGTCTCCACCCTTTCTGTGGTGGAGAAAAGTTGTACTCAGAAACTAAGTTTGTTATGCATGGCACTTCAGGTCCTTCTGACATTGGGATTTTGTAATTGTTTTAATTTTTTTAACCTTCATCACTGCAAACAAAAAATACTTGTTGACCTTGCACAGAAAAATAATTTTTCTATGGATTTGTTAGTCTATATTGGTTGAGGCTCTTTTGGATAAAAACTCCTCTGCTGTGAATAACCCTGTGTATATTAACAATATTCTGACTTTGTTTCTGGAAATATGTATTTGCAAGTGTTTGGATTTTACAAATATTTGCTGCCTCTCAATTCTCTTAAAAAGTCACATGTCTGTTGTCTATGACTATTTTTGTTTATAATATTTGAACTTGCAAACTAGCATGAGAAAGGACTTATGACCTAGTAGCCTTCTATGCACCAGTGTGTAACTATGTATTCATTCTTTTCTGACGCCTTTAGTTCTGCCCCGAAACTCTGGACCAGTTGAAAGTTGTGGGAAACCAGTGATTCATGTTATAAGCTTTTGGAACTTTCTTCTACTCAATATACTGTTTATGGATGGAATTCAGTTTTAGTCTTAGCTTATAGCCCAATTGTAATTTCCACAGTTGAATACTATTGAATTTATAGCCAAGGGAAACGTGATATAACACTATGAATTCACCATCCCACCAAGACGGGGTTGGGTGCATTTTGGTGCTAACTTGGTCCTTGAGTCTGAGAATGATCCATATACATCTTGGTTATCCTAATTTTTCAAATGGTGCCTTTTTTGGGGTCATATTTGCTGTTTGAATTTTGTACTTCATGTTCTCTGCAGATCAGAATAATACTGCATTTAAGGAAGTGGCAATTATTCGTCATCCACGCGTGGGTGAATATGCATTTGGATTTATCACTTCAACAGTTCTCCTTCAGGTATTACGGTAGTTTATTACATAGGTAACATCTTTCATGGGCTTATTGGCAAATAGATTCTACTTTGAGGTAACATGAAGCCCAAAATTAATCAAATTTGTGAAGAAATGAATTATTTGGAGCTTGATTCGCTGTGAAAAACCTGAAGGGGAAGGCAGTTAATGAAGCTAGGCTGCTTCGAAGAGCTAGGTAGTTAGGTAGAGATATTAGGCAGCTAGGACCTTTACCAAATAGTGTTTTTTCATGTTGTAACTAGAGCTACAGCAGCGAGTGACGGACTCTCGGGTGAGAGGTATTAACGAATCAACAATCAATAGAGGCAGTAACGGGAGGGGAACAGTGTCATCGCTCCCTAGCCAGCTAACCGGAAGCCCAAAAAGCGTGAGGGGAGCTGGCATAGTTGAGATGATACTGTTACTCTCCCAGAGAAAATCGAGGGGAGTGAGTGATCCTCGGGTGAGGAGCACGAGCGACTAACTCTCTATATAGTAGTAGTAGCTAGCTGTTGCCTTTTAGTCTTGTTGCTATTGGTGTAAGGTGTAGAGCTTTGGTTGTTAGCTAAGGCCTGGGAGTCTTGTAGCTAAATCGAATAAGGGGAGCTAAAGGGGGACCCTTCTGTCAATTTAGGAATTACAGAAGGTCTGTTGCCATGCCTAGTTAATAAGATAAAATTATTGGGAATAATTGAGATTTGTGACCATAAGCAAGTATCCAACTAAAAACAATAGTACCAACACCTTCAAGTTTATGTTACGGTCATTAATTTTTATATGTAAAAGTTAATCTAATTTTTAAATGTGTCAGAGACCTAACTGCAAAGGCTACCATTAATAATCCGATACGTGGTATTACCAAAAATATAATTACTTTATAGAAAACACAAAATTTGGAGTTATTTTCCAAACGTCTTATTGATTCATTGATAATCATATCTCCGTTCTATAAATTATTGAAATTATATTTCATAGCTTCAGTTTTGGTCTCACATGTAAGCATTTTAAAATATGACTCTGCTGTAATTTGGCATATACTTTAATTTGGTTCTTCTCCTCATTATTAACGAATTTCTGTTCAGTTATTCTGAAAATTATGCATTGTTGTGGTATATATAAAAATTAGAATATAATCATTATGCATCATATCTTGTTGAAAAAACTCTTTATGCATCTTGTATGTTCTCTTATGTCCAGTTAATGGTATAACTTTTCTCAATGGCATTCCCAATTATAAGTTTATATATGTTGTGTGGTCATTGGAGAGGGTTTACAACTTTCATCTTGGTTTCTGAAATCTAATTGTTTTTATTGTAAAAAGGACTCATTAAGTTTGTAATAACAAATTTTCTTATGTATGACCTTAGAGATACATTAGTATTTCAGTAAATCTAATGGACTCTCACAGGGAGGTCATTCCAATAATCCAAATGATACGGGAGTAAGATTACCAAAAGTCAAAAACTTTCGAGAGGTGTTTGCTGATAATCCTTGTTATAGTCCATGACACAAGTAGTTTTTGAATAAATAACAAAAATTCTTCATGTTCCAATAACTATTTTCATTTAGAACTGACTTTGGTGTTAAGGAGCCATAAGATGTTGGATTCATGACTGAGGTTAGAATAATGTACATCATCCACTATAATCCTTACCCTGGGAAAGTATGATGGATTTAACATGATAGCTTCCATGTGTTGACTGCTCGCCACGTATTGTGATATTCTCTACATTTGTTTGTTTATTTTTTCTTCTGATTCAGAGAGACGATGGAGATGAAGAACTCTGCAGCGTTTTTGTCCCAACAAACCACTTATATATTGGTGACATATTCTTGGTTAATTCCAAGGATATTATAAGACCCAATCTGTCCATTCGTGAAGGGATAGGTATGATACTATGCTGTGTCTAAATTCCTATATACACTAGCAACAGTTATGTCCTAAGTTATGAATTTTTCAGTACCTACATTATTATACCATGACTTGAAATTTTGCACCAAAAGATACTGTTAGATGCCTCATGTTTAGAATGTTCCTCCATTTCACTATTTGTTTCGAGGGTGACCGAAAGACTCCTCTTTATCTTTTTGAGCATACCAATGGACTGATGAAACTCTTAAGGCTGTCCCTTTATCAGTGCTGGGCTTCACCAGTGAATATAATCAACAGGGCAAGGTGGACATTGAGAGAGGGGTTTGCTATAAAACAAAATTGATTTATATGTTGCCAAAAATAGCTCCTTTGCTAGAGGGATATTTCCGGCAACTATGCAATGTCCTCATGTGAGTGCATGAAGTTGGTAATACAAAGAAACTTCCTCTATTTGGTTTTAGGCTGGCAAACTTTCTCCACATAAGGTCCATTAAATCATGATGTTATTATTGGTGCAGTAAGTTTACAACTTTATCCAATGTGTTTGTTCATGTAAAGAACCTCGGACGCAATGCTTTCAGATTATGAGTTATTTCTGGTGCATGAATGTATACATTTGTTACTTGATGTGTTATTCCTATTTTGAATGCTGCGTCACAATTTCCGTTGAAATTGCAGAGATTATCGTTTCTGGAGGCATGACAATGCCACAAAAGATCACTCCAATCTCCCCAATCGAAAGAGTTGCTCGGCAAGGTGAAAGAATTCCTCTGAGCAGACTGGTGTAAAGATGTGGAGTTTCCATTTCAGGTATGCTTATTACCCTTGTGGACTAGACTAGACGTTATTTGGAGTTGAAGGTGGTCGAGGCTATATAAGAAAATGGGAGATAGACAACCATAGTGGAATTGGACTTGTAAGGGTACCGATTATTCATTTTGTACTAGGTAGAAAAGGTTGATGATGCCTTTGTTGTATGGACGACCTTGTATCTTGTCATATCGCTGTATTCGATGCGACGACGCCGGAGATGAGAACTGAGATCATATATATGTTGCTATAATTGAAAGCTTTTATGCTAGTTTTTAGATTTTGAACGTTGTTCTGATACCTTAATGCTTTGTTTGGACCTCGGATTTTGATGAGGAAAAGGAGAACAAAATTAGATGTACAAAGAATAAAGCAGAAAGTGCTATTATTCGAAGTGAGGAGTTCTTTTTACTCCTTACTAAAACTCAAGGACCAAAGGGATAGATAGGTTGAAATTCAGACAAACTGTGGCATTTGTTTTACTAAATTCAAATAATTGTCATATGTTACTTCTCAATTTACCAAAAAATGTAATTAGTATAAAAGGATTATTATTTGATGATAAATTTTAAGCCACAGCAAATATTTGAGAAGACGAACATGTCGTTAGTTGTATAGCCCGATTTCAGGCAAATGCAGTAAGTTTTAAGATTTAATTTCTGTATCTTATCAGTGAGTAATTAATCATAAATCCCTTATGTTGTGCGAGTTTACTTATTTGATAGAAGTTGAAGGACCAAATTGTTAATACATGGTAACAAACTCCCAGATTTGAATATTTTAATTTAGTGGATGGTTAAATTTATAAAATTTCAAAACTAATTTCTACTATTTCATTTAATATATCATGTCATGTGTAAAATATATATATATATTTTTATATAAAATAGATGGTGTAATTTTATATACAGTGTATACGTCAAATCTATACTATTTTTTTTTAAGTGTGAGGCGATTAGAATAACTATATGTGATTGATAAAATGTATATCGATTGAAATAGCATCAAACATACTTATTCAAAATAAAATGATCATTCTTTAATTTTTTTTATCGATAATATTCGATTCATCATATGTATTAAAAATTAGGCTAAATTTTATATTACCTCTCCGTGTTTTAAAAAATCGACTAAAAATCTCCCTATATTTTGAAAATAGGCAAAAGTCTTTATCTGTTTTCTTAAATATAGCACACTCGCCTCACCCTTAATTGAAACTAACTGTGTTACTTTTTTTGTCAAAAGACTGCTATATCCTTATTAATTATATATATTTTTTTTCATGACCGTTGAATTTTTTTGATTGCATAACAACCGTAAGATTTAAGCAATACATCTCAACCATTAGATCTAAATTATTAAGGGTTAAGTCTAATCAATTTTGATATATATTATATTTATAATTATAAAATATTATTCATAAAAAATGGTTAATTACATTTTGACATCCAAACTATGACCGTTTTTACACTTTAGCATCTAAACTTTATTGTTTTTCTTTTTTTTTTGTGAATTTACCATCTCAACTTTACAAAATTTTGCATTTTGTCATTTATAACTATTTTTTCACCAAGTTTTTTGGTAAAAAAATATCACATGCAATGCACATGTGACATTTAAAGGTTATGCGATGTGATTTTTTGTCATATGCACAGCATTGGATGTTTTTCCGACAAAAAAAAATCAGCAAAAAAATGATTATATATGATAAAATAGAAATTTCGCAAAGTTGAGATTACAAGTTGACACAAAAAAAATTTAGATGCTAATGTATAAAAACGAGTATAGTTCGGATGAAAAAAATATAATTTACTCTATAAAAAGTAAAAAATAATAAAATTAACCATACTCCACCTCCCCAGCCCCCCCGCTACTAGGCCCTCTTCCCCCGTCCTGCTGTCCATGCCCACCCCGCCACCAGTTCCCCCTCCACTTGCCACCTACCCCGCCTTCCTCTCGCCGCCCAACGTAGTTGGGGACATCATTGTCAAAAAAAGGAGAGCGACGACGTTGCCCCCTAACCTGGCTACTGCGGCACGGTGAACTTTGAGCAACCGTCGCGCTACTACAGTTAAGTCATGTGCTAGTTACATGACCATCCAATTACATTTTGGTCAGAAAATGATCAGATGATGATTTGAAATAAAAACTAAAATATAGAGATGGGTGGATGCTAACGTCAAGAAATGAATTTTAGGGACTAAAGTGATTCTAGTCACAAATTTAAAGGACCAATTATAATATTTACCCTTTATATAACTAATTCTTATATATCATTGAAAATAGTACTCAAGCTTAAGTATGTCTTTTCAGAATAGAAATAAATACCTAAGACGTTCTCACTGTTATATATTTTGTCATAATCATAAGTTGCACTTATTAATATTACCTTACCTCCACTATATTATGGTAAAAAACAAAAGTACATTACAAATACAATCTTAGAAATAATTGTTGAATCTTAATATTAAGATAAATCATTTAGTTGGAAGTTACTCGTATTAATTTTTCAAAAGTACTTCTAATTAATAATAGATTGATAAGTTTTACTTAAAATTTCATGATACTTTTTTTTTTTTTGGAAATTTAGATTAGTATTCCATATATTGCTCAGACGCTATTTCATTTTAAATTTTATCATGTCCTAGTAAATTAATTTTTTCTTAAAGTATTTAAAAGTCTGTTCTATACAAATGAATCGTGTAGAAATATTATTTCCACATTTAATTTTTGCAATGAATATATTTTATCATTGCCTTATATTTTTATAGAATTTTATTCTTATATAAATAATTCGATTTATTGTTAAAAAATTATTTAATTAAGGATATGAGTGTTTTTCAATAATGAGAAACAAAAAAATTGTACTATTATATAGATATCGAGTGTGTTGGGTTTGCTGATAGAATAAAAAATATATACAATAATATTTAAAATGAAAAATTCAATGACTTATAAGATGGCATTGTTGAGGTTACTTTGAGAAAATTGGAGTAAGAGGGTTTTTTGGATGAGTTTATAAGATGTTTGAGAGCCTTACAAAATGTTTAATAATTTTTTGAAAATAAATTTATAAAATTCAATTAAGATAATTCTAACTAACATCTTGTAAGATATTATGAAAAAATTATAAATTTAATTATCCAAACACCTTTTTATCTTTAAAATCTAATTAGTCAATTCATTTTTTTAATTAATTATAAATTTGTCATCAAATAACATTTATACACTGCATGATTGGTATATTTAAACACTTTAATATAATGTTTTTTAATTAAATAAGATTTAGCATTTTATAAGATAATATATTAAATTTAATTGTATTTATTATCCCCTACATTAGAGGAGGAGGTACCTCTAGGAACCCAGTTCTCTTGCATGAGTGATTGGTTTGTTGTATGAGTGCAGTGAGCCACTAGTTTCTTTTCGTGACTCTCCATGTTTTGTCTACCTAGTTCAGTGGAAAGAGCAGAGTGCCACAAGCGACTTTATTGTTTTATTCATTGATATGTTTTGTGTTTTTGATATTGAATACGCTCGTAGATATATCAATCTATATTTCATTTTTCTGTGACATATTTAATCTAGTGGCTTTGATTTTCTGTAGGATGGTGGGAAATAGGTATTTGCTACTCTTGTAGTTTTTAGTGTATAGTGTTAGCGTTGTTCGTAGGCTTGGCGGTATTGAGGCTGCTTTGGCACGATTAGGAAAGTCATGGGTGTTAATGGAGGAGGAGGGGGAGGGAGTCATGGTGGAGCAAGGGAGTTCTTCGATGGGGGTGGAAAGGCAGGGGCTCTTTTTGGTTGGATTGGTGCTCATATCTAGGGTTTGTTGGTTTGAATTCGCTCTCAATACTCTAATGGAAGCCATCAACCCGGTGAAGGGTATGGAGATTACTGAGATTGGGGAAGGATGGATGATTTTCAATTTTAACCACATTCTAGATATGAATCGTATGTTGAGGAGTCACCCTCAGCCACGTTATCTTAGGTTCCAACTAGACAACAGGTGTCAGATGTGAAAGGGCTGGATTGTGAGTTAGTTGGGCCGGTAATTCAGCTTCTAGGGTTCCCTTCTCACCATTGCAACATGGATAGTGGGCTTGGCGTAAATATGGTAAATCAAGTGTTTTCGTTAGACTAAACCATGGTAAATTTGCACAACACAATTGCATAAATCTCAATAGTGTTTCTGGGCCCAATTTCTTCTGCCATGAAGCCAAGTCAGGCCAATATCCATCCTATACTCTTTAGTGGGTTTTTAGGTCCATAATAGATAGGTTCCCTAAATTGCTTGGAGTCACTAAACCAACTTTGACGTCTAAGTCATTACCAGAGTCTCTTCCTGTTGTTGAGTCATCGTCTATGAACTCCCACCATCCTCTCCATGCGGTTTCCCCCTTGGGTACTATTAGTTTTGAGCCAGGATATTCCCAACTAGGGTCCATATACAAACCACCATGTAGGTTCTCTCCTTAATTAGTTCTTAATTCCAAAAAACAAAAATTGCTAGCGTCTCCTTAGCTTCTATTCGTAAAAAAAAAAATGAATTTGTCTGAGTAACGGAGGAGGTTATGGTGCAACCTAGCCAAGAACCATAAGTACTTTTGCTTGGAACTGCCAAGGGTTGGGGGGCCCTTGGACAGTTCAGAAACTCGTAGAGTATATCTGACAGTATAGGCCTTTGGTGTTTTGTCTTAGTAAGATGAAGTATAGTAGGAGAATATTTCAGTTTATCAAAAATAAATTTGATATGTTTGGGTGAGAGGTTCCCCCGAGGGGGAGGTTTGGAAGACTAATGTTATTGTGGACAACGGAGACAATAGTTCAACTCCGATCTTTCTTTATTGAGCACATTGATCTCGATATTTATGGGGATTCTATTTCTGACTAATGGAGGTTTACATGGTTTTATGGTAATTCGGTGGCGCAACAGTGGTGGGACTCGTGTGAATGGCTTGTTTAGTTGAGTAGGAACAGCTTTACACCTTGGGTATATGTTGGGGACTTTAATGAGATGTTGTTCCAACATGACAAATTAGGTGGGGCGATTTGGCTAAGGTGACAGATTCAGGCGTCTAGAGAGGTATTGCACCTGAGTAATTTAACTGATCTTGGTTATGTTGGCTCGAAGTTTACATGGTGGAATAAACGGGAGCATCCTCATACTATTCGTGAACAGGTGAATTGGGCTTAGGGTAATCCAGCGTGGCAAATAAAGTTTCCAGGCACTCGAGTCACACATTTATCGCTTGTCCACCTAGATCATTGTCCTTTACTGATAGAGCCTAGTACTAGTGATGACTCAGACAACCAATCGAAGAAGTGAAGATTCCATTTCAAGGCTATATGGTTGCGATCTCTTGGTGCGAAGTCTGCTCGGGAGGCACAGAAATATGTCATAAGATTTGGAGATGAGTGCATCAGCTTGGGAGAAGATTAAAGGTTGTCCATTATTGCGATGGGAGAGAACTGAAGTATTTGGTAGATCGAGCAACAAATTGAAAAGTTGTAGCAAAGAATTCACATAGACAGGGATTAGGGGGATGGAGAGGTCTTGAATGGAAGTTGGAGGAGCTTCATTCATAAGAGGATATGATGTGGCACCAACGAAGTAAGGTCCATTGGTGTGGGATCACAACACTAAGTTTTTCGATGTGCAAGCGAGTATTAGACACTGACATAATGCAATTTGGAGGATTAAAGATACCGAGGATGCTTGGCAGAGTGGGGAATTAGAAATTTAGGAGGCTCTATTTAGGTATCTTTGCAAGCAGTAGTCCATTGGGTAAGGTTTTCGAAACAACGTTGAACAGTATGCAGCCCAAAATCACGATTGAGATGAACGAGCACTTTGTTCAACTATTCACAACAACAAAGGTTCATACTGCATTATTTGGTATGTTCCCCCTTAAATTCCCTAGACCAAATGGTATGCTACCACTTTTCTTTCAGAAATATTAGCAGATTGTTAGCCCGGATGTTACTTGTACTATTTTCAGCATGCTCAACAATGATTCCATGATGTATAAAATGAACTTTACCCATATTATGTTGATCCTAAAATATGGTAACCCAAAATTGTAGCCTAATTTCGGTTGATTACTCTTTATAATAACCATAGTTAAAATCGCTATAAGTTTATGGCTAATCGGCTTAAGCCTGTTCTTGATCATGTGATTTTCCCCGCTTAGTAGGCTTTTGTACCAAATCGATTGCTCACTGACAACATGTTAGTTGCAGTTGAGCTTAGCCACTTCATTAAAAATAGACATGGTGTAGACGAGTGTTCCGTTCTCAAACTGGACATGAGAAAGGCATATGATCGAGCTGAGTAACGTTTCTGAGGTAGGTGTTACTTAGAATAGGATACATGAGCGGTTTGTGCATATTATTATGTCAAATTACTTCACTGTCTTACTCTCTTATGTTGAATGACATCCAGTTTGGTTACTTTATGCCTCAGTAGGGGACATCCCAAGTTGATCCCCTATCACCTTATTTGTTTTTATTTATTGATGAGGTGTTGAGTAGCATGTTGTATGCAGTGACACTTTGAGGGGAGCTTGATAGGGTAGCAATTTGTAGACATTCTCCTCACATTTCTCACTTGCTTTTTGTAAACAATACCATCATCTTCAACCAGGCGATGAAGGAAGCTATGGAAGTGCAAAAGCGGATTCTGAGGGATTATGGCCTGAGTTTAGGTCAAAACGTTAATATAGATAAGTATAGTATGGTAGTCAACCAGAATGCCGGGAGATTCAACGGGAGCAGTTTGCTTCACTTTTGGGAGTGCGGTTGGTGAGTAAACATGATAAATATTTAAGACTGCTGGTGGTGGCAGGTAAGTCTAGAGGGAACTGTTCCAAGCAATTCGGGATTGTATGTGGGGGAGGACATAAGGGTGAAACTCAAAGTTGTTATCACAAGCTGGAAAAAGGATACTCATTGAAGCAGTCGTGCAGTCCATACCCATATACGTTACGTCCTGCTTTCGGTTACCAGATTATGTGTGGCATAAGCTTGAGGTAATGGTGGCAAATTTTGGTGGAGAAGCCATGGGGAGAGACGAATGCACTGGATGAAGTGGCAAAAGCTACATTAATTGAGGGAAAAAGGGGCGCTTAAATTTAGTGATTTAAAAGCATCTCATGTATTTTGGTGAAGTAAGGGTGGAGGTTGATCATGCTCCCAAATATTCTAGTTAGTCAGTTGTTCAACACAAAATATTACCCTCGGACTACATTTTGGGAAGCATCGCTTGGTACACGACCATCATTAACATGGCATGGCTACACTTACACTTATCGTGGATTGACATAAAACATAATTTTATTTGTACCGTAATTATAAATGCAAAGACTATGTTCAAGCATAGTTTTATGGAACATGCAGATTGAACAAGTGTTCATCGAGTTCATGCACAAGGAGTTCATCAGTCAACAACTTCAATCATCAACATTTCACTCTCTGTGTAGACTCGTATAACCGAGAAAATGAACTTGCTAATAGGTCAAGGTTGTATGTTTAGGCGGGTTCAAGTGAAGGGCAAATTTAGCAAAATGCGTCATGCCTAACGTCTCTTAAATTACATTCTTAACAGGGGGACCGGGTGGGGATAAGACTCAGAACCATCATTAACATGGCATGACTACACTTACACTTATCGTGGATTGACATAAAACATAATTTTATTTGTACCGTAATTATAAATGCAAAGACTATGTTCAAGCATAGTTTTATGGAACATGCAGATTGAACAAGTGTTCATCGAGTTCATGCACAAGGAGTTCATCAGTCACCAACTTCAATTATCAACATTTCACCCTCTGTGTAGACTCGTATAACCGAGAAAATGAACTTGCTAATAGGTCAAGGTTGTATGTTTAGGCGGGTTCAAGTGAAGGGCAAACTTAGCAAAATGCGTCATGCCTAACGTCTCTTAAATTACATTCTTAACAGGGGGACCGAGTGGGGATAAGACTCAGAACCATCATTAACATGGCATGGCTACACTTACACTTATCGTGGATTGACATAAAACATAATTTTATTTGTACCGTAATTATAAATGCAAAGACTATGTTCAAGCATAGTTTTATGGAACATGCAGATTGAACAAGTGTTCATCGAGTTCATGCACAAGGAGTTCATCAGTCACTAACTTCAATCATCAACATTTCACCCTCTGTGTAGACTCGTATAACTGAGAAAATGAACTTGCTAATAGGTCAAGGTTGTATGTTTAGGCGGGTTCAAGTGAAGGGCAGATTTAGCAAAATGCGTCATGCCTAACGTCTCTTAAATTACATTCTTAACAGGGGGACCGGGTGGGGATAAGACTCAGAACCATCATTAACATGGCATGGTTACACTTACACTTATCGTGGATTGACATAAAACATAATTTTATTTGTACCGTAATTATAAATGCAAAGACTATGTTCAAGCATAGTTTTATGGAACATGCAGATTGAACAAGTGTTCATCGAGTTCATGCACAAGGAGTTCATCAGTCACCAACTTCAATCATCAACATTTCACCCTCTGTGTAGACTCGTATAACCGAGAAAATGAACTTGCTAATAGGTCAAGGTTGTATGTTTAGGCGGGTTCAAGTGAAGGGCAAATTTAGCAAAATGCGTCATGCCTAACGTCTCTTAAATTACATTCTTAACAGGGGGACCGGGTGGGGATAAGACTCAGAACCATCATTAACATGGCATGACTACACTTACACTTATCGTGGATTGACATAAAACATAATTTTATTTGTACCGTAATTATAAATGCAAAGACTATGTTCAAGCATAGTTTTATGGAACATGCAGATTGAACAAGTGTTCATCGAGTTCATGCACAAGGAGTTCATCAGTCACCAACTTCAATTATCAACATTTCACCCTCTGTGTAGACTCGTATAACCGAGAAAATGAACTTGCTAATAGGTCAAGGTTGTATGTTTAGGCGGGTTCAAGTGAAGGGCAAACTTAGCAAAATGCGTCATGCCTAACGTCTCTTAAATTACATTCTTAACAGGGGGACCGAGTGGGGATAAGACTCAGAACCATCATTAACATGGCATGGCTACACTTACACTTATCGTGGATTGACATAAAACATAATTTTATTTGTACCGTAATTATAAATGCAAAGACTATGTTCAAGCATAGTTTTATGGAACATGCAGATTGAACAAGTGTTCATCGAGTTCATGCACAAGGAGTTCATCAGTCACTAACTTCAATCATCAACATTTCACCCTCTGTGTAGACTCGTATAACTGAGAAAATGAACTTGCTAATAGGTCAAGGTTGTATGTTTAGGCGGGTTCAAGTGAAGGGCAGATTTAGCAAAATGCGTCATGCCTAACGTCTCTTAAATTACATTCTTAACAGGGGGACCGGGTGGGGATAAGACTCAGAACCATCATTAACATGGCATGGTTACACTTACACTTATCGTGGATTGACATAAAACATAATTTTATTTGTACCGTAATTATAAATGCAAAGACTATGTTCAAGCATAGTTTTATGGAACATGCAGATTGAACAAGTGTTCATCGAGTTCATGCACAAGGAGTTCATCAGTCACCAACTTCAATCATCAACATTTCACCCTCTGTGTAGACTCGTATAACCGAGAAAATGAACTTGCTAATAGGTCAAGGTTGTATGTTTAGGCGGGTTCAAGTGAAGGGCAAACTTAGCAAAATGCGTCATGCCTAACGTCTCTTAAATTACATTCTTAACAGGGGGACCGGGTGGGGATAAGACTCAGAACCATCATTAACATGGCATGGCTACACTTACACTTATCGTGGATTGACATAAAATATAATTTTATTTGTACCGTAATTATAAATGCAAAGACTATGTTGATAATAAAATCCTAATTTGTATTTGATTGACCAATTTCTATAAATTATTGGTCAAAATGTGATAACAACGAAAGTTAGTGTACTAAAATTAATCGCGGACAAAGTTAATGGACCAATTTTTTTTTTCCCTATATTTAATAAACCCACAATTACAATTATTTTTTCTTCTCATAGACTTCTTTTTCCTCAACTCCACACACATTTGTGTCTTTTCACTTGAGGCTATATATGTATCAAAATTGACCATAATACATATTTTAAACAGATTGGATAAATTATGGTAACACCCCTTCAAGTTAGGCCAGTTTACACAAACACCCTCTAATATTACAAAGAAAAATATTACACTAACAAACCAACACCCTTCAGGGGGTGTAGCTGTAATTTTACAAAAAAATAGAGGGTGTTTGTGTAACGTAGAGGTCTTATAATTTATGAGTTTAGTATATTCAATTTTATAAGTTAAAAAATTATAGCATCTGACAGGAAAATACAATAATTTTTTATCCTATATAATCAAATATACAAAATCCATAAATTATGGAATAAAAAATAGTGCAATCAAAAGTGCAATTCTTCCTCCATTTATTATATATAAGTTTGGCTGGCACGTCATTCTGGCTGCTACAATGAATGTTCTTGAACATCATATCATGACTATTTGAAGCCTTCATCACCGTTGATTATCACCATGCACATCACACATCCTCTCTCTCTCTCTCTCTCTCTATATATATATATATATAACCTTAATATATGGTCAAGAAAGCTAAGGGAGACGGACATCTAACAACCCTAGCTAGCTTTTGAGTTATAGTTACAATTCAAACGATGAGCACATACATCGATGCAACAAAAAAAAAACCCAGAATTGATCCATGATTAGGTCTCAATCTAATACCACAAGCAAATTTGTGTTTGAATCAATTTGAGAAGACGTTGACGAGTATCTCATATTAGTTGTAAATGAGAAGTTTGGGTAATCTATCTAAAGTTCTTGTGTTCCTGACGAGACACCTTTTTAGAACAATCTTGTGAGGATTCTGTAAAACTAGAATAGATAATACCTCAAGCAAAAGGTACCAATTGAACGGCAAGCCACGTCATCCACAAACATAGTCAGATTGGGTGGGTGGACATGTAGAGATTGTGGATGGAACGATACCTTCGTCTCTTGATGATGATATTCATGGGTCTGATCTCTTGCATGTTGTGTTTCCTTTTCTTGATGATGATGGCGCATTGATGATGATGATCATGAGTATTATCCTCGATGTCTCCGAATAGATCGCGTATCAGCTGCTGAACATGAACAGCTTCTGCTGCCGCCATGTTCAGATGAGGCTCGCTTTTATTAATACCTCTCTTTCTAGATGTCATTTATATATATATGAATATTAATGTCTAATTCTTTCTCTGTACGACAAGAAACAACTCTGGCTGGAACCTTTGTATATGCTGCTAGCTTTTATATATATATATATATACACATGTAGAGAGAGAGAGATAGAGAAGTCTTTATGGGCTATCGTTTGGAGGGAAACGCGTTATCCTAGAGTGTGTTTTGTGTGTCTTTTTCTTGGGGAGAAACAGCAGAGTTCTTGCCAGGAAGATGATAGGAAGCTGTCGAGGCATGCGTGCGTGTGTATACATATATATATATATATATATATATAGAGAGAGAGAGAGAGAGTGATAAATAATAACACAATTGTTTAGTAATAGGGTTAATTACATTTAGACCCTTTTGAAAAGGTTATATTACACTTTATTTAAAAAAAATTAAAATTATACTTACACCCTCTTTGAAAATTCTCGATTTACACCTGGCCCTATTTGTTAGGAATTGGACGGAAGATACTGATGTAAGCAAAAGATATTATATAAATTTTGTAATTTTGCTCTTCATTTAACATTCACATGTATATATATATTTTTGTACTTATAAAGAAATAAATGTAATATATATATGGAGTGAGGACAATATTATTGTATTTTTTTTCCTTCACAAGTGAAAGTTTATTACATGATCATGAAAACGTTAATGAGGGATAAAATTATAAATTTTTGTAGTTCTTTCGCTAACATCAACATTTTTGTCCAAATCTTAGCAAAATGAGGTTAAGTGTAAATCGAGAGTTTTCGAAAGGGATATAAGTATAATTTCAAAAAAAAAATAAAAAAAATATAATTTAGCATTTTTAAATGGGTTTAATTATAATAATTAACCCTTTAGTAATAATATAAAGACAAAAAAATTATATATAAAAATGCTGATAAATGATTATTGTTAATTATGATTAAATAAAATTGATACAAAAATTTATTTTTTTCATCATGATAAAAGTATTCATCGTGGCTCTTAGTTATTACAAAAACATCCGCCATGGTTCTTAGCCACTGCAAATGTTTTAGCCACCTTCGTAAAAACTAAGGTCAGTAACTGTTGCATAACCATAGTTAACAACTATTTGTTATGGCTATTTTTTTTAACCATATGACAATCAACCATGGTTATATATATTATATTTCTTCTAGTGTTTATAGTTTTTATAATGTAAAAAATGAAATCGTAATTAAATAATCTAATAAATTTGGAAGGCAAAATTACACTTTTAAGTTATAGGACAAAAAATTCAATATTTTTAGTCATCTATTTTATGAGATTTTCAAAATGGTTCCAAAATTGTGATAACTCGACACATTTAGTCTTATACTTTATGGATTTTCAAAACGGTTGCAAATTGAAAAAACTCGATACATTTAGTTCAGTAAATTTCATAAAACAAAGGAATAAATGGGACGAGTTTTCTTAATTTTGGGTCCATTTTAAAAATTTCGTAAAATATAGAACTAAAATCATTGAATTTTTTAAATTTTGATACCATATTAAAAATTCCACAAAGCAGCAGATGAAAAATTTTGCATCCCTATAAGGATTAAAGGCAATTTTAGTCCCCTAACTTCAGGTCATTCTTATTTTAGTCTCATAACTTACTAGGGTTCCATTTTAGTCCCCTAAAACTGAAAAAAATCTCAATTTTGGTACAAATTTCTTCTGAAAAAATTGTCTCACTCGCCGGAAAAAATAGCATTTCATTTATGTAATTTTTTAAATTGGGGGTTGCATTTTTATTGATTGAAATGGATGCTGTGGCGACTACCTAGCGCTGACATGACGACGACGTGAATATTTAATCCACGTTATCAGAATTAAGAAAAAAAAAAAAAAAAAAAACCCCACAAAATAGACGGGCTGTCGTCCGAGGGGCCCCATTCGCATCGTGTCCTATTCACCGCGCTTAGGAAAGAAACTCATCACCATTTACGGTTAATAAATTCATAAATCTCTCCTCTCTCGCTGGTCCCTTCTGTAATTTACTTCTTTCCCGACGGTAAAAAAACATAAATTTTTACTTTTTCCAGTTGTTGGAGTTGGGATCTTCACCTTTAAACATCTGTTCTTGATGCCCTTCTGGAGGATGGAGAGTGGGTTTCTTTTCTGCAAAGAGGGAAAAAAAATCAGGGTTTTCTTGGCCAAATTACGAACCCTATTTCTTGAAGGGCACTTTTCCTTGCCCTAATCTTCCATCCCCCACTCACATTCTTTCCTTCTCCCTCTTTTCTTGGTGGGGTAAAATTCTGGGTTCTTGAACTGCGAGTCTGAAATGTGCTGTTTTTGTGAAAATAGGTCTGTTGGTTGTTGAATACTGTAGTTGGAAGCATGTTTGGGGAGTGCTTAGGGGCCTGAGGCCCTGAACTGTTAGTTGGAGATGTGCAATAATCTTCTCTTTAATCTAAGAAGACAGGAACAGAAGCTTCATTTGTTTAAATTTTTGTGGGTGAAAACGAGACACTGATGTCTGAGAGGAGTGGTAAGTGGATGATGGTAAGTAGTAAAATGGTGTCTATGTGTATGTGTGTTTGTGTTTAGATAATCTGTTGAAAATGCAATCATAAGAGAGTAGCCGTCTGTTTTGTGGGGTTTTTTTTTTTAATTTTGATAACATAACCACGTCGTGCCTATTTTTTTTATTTTCACATCGTCGCCACATTAGCGCCAGATAGTTGCCACATCATTCCTTTCAATCAATAAAAATGCAGTCCTCAATTTAAAAAGTCACATGAGTAGCATGTGACTTTTTTCCGGCGAGTGAGGCAATTTTTCGACAAAATTTGTACTAAAATTGAGATTTTTTCAATTTTAGGGGATTAAAATGGAACCCTAGTAAGTTACAGGATTAAAACGAGAATAGCCTAAAGTTAGGAGACTAAAATTACCTTTAATCCTCCCTATTATATGGGACTAAAAGTATAACTTTGTCAAATTTGGACAGACATACATATATAGCATGATGATTTGACCAATCCTTTTATATGTCACAATTAAGATAATTTCGTAAATTCTAATTAATTAATAATATATGTCATTGACTTAATTTGTTGATGCCTTAGCATTCAATCTATTAATAAATCTTAGTCCAAAGTTTTGTTCTATACTTTAATTAGCTGTTTCATATTGACCTTTAATTACATCTTCTAATTTAATTAATGCTTTAATTCGAAACTTAGGTTATATCTTATATATAATATTTAAAAGCCCATCATCGCTATCTTTTAATAATTTGATAAAAAAGCTATATATAAAAAGGACATGAAATTTCATATTTTCGAGTGTAGTTCTAGCTATATTTTTCTTTATCAATAGCTAATACAGTAAAACCTCTATAAATTAATAACTTTGGGACCATGAAAATTTATTAATTTAGAAAGATATTAATTTATCGATAAATTAATATTTTATTAATTAAAAGAGAGATTTTTTAAATTCAACAAATTTAGTACATATGTATTGAAAATAAATGAATTCATATATGTTTCATTGATTATATTCATGTATCAATTAATTTTTTATAACTAATTAAATATATTCATGTATAATATCAATTCATTATTTACAATTAACTATTATATTCATAGACACATGTATCAATTCATTGGAATAACTTAAATATACATGTTTACATTAATTCGTTGCACTTAAATAACTATTATACCCAATTAAATATATTCATGCATGATGAATGAAACATATACTACATAAATCTCAATATGATAATAAAATAATTCATAACACCCAACCATGTCTTATCATCTAAAAGGCATCGCAAAATCATCCATGAATGATCAAATGCGTAAAGCATTACAGACTTCACATTTTAGTAAATTATAATAATATTTATAATTGCAATATTTATGAATTATTAATTTAGAGTTTTAATGGAACCTAATATTTATAAAGGAATTTTTCAAAAAATTATTATTTTATTATCTTATCGAATTTGATGATTTTTTACAAAGGCCCAAGTCGGAACCGGAAGATTTTTTTATTTTAGAGAGTTTATTAATTTATAGAATATTAATTTATAGAGGTTTTACTGTATATATATATATATAAATTATATATATATATAAAAGTAGAAGAAATATGACTTTTATTGCATTTATAGCTAATTACTATAATTAAAAACAAAAATTTGTGTGGAAATTAATTAAAATGGTCTCGCAACTATATTGGTTCGTTATTTCTATAAATGAAGTCAAAATATTTGTTATAATTAAAAAAATTGTGAAAAATATTTTATCCATAAATAAATCGTAGCGAAAATTGATTAATCGTAGTCAAAATTTAAGTTTTCATCCGATTGTGGTAAATGATATTGATTTATTATTATTTTAAGCCGTAATTAATTTTAGAATAGAAATAATTAATATTTTTTGTAGTGTAATTAATCTTTTCGAAACCCCTTTTCTGTAAATTCATATTGCATTTCAAATATTTTATGTACAAAATTGATAAAAAAAATTGCAATCGGCATATAACATGTCATTGGTTGAGTTTAGAGCTATCCATGAGTGAGCAACACCGAAAATTTAAGTTTATTATGATTAGGGTGCTCACGATCCGGTGTCTATTATTTTTTAAAATTATTATCAAATTTGAATAGTCATCGGTGATTTTATAAAATAATTTTTTAAATTATCATTTTTAAAACCAAAATAAAAAATTTGATATTGTGGAGACATACACACACCTATTCTTTCAATATCAATACATTCGCCGATCCCTTCATGCTATTAGACGAGTTGTACGCTTTTGGCCTAACAGAGATTGGGCAACGGATGTTGAGTGCGCTGCGGGAGGTGGAGGGGTAAACATATCGTCAATATGGCCTATTGCGCATTACTGGGTGCTTGTATATGGAGAGAGAGAAATCATAGATGATTCGAGCATACTGAGCGTAACCCGAATATTGTAGCTAGCTTAATTGTGGAGGATGTTAGACAGCGTATACTTAGCATTACCTTAGCTAGCTCTGTTAGTATACATGCACTTTATAGATTGTAGCGTATCTCTTGGCCTGTCGAGGGAAAGACTACCTGATTCATGATTGTTGTACTATATCTTTTCATATTTATCAAATACCGAAAAAAATTCGGTATTATGCGGTCTCGACAGTTTGGCAGTTTTAATACTTATAACAAAAATGAGACATTGAGATAAATAAAAATAAAAAAATAAAATAAGTGCTGATATGTAGCAATTAAGAAAGACCAATATTATGCACTATAGACCACCAACACTCTCCACTACTTTAAGTAAATTAAAATATAAGAACATATATAATAATCCAATAAGGAAACACTTAATTCAACAAAGGTCAATAGTCGGTTATGGACATTAAATATATTACTAAGAAAGCATATTAAATTTAATTGCATCGTTAATCAATATTTGATAATTAGTACTAGGTTGAGTGATAACAAAGATAAAAGACAGAAAGACATAACAGAGATAGAAGACGGTAAGAGAGAAAAGACAGAAGTGGAAAAGGGGGAGAAACAAAATAGGGGAGAAAAATGAATGAAAATTAGGACAATCATGAAATGAGTTTAAAATTTGAATGGGCTCAAAGAATTAAGCTTTTTTTTTTTTTTTTTGAATGAAATCCAAATATAAATTTTACAAAAATGGCTTTGTAAGATGATTTTTTGATAATATATGAATTTTGGGCTTATATAATTTGAATATGAAAATATTTAAAAAATTAATTATTTTATCAAATTATTATATATATAAATATACATAATTTAAAAAATTAATTGTATATTTAGCTATACAGTTCGATTTGGCGATTTTTTTAAGCTTAAATTAAAACCAAACTAATAATATGGTGCGATTTTACTCTAAATTTAAAATTATAATTTGAAAAATAAATCATAAAAAATAGTTCGATTCGATTTGGTTTGAACGATTTTGGGCTATTTGAATTTTATTTTATCACCCCCGAATTATAATAGTTACTCAAATATGATTGCAGTACTTTTACATTACACCAATATCCAAATTCATACCCATTCAAGGATAAACTATATTTTATCATTCGAAATATACCCATTTTTACATTTTATCATCGATACATTTTTTGTGTCAACTTACTATCTAAACTTTACAAATTTTGACTTTGCCATTTATGATTGTCTTTTTGTTGACTTTTCTGTCGGAAAAATATCACATGTTGTGCATACGTGAAAATATCATATTATATAACCTTTAAATATCACATGTGCACTGTATGTGATGTTTTTTTGATGAAAAACTTTGTTAAAAAATAGTTATAAATGGTAAAGTGCAAAATTTGTAAAGTTGAGATGATGATTAAATTGATACAAGAAAAAAGTGTAAATGCCAAAATATATAAAAACGACCACAGTTCGAATGGCAAAATAAACGAACTTTATTGAAGAATACTTTTCAAAGTATAACGAAATACAAAAACTTTTTAGTGATAAATAACATTTTTATTTTAAAAAATTGCTTGGGGATGTTTTCATGGACAAGAATCAATGGCTTTGTTTGTTTTCATGTTTTTCCTCTCTTATAAAGTAACCAAAAATATATTTCGAATATTTGCTTATTTTTTTATAAACCACATTGTTAAGTGCATTTTAATTTATATTTATTTATTTTATATTAATGTAGAATGCAAACAGGACATATTCATAACTTTATAAAAAAAACACACATTATTTTTATTTTTCTCTCAATATTTTTAAAAATAAAAAATACTTTAAAGTAGACCAAAAAATTTAGACTTTGCATTGGGTTGAGTAATATTGACTTGGTATATAAATAGGCTTTGTTTGTCTTTTCGTGCTAATTAGATTTGGTCCAATTTTTGGACTTTTCTGTTTAAGGAGTAGAAGACTTGTAAATTCGAAATGTAGCCTATGCCAAGAAAAACAAGAAACCATAATCCACACAATTTGGTAGAAAGGTATTGAGAACTTCACAAATTTCCCATCTTGAGCAAAAAAAAGACTAAGGAAAATCATTTCTTTTCTTTAATCTAAAGATAATTACACTAACACCCACAAAATTTAAATATATTACAAAAAAAATTGCTTTCAATTTCCAAAATTTACATTATTTGCGACGCTATTTACATTACGAATTTGGTTAAATAGTATAGTCGGTCCCTTAAGTTTAGATTTAGAATCACTTTAGTTCCTTAAGTTCATGTTTTGATTTTAGTGTCCATAAACTTTAATTTTTCTTAAATTGGTCTCTCTAATCATTTTTCGATGAAAATATAGATTATTTTAACTTTTTAGAGGGTAGAAAAGTCAATTTAGATTTGTTTCTCGTTGTAGCCCCTTACAGTCCCATTTACTTGGGCTAATTAAGTTGAATAAGATTAATTATACAAGTTAGTAGACCATTTACATTAGGGGATAAAGCTCAATACTAAACATTGTGCAACCTAAATAACTCAACTTGCCCGAAATAGTAAAACTGGACAAAGGGTAAAATCATAAAATTGTCCATTATCTTCACCACCCAACCTGTGTTTTCTTCCTTCCCCTGCCTCCTCCTCTACCTTTTTCTTTCCCTCACCAGTGATCCCCTCTGTCTTCTTCTTTTCCTCACTTCATTTGGAATGAATTTAAGATGTTAGGAAATACTCAAATTCAAGCGTTGTCACGCAATTCTCCATGAAAGGAATTGGATTTCTATATAGAAGGTTAAGCTATTCATGACTCAGTCACACTGATGAAAAGTTTAGATGTTTGACATTCCCTACTTCTTGTTAATAGACATTATAGATATGTTGTTTGATGCATTGAATCTGATGTTGTATAGACTTTGAGCATAACAATGGGAATCGGGAGTATACCGGTGAGGCATATGACAGCTATTGAGAACAATCTTAAATACCTAAATATGGAATAAAGAAGTACTCTTAATACACATTTTGTGGAGAGTTGATTCTGGATGGTTAATACAATACAAGTTTTTTAGGTTCATATGCATAATATTTAGTCTCAATGCAAACAAACATTTGGATTTAATGCTTGGAAAGGTTTCAATCAGGATAACATAACGAGTTTCACCACGAAAGTCGAGTGTATGGCGACTTTAGAAGTGACTATGAAAAGTTGTTTAGATTGAAAATCTCGTCCACTAGATGGATATGGTGCCTAGCACGGTCAAACTGGTAGTTATCTTGAAGGATAACAACAGGCTGTTGCACGAACAAACAAGTCGAGATCTCATCATAGATCTCGGAAAATTTCTTAGACACAACCACTTGCTTGGAGCGATGGTAAGAAGAGGTGACGGGCGGTTGGACCATGTTACTTTGGCAGAAAATTGTGGCAGACTCATGAGATTGAGCTGGTATGACAGATTGCTCATACTCAGATGGTCTGGGGGACATGAGTGATTGTCTTTGGATCAAGTGGTAGATTGTTAGAATAGGTGATCAGAAAGTCAATTGAATTGACAATTTTGGGAACTAATAATCTTTATTAATGTGATATTAACTTGATAAATATAGTAAGCTTTCATCTTTGGTGTTTGTTGTACTTACTAATTATGTCAAATGGCATTTTGACTTCACAACAAATGCACATAGACTAGTTAGATAATCCATATAGTTGGATTGCGCATTGGATGGAAACTATGAAAGAGATTTTGAGGGTTTGTCTGAAACGTTTCAAATCATTGGCCGAGACTGGACATCGAGAGTCCTATAGAGGCTTAGTCTAAGTATTGCATTCATTGGATGAGTATTGTGCGATACGTTCAAAAAATGTACGGGTCGAATAGATGGGAAAGTCGAATAAATGTGATTGAATAAAGCCATAAAAGTAAACAAATATGATTGAAATTCGAGAAATGATGAAAAGTATGCGTGAAGAAGTACAAGAGCACATGATAATGTGTTTGTAAAGTGCTTAGAGAATATCTAGAGAGCAAAAGAGATAGTTTAGAGAGTAAGAGAGGTGTGAGGGGCGTGAGGGGTGTCGTCCAGAGAGTGAGAAAGGTATTCCCAGTATGGAGGAGTAAACCTGTATTTATAAAGTGAGTGGCCCCATCTGTCGGGGTGTATCCCACTCCTGAGATTCTTGAAGGATGTGGTTGAATGGTTGGGATAAGGGGCAAGTTGTCCTTATCCGCAGCTAGGTTTACTTTAGTTGGAGTTATCTTCAGTCTAGGTTGACCCCCCGCCTGCAAGGAGTCCTAGCCATCAGGAATGTCCTCCTTGCTAGAGCAAGGTGGCTGCTGACACTTGGGTTGATGAGGTACCACATGGGAGAGTGGGGTGCACGTGTGTGGACCTTTTTGGTCGAATGTTTTGGCGGGTTTTGATCATGGTTTGAGTTGGGGGATGTCCTGGGCCTCCGTTCCTTTCTTTCTTTTTGGGTTGCTTGGGCCTCTTTTGGTCCGCCTATTTTTATACATATCATTGTGTTTCATTGGCGAAAGACGTGGAAAGTCTAAGCAAATTTTGTGGGTTCATTGACAAGGTTGTTAATTGACTAGAATTTTCGACTCCAATAGTACAAGATTAGGCCTCATATTGAGGAACCATGGAAGTTACATGCATATGATGGTTGTATCTTGGATCTAGCGAAAGATGATCGTATCTTGTTCAATGCAATCAGAATATGTAGTAAGGATGGTGGATACCAAGATAGAAACCGTCACCTGTCAGTATATGATAGTCGAGTTTCATATGTGCTCTGAGATGGTTTGAGCTTTTAAAGTCTATGGTCACAGCGATTGGTCAAGTAAGGAATGGTTTCCTATATCAACGAATCGAACAAACACATCCAGAGTTATTGAGCATAATTGTCTAGTCCAGGATGGAAACCGACATCCAATTTAATGCCTAGACTTAGATTTGAAGATGGATGATGGAAGGACTGCACCCGTATAGAACTCGAAAAACCTAAATTTTCACGCCAATATTCACACAATCTCTAGTGTCATGGACTATTGCTAGACGGCCACCCATGGTGACGCAAACTTTGATTAATGGTTAATAAAAAATAATTAAGTATATTTTATTTAATTAATTACTATATTGGATATAAGCCTAAGTCTAATTGAGGAACCTAAAGAGTCACACACAAATCACTATGAAATTTGTGGAATTAATTTGGATTTAATTTTAGAATAAACGATTTAATTGAATTGAATTTAATTCATTCAATGAGAATATAAATGATGGGATCATTTATCGAAAAATCAATTCGACGGATAGCTGAAAAATTAATTAATTGGACTAGATTTGCTTAGCATCTTTAAATTAATTTAATTAATTTATTGGGTTTGGCTTAGTTGATTTATTGGATCAATCAATTAGTATTCGGGTTTAGATTTATTTAATTGGATTGAATGAACTATTGGACTTAGTTGGGTTAAAATTTATTATATTAATATAATGCGCAATGGACCTTGGTTGGACTTGACTTAATTTAATTAAATCAAGATCGATCCGCAAATTGAAGTCCAAGCGCATTTGAGATTTAGGTTGAAGTAAGTTAGGAGGAGTTTCAACTCCTCCACACCATGTAAGCATATGAGCAGTCATGATGAGGGATATGGAGTGGTTTTTCTCACCATAGTTGGAGGTTATGTAAATGTGTATGTATAGGCTGCTTTGGAGGCAAATTTTGTGGTTTAAACTTGGAATTCAATTGTATATATTATACAAAATTACACACACAACTTCAATGCATTATTCTTACTCTCACTCTCACCATACGCCACGAAATTTGCACCCCAAAAGCTCTACCAAACTTCTCAGTTATGTTCCATCGAGAATTGGATTCAAGTTTAGAATTTAAACAATTCAGAAGCACTAAAGAATAATATTTGTTTGAACTTGTTTTCTTCTTATTTTTTCTATCTAGTAAAAGATTAGAATTTCAATTCCATTTGTGGTATGGACAATTTAGAGGAATTCTATATTGAATTCTCAAATGAACAAAATGGGAGAATGTAAAGGAAAAAATGCACGTTGCCGTTTGACTTAAAAAATGAAAAGGAAGAGTTTCATTTAAATTTCTCTACTTTTAATTTTCATCCCCTTGCCATATGCCAACATGTTAATTTTATTTTTATGTTTGTTGACAAACACCAAACGTTTGAAAATTTCAAAGGAAACACCTATTTGAAACTGATCTTACACTTTTTAACTTTCACGTTTTCGCCGTGTTCTCGGGCCGCACTGGTTCTAATAACAGAGTCTGGTTCGGTGTTATGGATTTAGGATTAACATACTTTTATATATTGGGTATGAACAACATGTTTAATTTAATTTTTAAAGCATATTTTATGTCTTTGAAGCATGATTATGTGCATAGAAAATATGTATTCATTTTGCTTTTAAACTATGCATATATATATATATATATGTATTTTTTTAAATTGAATTTTCTACAAATGCATGGTCTTATTTCAGTTTTTAATAGCAAAAATTTAGCAAAAAAGATTGAAAAATGCAGCAGCACTTCCCATCGGTCGATCACTGGCCAGCAGGGTGTGCAGCCGGGCATGCGCAGGCACTGCCCATGCGCTACTTGGCGTGCCCCCATTGGCATAGTTTGCTTTCTTCTTCCAATGACAACCCAACCACTCTCTCCAATCCCAAACGCCCATTCGTGATCTTTATATTGATGATGATCTTTATCTCTTGAATCATTACAGATTGAAATCTTCTACTTGCCCCCAACACGTGTCAAATTCACCTCATAACCATCCTAGAATCATAGTTTTCAGTAAGCTTTTCATTGGTACAATGCATATCAAGTCCTATGACTGGTCAAATGAGGTGGATAGGAACACTAACGGAACAATGGCAAATGATAAAGACCCAAAAAGTATGTTTCTGGTCGAAATTGATATTCTACCTTTACTAATTTAATTTGTGAAATCACTTTGGCTATGTGGAAAAATTAGGTCTTATTTTTTTATCAAACATAATTTATTATCTAAAATATCGTTCTAGCATGCCTAGCAGAAATATATATTCATTAGTCCAGAACTACCTTTTTTACCATAATATCCTCATTTCGTGGTCTTTCATCCAAGGCTAAGACCAAAATTGTTTGGTCTTTTTCATTTTATCTTCGCCAATTCAAATTTGGGTCACATAATTAATAGTATTTGAATCTTTCTTAACATAACTATATTCAATTAAAGACCTAGATGGACATGTAATCTTTATTGGGCTATGCTAAGCCTCTCTCACAATTTCATGCCACTTCTACTACTTTCCTAACAAGCCCTGGTTGTCTATCAATCCTGAAAGGTGGTCCTATTTCTCAATTTTTATTTTATTTATTGATTCAGGTTATCCTAATGGACTACGGCTGGACAACTAGGGTTTATTTATTTAGATTGAATTTAAGATGTTAGGAAACACTCAAATACAAGTGTTGTTCACTCAATTCTTCATGAAAGGAATTGGAATCCTACATAGAAGGTTAAGATATTCCCAAATCAATCATGGTAAACTGATGAGAAAGTTTAGATTTTTGACATCCTCTACATCTTTGTAGACAACATAAATATGTTGTTTGATGCATTGGACATGATGTTGTATAAGCTGTGAGCATAACAATAAGAGTCAGGTGTGTAGCGATGCGGCAGATGACAACTGTTGAGAACAATCTTTAATACCTGGATAAGAATTAAAGAAGTATTCTTAATGCACGTTTTTATGGAGAGTTTATCTCAATGACTAATGCTATACTAGCTTTCAGATTCACGTGAGCAATCTTTAGCCTCAATGTAACGTACGTTCGGATATAATAGTGGATGGTGGCTTAGGAAGGTTTCAAGCAAAATACCACAAGGGATTTTACCACAAAAGTTGAATGTATGACGACTTTAGAAGTCGTGTATGAGAAGTGGTTTGGATTGAAAATTGCATTTATTAGATGGATGTGGTGTCTAGTACAGCCGAGTCAGTAGTTACTTTGGAGGATAATAACAGGTTGTGGCGCGAACAAACGAGCCGAGATCTCATTATAGATTTAGAAAAAAATCATAAACACAGCCATCTGCTTTCAGCGATGGTAGGAAGAGGTGACAGGCAGTTGGACCATGTTACTTTGATAGAAAATATGGTAGACCCATGAGATCGAGCTGGTATCGCAGATTGCTCATGCTCAAATAGATCTGAGGGACATGGGTGATTGGCTTTAGGTCAAGTCGAAAATTGTTAAAATAGGTGATCAAAAAGTCAATTGGATTGATAGTTTTGGGAACTATTTAGCAATCTTTATTAATGTGATATTAACGTGATGAATGTATTAGGCGTTCATATGTGGCGCTATGTATTTGTTTGCTTACTGATTATGTTAAATGGTGTTTTGACATCACAATAAATACCCACACACCAATTGGATAATTCATGTAGTTGGGTTGTCTACTAAATGACAGCTATTAAACCAACTTCTAAGGGTTGGTCTGAAATATTCCAAGTGGAGGACCTCGAGATGGGTATCGAAAGTCCTATAGATACTTGCTTTAAGTATTGCATTCATTGGATGACTGTTGTGTTTCATCGAAAATATATGTGGGACGTCTATGCAACTTTAGTGGGTCAGTTAACAATGTTGTCAACTAACTGAACTGGCTCGTGGGAATCATCATATGGAAGCCTGGCAAGTTTGGTCGGTATGGCTGGAATCCTCGGCTCTAATAGTCCTCATATTTGAAAAACTATGGCAGTCATATGCATGTGATGGTTGTATCTTAGATCTGGCGAAAGACGACCTTATCTTAGATGTGGTTAATATAAGTCTTGTCTAGTGTAAACAAAATACATAAGGTGAATAGTGGGTTAGAAAATACATAGGGTGAATGGTGGGTTTCAAAATAGAATCTGTCACCTGTCAGTATATGAGAGTCGAATCTCCTGTGCGCTCTCAGATAGTTTGAGCTCTTAGAGTCAGTGGCCATAGCGATTGGTCGAGTAGGGAATGATTTTCTATGTTGACAAATAAAGCAAACACATCTCGAATTATTGAGCATAGTTTTCTACTCCAGGATGAGAACCAACGCCCAATTTCATACCCTACACGTAGATCGAGAGATGAAAGATGGAAGGATCGTACCCGTATAGGACTTGAGAGCTGAAACGTTCACGCCAATATTGACCTAGTCTCTAGTGCTATAAACCGTTGTTAGGCGGCCACCCATGAAGACGAAAATTTTCAATTAATGATTAATTAAAAATAATTTATTTAATTTAATTTAATTAATTATTATATTGGATACTTGCCCAAGTCTAGCTGAGGGTGAACCTAAAGAGTCACACATAAATCACTATGAAATTGGTGGAATTATTTTTGAATTTAATTCCAGAATAAATGAATTAATTAAATTTAATTAATTCAAGGAGAATACAAATGATTTGATCTTTTATTGGAAAATTCAATTGATGGATAGCTCAATAATTAGTTAATTGAATTACTTGATTTTGGGATTAGCATCTTTAAATTCATTAGACTAATTTATTGAATTTAGCTTAGTTAATTAATTGATTGGATCAATTAATTAATTAGTGTATGGGCTTAGATTTATTTAATTGGATTAAACTATTGGACTTAGTAGGGTTAAAAATAATTATATTGATATAATATCCAATGATTTTGATTGGGCTTGATTTAATTTGATTAAAGCAAGACCAATCCACAACTTCAAGTTGAAACCCATTTGAGAGAGGTTGATGCAAGTCATGATGAGGGATATGGAGTGGTGTTTCTCATCATGGTTGGAGGTTATCTGAATGTGGGAGTATAGGTTACCTTGGAAGCAAACTTTGTGATTTGAATTTAGAATTCAATTGTAGTTGATAGGTATACATGAAAAATGCCTATAATACCCTTAATGAAGGGCATTTCAGTCTTTTCACCCTGGATCCGCGTCTTTTCTATCGGTCGGGTTGGAATGGACTTGGCCCGGACCCAATTATCCACTTGAAGACCCAGACAACGACAACCGTCCGATCGCGGACGTAAGCTAGCAGATAAGGCCACGTGGCCCATTCAATAGTATCCAGCTAAGCCCTATAAATACCCCAAGACGCTATATTTTGAGATCATTAATGCTAAGTCTTTTTTATCCACGCCTTTAATCGCACACTTTTATCTCGATCAACCTAACTTGAGCGTCGGAGGGTCGTCGAGCTAACTTTACTTGTCTTATTCTCAAGAACCCAACACTTGATCTTGGTGGAATTAGCTAACCGAAGTGAGTCTCTCATTCAAGTCGCTGATTTCGAGCAAGATCAGTAGTTATTATACAAAAATAAACACACAACTTCTATGTGTTATTCTTGATCTCACTCTCACCATAAGTCACGAAATTTGTAGCCCCAAAAGCTCTCCCAAGCTTCTCCTACAGTGTTTGTTTGGAATTGTTTTCTTCTTTTTCTTTACTATCTAGCAATAGATTAGAATTTTGATTTCATTTTATGGCGTGGAAAATTTAGAGAAATTCTATATTGAATTCTTAAGTGAATAGAACGGGAGAACGTAAAGGAAACAATACATATTGTTGTTCGCTTAAGAAATGAAAAGATAGAGTTTCATGTAAATTCTTGTACTTTTCATTTTCATCCTCTAGTCACATGTCGAACATGTTTATTTTATTTTATATTTGCTAGTTGACAAACATCAAATGCCCAAGAATTTCAAAAAAAACACCCCTTTGAAATCGATTTTAAATTCTTTAATTTTCACGCTTTCGCAGTGTTGTCATTCCACTTCATAACCATCTTGGAATGACAGTTTTCATTAAGCTTCTCTTTGATACAATGCATATCAAATCCTATGACTGGTAGGTGGACAACAATACTGACAATACAATGGCGAATGGTATAGATCCAAAAAGAATGTCCTTGTCGAAACTAATGTTCAATCTTTACTAATTTAATTTGTGAAATTACTTTGGTCATTTAGAAAAATTAGATCTTCTTTTTTTATTGAACACAATTTATTATCTAAAGTATCTTTCTGGCATGCTTAAAAGAAATATATATCCACTAGTCCAGCATTGTTTCGTGAACAATGTATTGGTCCCAATAGTTGGATAGTTTTGATAAGTTAGTTCCTATTTTTAACCCTTTTGAATTCAACAATAGATTTATGAAAATTTGTCTAGAACTATACTTCTTTTCCTATTCATCTGGTGAACTTTTCATCCAAGGCCAAAACCAAAATAGTTTGGTCTTTCCTTTTTATCTTCCCCAAGTCAAATTTGGAGTTACATGATTAATAGTATTTGCATCTCTCTTAACATGAATATATTGAAATAAAGACCTCCAAATAGACATGTAATCTTTATTAGGGCTAGGGGAGCTCTCTTACAAATTCGTTGCACGCCACTTCTATTGTTGTCCTAATTAAGCCCTAGTCGCACATCAATCCTGAAAGATGGTCCTATTTTTCAGTTTTTGTTTTGCTTATTGATTTAGGTTATCCTAATGCACTATGGTTGGCATGCCAGACAGGGGTCGTTTTAACCATTTTTCTTGAGAAATTTGATTTTTTTTTATTTTTTCTAATTTTTTGAAATTATTAATTTTGATAAATTTTAATTTTAGTTAAATTTGATTTGTCTAACTTGAATTGTGCCTTAACGATTTCCAAACAAAAAAATATTTTGATGCATTGGATGTATAGCAGATATTCATTTTTTTAATTGCATTATTAATATCATATTTTCTACATTTAATTATGTTTATGGTATTTGATATCAAATATCAATTGCTAGACACATGGAATGTTTATTTGCTTAATATGTTTATATTTGATATAAATGTATTAATTATTATTTATTGAATAAACAATGGATGATCACAAAGTCCATTGACCGATGAATGGTTCAATTTTATGTTAGAGGAGGACTGCGTGCCTCTTTGTTTTAATTCTTTTTTTTGTTTTTAGTCTTGAAGTAATAAGGCCTGATTTGTCCCTCTCTTAATATACTCCCCCAATGTTTTGATTCTGGTTTCTAATTTCAATTATAATGAGTGTAGTTAAAAATGTAAAATTTTATTTATTTTGAATAAATATAAGCTTTCAATTTTATGAGTGTAGTTAGAAATATAAGCTTTTATGTATGATGTATTGGAATACATTTATACTCTATCATTAAAACTTTAGGATGAAAAATATTATAATGATGAGGTCTCGATCACAACAAACTTAAACACTCACTTGATCCAAATAAATATTATGCCTAAAATGAAATTAAATCAAATGGATTGCTAATTACAAGCCTTCCATCCATGATAATGTAGCGTGGATGTTATTTCTATCCATTCGTGGTCTCACGAGTCGTGGCACATTTGGAATGGGAGAAAGCTACACTATTATTGTGAATGAATGGAATATGCTCTCGTTTTTATCTCACAAGTTGTGGAGGGCGACAGTTGAGATATTCTTTTGGTTGATGGATGGGGCCTATTGCTGAGTAACATTGTTCATTGCAGTCCTCGGGATCACGTGAAGAAGCAAGTCAAAATAAAATGGAGATCTCATTGGATGAAAATGATAAAGGTTACCTCCCACAAAGCTTTTTTTTCGTGTGATAAGGCATGGAGAATTGCGTTTGTGGACTCCAAATCCACTAGAAAATAATTTTTCGAAACTCCACTTGAGAATGGTAGGTTTTTGAAGTAATAGTAAGAGGAGTTGATAACTAAAGACCAAGTCTTAACGTGAATTTAATATTACAGATAATCTACTTATTGTTTTCTACTTTATATGTTGATGTAGATGTCTATGAGTCCACTTACTCTAATTCTTGAGGCTAATAAATTTAACGGAACAAACTACAATGACTGGCTGCAAAGTCTCAAGATAGTCTTAGATTCAAAAACCAAACTTACACTCTGGATAAGGATCTTCCTAAGACCTTGCCGGAGGGGTTTACGAGAAGTTGCACACTGACCACCAGCAGGTCCGCAACGTCGCCTGGCCTCGATAACTAACAAGATCCAGAAGCAGTACGAAAGGTTGCATGATATTGTCTCAATTATGCTCCAAATGCAACAAATCTATGTTGTCCCGAGCTAGCATGTAAGATATGCTGCAACAAAGGTATTCTTCGAAGCTAAGATGACAAAAGGATCGTTTGTACAAAGTCGTGGAATGGTGATGCTATCTCTTGGGGAGAAGTTCAAAGATCTTCAAGTAGATCTTAAAAAGAAGGCATACATCGACGTGGTCCTTCCGTCTCTTCCTCCCTCATTCGACCCATTTATTATCAACTATAATATGAATGGACTTGAAAAAGACCTTCATAAGTTGATAAATATGCTGGTCTAATTCAAAGTAACGGTCTAGTACAAAGTAACGATTGAAAATTCATGTTGACCGTACCAGTGGGAGAGGCTTCGACCATGGGAGTGAAAGGTAAGGAAGCCAAACGCCGAAAGAGGAAGAAGACAAAGACAAAATCAATTACTGCTAGCACTTCGAGTGTTGTTTCGGTTACACGGCAAGGCGGGGGTAAAAAAAATAGGCAGAGGGTTGGCAGTCAAATATTCTGAATGATGTATGCATTAACTGCCGTGAAAAGGGGCATTAGAAGAGGGAATGTCCCAAAATCCTCTTAAATGAAAGTATATTTGAAATTGAGTATTAACACGATTATTATTCTACTTTGGTATTGGATACCAATAATTCATATCTTTGAATGGTTTGCAGGTAGTAATAAGAAGTAGAAGTTAAGATGAAGGGTCTTAAAGGCTTAGCAATGGTAGCTCAAATGTTGAAAAGACTAAGGACTAGTTAGGCTTATCACAGTAGTAATCATGTTAGAATAGAGTTTGACACAAAATTATTTAATCTAGCATGATCAAAATATGTTCTTCATTTGTTGTAGACAATTTTGGAATTATAATTGTTTAATCAGAAAAATTATTTTATTTAATAAAGATTATTCTTGTCTGCTGGGATAACAAAATAACTTTTCTTAAATATTATCCCATAATTGAATTGTGAATGCTCAAAATCAAATGATTAAAAATGAATAATCAAGCTAAACTTACGGATTTGACCCATAAGCCAAGGCAATTTCCCTCTAAGTAAAGATAAGAAAGTTGGAAGACTCAAAGAGTTTAGCCATAGATAATTTGTGTAGTTTGCAAGTCTCTTCGAAGAAGGAAATATAGTGAAGCTCTTTGTTGGACAAAGTGGGCTTGTCAAATAATCTATTGAATTGGATCCAATCAAAAAATTGTAGGTTATTAAATACATAGGACCATAAGAGGAATCATAAGTCTAAGAACCTTAGGTGGGTTCGGAGAATTAGACATGAAGTGGTGAACCAAACTGATTCCAAAATTAAATCTTTACGATAAGTTCGAAAGGGTATGCATTTAGTGGTAATATTTTATATCCAGTTGGGAATGGAATTCTAACTCGCTGGAATTCTTCTTGAAAAGGATCATTAACGATCTTTCGTAAAGAAAAAATTGAATCTTGTTGGACTCAGTTCGGTCGGGGTTTCACTAAATTAGCTTAACCCTTGTCATTCATGACATTTTCTGATAGTCGTGATCTAGTATCGGGTGTTGTCTTGACAAGCCTGTGTCTTATAAAATTCTGAGCATGTGGAAAAATCCTACATACTTCAAGAGACTATTGGGAAACAAATTAAACTTGGTGTTTGACTTGTGCAGGTTTAATGCAGACATCATTCGAAATCTACTTAATTCCACTGGCTATATTTCAATTTTCCGAGAGACGACCAGAATACCTTAAATACCTAAGAGGTACAGGCTTATGCGTCTAACCAGTCAATTGAATTATAATCCTAAAGGTAAAAGGAGAAGCAATGTTGGACGTCGAGATCGAAAAGTGGCTTGGAGCCTTGGATCTATCATGAATTTCATACTAGGTTTGAAATTTCGTGTAATTGAAATATTCATTTTGACAAGCTCGTACGGAGTATGACTCGGTCAACAACAGGCTCTAAGGTCAGTGGGAGTTTGATTGTGTTCCAAGTTTTTAGTGTGTAATATCTTATTTATTTGGAATGAATTTAAATTGTTAGGAAGCACTCAAATACAAACATTGTTCACGAATTTCTCCATGAAAAGAATTGGATTCATATATAGAGGGTTAAGCTATTCATAATCAGTCACAGTAAACTAATGAGAAAGCTTAAATGTTTGACATCCCCTACGTCTTTATCGTGGAAAGCATAGATATGTTGTTCAATGCATTAGACCTGATGTTGTAGGCTTTGAGCATAACAATGGGAATTGGGTGTGTATCAAGGAGGCATATGACAATTATTGAGAACAGTCTTTAATACTTGAATAAGGATTAAAGAAGTATTCTTAATGCATATTTTGAAGAGTCGATTCTAGATGACTAATGTGATACTAGCTTTGAGATTCATGTGAATAATATTTAGTCTCAATGTAAATGTATGTTCCAACTTAATGGTGGTTTGGTGGCTTGGAAAGATTTCAAACAGGATACCACAACGGGTTTCATCACGGAAGTCGAATGTATGGCGACTTCAAAAATTGTCCACAACTTGAAGCGCAAGCCCATTTGGGAGAGGTTGAACCAAGTTAGGAGGAGCTTCAACTCCTCCATACCATGTAAGCATATGATCAGCCATGATGAGAGATATGGAGTGGTTTTTCTCATCATAATTGGAGGTTATGTGAATGTGTGTATATAAGTTGTCTTGGAGGCAAATTTGGTGGTTTGAATTTGAAATTCTATTGTGTGTATTGTACAAAATTACACATATAACTTCAATGCATTTTTCTTGCTCTCACTCTCACGATAAGCCACAAAATTTGCAGTCCCAAAAGCTCTCCCAAATTGCTCCTTTGTGTTTTATTTTGAATTGGATTCAAGTTTAGAACTTGAACAATCCCTAAGTACTAAATAATAGTGTTTGTTTAGAATTATTTTCTTGTTCTTTTCTATCTAGATATGGATTAGAACTTTGATTTTATTTTGTGGTGTGGACAATTTAGAAGAATTTTATATTGAATTCTCAAGTGAACGGAATTAGAGAACATAAAGGGAACAACACTTGTTGTTGTTCGACTTAAGAAACGAAAATATAGAGTTTCATTTAAGTTTCTGTACTTTTTATTTTCATCCTCGAGTTACATGTCCAGTATGTTTATTTTATTGTTATACTTGTTGACAAACACCAAACGCTAAAACTTTCAAAGAGTTTGCAATCGACACTTCTGCTACGTTCTCGGGCCGTACTGATTTTCAGTTACTTCCTCTCCCACTTCCACCCTAACCATTACATGGGCATCTCTCCACAATGGTCCAAGGGTATCATACATTGCTCTTCCACCACCATATCACTTATTGGCGTATGAAAGAATTGATATTATGAGGACATACATGTAATTTTTCATTCAAAAATAGATTATCAAACAAAGTAAATATATTTTATCGTGGTGAAATAATATTTCAAAAAACACTCTATAATTAATCTTGGATTTTTTTTATTTCACATTTAATTTAAATTTATCCTATTATTCATTTAGTCGAATACTCAATGTAAATCGATCTTAAGTTTGTAAAATTGTTAAATTAGTCCTTTTTTTGGGGGGGAGAATACTTTCTATTTTTTTTAATATGACATAATTATCTTATATGAATAATGAAAACTTTGACTTCTTGTGAATATAATTACATATTGCTTAACTTAAAATAATATCTTTTTTTATTCATTTTAGGAAGTTACAAAAAAATTAAAAAGTATCACTATTGATTAATATTTGTAAAAGAGAACATATCTAATATGAAAATATAATAATAAAAAAAAAAGCCTAAGTGAGTACAATTTTAAGATGTTTTTGTAGAAAAAGCATAGATGTTTTATTTTGTGTAAATTATAACATCTATAACCGTTTAAATTACACCGACCTACAATGAGGTTTGCATAATTACGAACAACCTCTCATTATTTGAGAAATTACAAATACTCCCTAATTTTAATGGTCGTCTATTTCCATCAATTTTTTTGATGAACGGACCACATGTGATTTATCAAAAATTCTAGGAAAATAATTTGATTTTTACAAACATAAAGGATTAAAAATAATTATATCTTATGAGATCTAAAATTATAAAATAATTGAAAGTGCTTATAAACTCATCCAAACACCTTAAATGCCCTTAAAATTTAAGATTAAAGTTTAAATCTTGAATTTTAGCTCCCCAACTAATCTAGATATCAAGATATCATCATGTAAGCCCCAAACTCAACTTGAGACGTACAAAACTGGTACTGTATCATGGAAAATTAATAATTTTTCTAAACAAGGAGATAATGATTCTAATTAAGACAAACTTTAGGGGTCTGAGGGCAATTTACCATAAATTTTCCAATCAAGAATTCTCTTCCAAGTGAGTACTAAAAGAGTTGAAATAGAAGCAAATTCAAGTCCACAACACAAGGAGAGAACAAAGAATGATATTGAACAAGTATATGACCTTTCTGCAGTTTACATATTTCAACCCTTTGAGGGCCATAACTTACAGTATATATATCCCCTGATAAACACTAGACACCATGACAACAACCACATACATATGTATATCCAACAAAAGAATCAATGGAACCATCTCAAAAACAAATATCAATCAGTCAGTTCCCACCTCCTCATATCTACACAACTTTTGATCAACACAAACACTTTTATTCTACCTTAGGCAAATCGAATCGGACAAAACCGTTCCAGAATGTCTGGGCTGCACAAGGAGATTCCTACTCCAACAACTTGTGATTTGCAGAAGAGTGTAATTTGAGCTGCTGAATGACTCCTTAGTCATCACAGTTAAGCCCGCAAATTTCCAGTATCGGCCCCTCTCTTGAAATGAACGGGTTCACCCGAACCCACACGAGGGTTAGTATTGATGCAAGGAGAATTGACCATATCACGATTACGGTAGGAACTCTGTCTTGTTTGCCTGTCAACCCCTTGAGGAATGGGTAGAGGTGCATGATAACCCAAATGGCGAAGAATAGTTTACCGAACAACGGCCCCCAAGAATCGTACCCGTTATTCACGGCATCAGCAATGCCGACCACGACCCCGACTATGTTTATGATCAACAAAGTCGTGGGCGGGATCAACAATGATGTCCACTTGAAGATATATAGCTCGGCAAATTCTCCATCATCGCCTCCTTTTGAGGTGACGGTGAAATTTGTGCTTACACCAGCCAAAACCTTGAGCAAACCTTGGAAGAGGGCAAAGAGGTGAGACGAAACTCCTCCGATAACCCAGAACTGCTCGTTTCTCCACCAGTCGTCGATAGGAACGCCGCCCCATTGCATTTCAAGGACACCGGTTGCGGCAATGGAGATGAAGAGGGCCATGAATATGATGCTGGCATAATTACTGATCTGTAAATAGAGTGATGCATTAGCTAACGTTCTTGAACAAACAAGGAAAAACTGTTGAGTGATTGACAAAGCACGAGGCAGATAATGTTCTGGTGCTCAAATAAAACAAATAAATTCAAGAATGCTGTTGTATCTTCTATGTCATCTCAGGATGCAAGGAACACCGGAAAAAAAATCTCAAAACCAAGCTTTGTTTGGAGTTGTTCTTTGAACTTTGTGGGAGTTTTATATTGAGGGGACTGGTATTTTGGTACTGGGATTGAAAATGTGTAGCGAATGAAAACGTGTTGATAATGACTTGCCAGAATTTTTTGGTAGTGGCGTCAAATTAAACGTTTCTATTGTACTTGAAGAAAACTATTGGAAGACTAAAGTATGTATAAAAACAGTTGTGAAAATATGTGATAATTTGAGCGATAATTAGACACTTGAGGTTTTTGTAAGGAATACTTGGAAGAACAAAAAAATTCCATTTCTATAGGTAAATACATTTTCATCTAGGCAAAGAAGAAATGGTTCCTTCAGAAAACACTCCAAACAAACGCAAAAGTTTCCACAATACTGAATACACTGAATCAAGATGATGTGAAAGCGTACGTACCTCAGGGACAATAAATTTCCCTGTAAGAAGGCAGATGGCTGGTAATGTACAGTAGACAAGCAATGGAAGAGAAGTCCAGGGATATACAACAGAGTTTATATAGGAAAATCGTTCCAACCACTTCAATCCACCTCCATACCCATACCAAATAGGGCAGTGTTTGCTCAGAAAAATCTCGACCGATCCAAGAGCCCATCGAAGAACCTGGTGAAGACGATCGGAAAGATTGATGGGAGCAGATCCCTTAAACGCAGGCCTCTTAGGCATGCAGTAAACAGAACGCCAGCCATGACAATGCATCTTGAACCCCGTCAGGATATCTTCTGTGACGGAGCCGTAAATCCAGCCAACCTGGTTTAACATTCAAATGTTTAGAAGGAAACAAGCCATGTGACGTAACAGAAAGCTAAAGATCAAATAACTTACCTCCTTCCCCCATTCGGTTTTATCTTCATAACCACAGCTGATAACATGAATGGCCTCCTTTAAGAGGGATGGTGAACTAACAGTCTTAGGAATACCACCATTTTCTAGCAACGTTGAGGACACAAATACTGGTGATTGCCCGAACTTCTTCTCAAGTTTCTCCTGGGACAGAGGAGGTCGAGCGACAATATTTGTTTCTGTAATGAAATAAACAAAAATTTAGTTGAATGTATAAGGCAGTTCCGCTTTTCTTGTTTCGTTCTTTGGCGTAAGATCAGGAAATTTAGTATAAAAATGAAGGGATGAACACACCAACAAATCTTGAGGTTCAGATATATTACGAAAAGAACTAACAGTCCTCTTTTATACATAACATATTTACTCATAAAGACCACCGATGACCAAGGGAATCTGTAATGTAGAAATTTAACACATGGTTTACAATGTAATTTTTCAAAATCAGGGATTTTTTAGTAATACGTCCAAACTTAGGTGCTGTCTATGTACTTATGCCAAAAATGCAAGCAAAAATATGTACTGATTTAATCAAAGCAGAAGTTTTACCTTCAATCCCTTCTTCTATAGTTTCAAGAGCATGTATTTGCTTTGATGCTTCTCTGTGCTTTGACTTCTTTTTATCTTTCTTTGTTTTGCTTCTCTTGTTCTTTCTAGAACCACAACACAAACAGCACCATTTTGGCCAGCAGTTGCACGTCTTGCTGGGTGGTTTCTTCTTAGCGGGAGCATCATATCCATACAGTGCTTGCCTTCTGAAGACACACCCAGTTCCAACATATATAGGCCCTTGCAAACCATCCAAACCCTTCATGTTGATCTGTATAAAAGTTGAAGAGTCAGCATTTGCATGATGATACGTGTAATAGATCAAGCAAATACAGGATGAAAGAAGGTACATACATCAAAGAATACGACATTACGGTTGGAATATCTATCATGACGATCAATCCCATCAAATCTTTGCGGAAACTGCACGTAACATACTTTCTTTCCTGAAGTTGGATCCATCATAAAACACATAGCCTCTCTCAGAGCTTTGCTGTTGTTTATGTAGTGATCGCAGTCAACATTCAGAAGATAAGGAGCGTTGGACAAAACAGCCGAAACCCGAATCTGAAGAAGATACAAGAAAATTAATAAATTACAAATTGAGGCTTTAAAAATTCTTTTTTTGTTTTTGTTGTAGTGGCAGACTGGCAGTTAGGTTTGGTAATATATTGAGATGCGTAATCATTATTTACCAGCGCATTCATAGCACCAGCTTTCTTATGATGCTCAAAGCCAGGTCTTTTTTCACGGGAAACATAAACCAGCCGAGGCAGCTCATTGCCTTCAATATCACGAACACCATCATGACCAAGGAATACCTGTTGAGAGAGCAATTTAAAAAATCAAACCTACGAACACTCTACTAACAAAAGAAGATTGCATGAAATAAATGTTACCTATGCGGAACCACCACAGTGAAACCTAGTTGCAACATAGATAAGCGCAAGCAACACAAGGAGTGTAGAAAAAATAAATAAAAGTGTCGTTGTGCATCAGGGTAGGAGATGGCAAGGAATGGACCATGCTATACATATTGAATTTGTTTAGTGCATGTTTCACACACCTGTGGCCCCACATTGTAATTGTTATTACAAGAAGTAGAACAATCTGAGTTAAACATTTACAGAACCCTTTAGTCCAAATGTAAGGCTGTCAGCACCACAAACTATTCAAATCGTATAAGTCCTAAACTTCAGTTACGTTTAAACATTGTCAAACCAATTCCATAGACATTCATAGTACAGGCATGATGTTCACACATTGCATAAGAAACACAGTGCAATGGAACAGGACAAGAATCATCAGTTCCAAACTTTTGCCGGCAGATTCAAATAGGTGCACTCAGAGTGCAAGCCAATCCTTGTATAACAGACATAACACTCACCACATTACATCAGAAAATTCACAGATTGAAGTAAGACTTTATCGATCAGTAGCGTACCTGGATCATACCAGGATGGTCCCTGACATTGTTACCAGGCCAGGGCGTCCCATCTTGCATTGTCCAACCATCCTCGGGAACCTTTTCAGCCATGGCCACCAAACGATTGATACGAACTTTGAACTCCTCGTATTCTCTCTGTAGTTGGTAAACAAGTATGTCGCCAAATTCATTAGACAAGGACAATCATTAGCCAGTCTAAGAGGGAGGCTAATTCACACATGCAAGCAGGAACTCATATATTGTCTTTTCCTTTGTTGTTGTGTGTTTATATAACTCAATCAAGAAACAAGAGTATATTATAGATACAAACCTTCATTTCACGCCTTTCTCTCACAAATGCAGGATGTACTTTGTTTTTCAAATAGTCCATCTTCTGGGAAAAGTACCATTCTGGGGCTCGTGGTTCAATGTTAAACTTCTTACAGAAGGGAACCCATTTTCGAGCAAATTCGGATGTCTCAGAAAGTGCTTCAAAAGTAAGCATGGCTGCACCATCATCTGAAACATAGCATGCTACTTTGTCGACTGGATAATCCACTGCAAGGATGGAGAGAACTGTGTTTGCAGTAATCAGTGGAGGTTCTTTCATGGGATCGACTGTGCTGACGAAGACGTCTATATCCGCTAATTCTGAGGGCTTCCCTTCCTTTTCATACCTAAAAGAGTTAAAGCAACGTCAGAGACATCAACAGCAAAGAGAACTATGGTGCTGCTTCAATTATAATGACTATAATAATCAGAGAACACCAAGAATTGAAGCAAAAGTTAAATAAGACTAAGCAGAAACTCTATGAAGTGGAATGGTGTCTGTTAGGACAGCTTCAAAAGAGTTTGGGGGAGAGAGAGAGAGAGAGATGGTACTTATCAAAATTCACACCTAGTCACCCTTTAGTAATTCGACAAATTTGGAATGTCAAATGAACTGTTGAGTTCATTACAAAGGTTACATACCTAAGCGATAGTCGATCAAGGTATGTCTCCCGCTCAATTGGGTACCACTTTGGAAACTGATCCAGTATCCATGATACAGCAAACCATATTTCACAAATAACTGATGTCATCCACAAGCCATATGCATCAGGAACTGGATTGAGAATCCTATAGTGAAAAAATAATCCGAGAACCACAAGTCGCAGCAAAATTATCATTCTGTAGGGGTTTATCTTGCTTGAAGCAATGGGTAATTTCCTTGACAGTGGCTGCCTCCCCTCATCCATCCTACAGGGATAGTTCAAAGACAGAGACATCAGATCAAAAAATTAGTGCACTTACCGTTTATCTTAACATCCTATGCGTAGAATGTAAGATACAAACGCCACACCCTAGCAAACTTATTTCAAACTGGATAAATGACAGGACACAGAAATTAAAAATTTATTTATTTATTTATTGATGAAACAGTGTTCAAAGTTTTAAGTATTCGCTAACAGGATCAAATCTCAAGATTAAGTGTGTATTTCTGACAAATTATAGTTTCATCATTTTCACTAATGTTGTTTAGAACTATCCCTTGCTTAACATTGAAAATCAGTAGTCGTCAGTTCCTTTCACTACCAGCCGCTGTGATAGAAGGAGTTGCTCTAGCTTAAGCTTAAGTCGATCCTTACAACATAGAATAGCTGAACGAGTTAGCCATAGAGCTCATCCCCGATTAAATAGTTTATGATTTCTTGATGGTTGACTGCTATATCTTAATTAGAGAATCGACTGGTCACTCATGCTTGAAAGAAAAAGAATAAGCGATGCCATTGAATCTGTTAGAGGAAGGCTAGAAGAGAGTAGCTAAAAAGCAGATATATTAGCAAGTGTACTATCTTTTTCCTCATTCCAAGTCATCTTATAGGAAACAGTTGTCCCATGGAGATGTATGATTTAACTAGAAAACGGGATTAGGCTTCACAAAAAGATAATAAGAAAGCAAAGAAGAGTTAACCATTTGCCCCTTGAGGCCAAGCTATTACTTACATAGGCAAATCCGTGTCCAGCTCACTCCCGTCAAATTCCCCACCATCATTATTCCCTTGATGTTTAACCACTTGAAGTTTGTCATTTTGCCTCTTTTTCCACTCCTCCATACGATCCTTCCATGCAACACTTCCATAGCCATATAATGCAATGTCTTTCTCCGGAACCATAGGTCGTGGATGCACTAGTGCAACCAAAGTTTTACCCAATAAAAATTATAAGCAAGCTTGAAAATACTATTTTAGTTCAAAAATCTGTTCAGAAGAAACAACTTACAAGGTGCTGTTGTACCAGGCGGAGTTGGATGAGTTCCATTCCCATGACTGGCAAATGGGGGTACTATGATAGCATTCTGATTATACGCAATCTCAGCATCCTAGAAGTGATTAGAAGACAATTAAGCCACAGAAAACCTATGCAATGTAGCACACACACATACATACAACAAGAGAGAGAGAGAAACTCTTCCATTACCTCTTCACCATATGTCAAAAGAGGGATCTCAAGACCCTGGGCAGATGGATCCTGTTTTGACGTTTTTGCTGATCCAGCCAAACCACCGTGGCCAGATGTTACAGCACCTGCACTTTGTGTGAAGCCTGAAGCCTCAATGTCCCCATAATCAAACTCATGTTCCAAATCATCAACATCATCTTCGTCCTCATCACCCTCAACTCTAGGGCTACCTAGAGCACAGAATAAACTTGTCAATCATATTTTAACTCAACCGAGAAACACTCATATAAGCCGACACAGCAAGGTTGCAGCTAGTTAACAATGACCATGCGCAAATATAACAACACTGAGACACTGACCTTTGATGCGTTTGTATCTGGTTTTGCACTGAGGACAGCACTGAGTGCCCTCTTTCCTCTCATACTCATAGCAAGTTCTACAGACAGGGAAAGCACATTCATTGCACGCAACAAAGAGTTCCCCATCTACAGTTATCTCCACTTCATCCCCGCAGATTTGGCACGTCTGCCCACTTAGTTCATGTACGGACTTGATCTATAAAGTAACAAAAAATAGGAGTTCAATATCCATTAGCTTTTCTAATGCTACGAGGCTGGCATAAAGCAAATCATATAGCTTTTCTTTATCCATTCGTAGGACAAAAACTTCAAAAGAACAACTAAGTGAAAACATTGCTCCCAAATAACGTAACAAACCCACATATCATATAGTTCCTAAAAACCAATTAATTATTTAGTTTGAATTCTTAAACTTCATCCGCACTACCAAGTTGGATTTACCATTTGTTCTCATATATGCAGATATGTAACCAAAACATCATGAAATTTTTCTTTTTTGCTTTCATGTAAAGGTGCAAGAGTAATCAGCGCATCAAAAGTCCACAAAAGCTCCCAGCATCAAGTTCTTAACCTCTGTAGAAGAATTTAAAAGATACTAGTGCCCAAGAAAGGATCATTTTCAGAGGCATCTAGCAATCATAATGAGAGAAATTGCTCGGCCATATTAGTCTCAAATAAATCTCATAAAGCATCCACAGGCTGAGATGAAGCACTGAATTTGGAATGAAGTGCAGAGGGTCAAAATATTCTAATTTCATCCATTCGCCAATGAACAAATAACAACCTTCTTACATAAATCTCGAGCTAAAGTATGTCAAAAACTAAGTTTAAGGTTGAAAAGAAGAACAAATATCCATGCCCATCTCTCAAAGTCATAAAATTAAACTACAAGCAGCAATACACCATTTCAGAAAATCACAACCAAATTCCGCACCTATCAATCTACAAGGCTAACAATGGAATCTAAACAAAGGGTTTCAAGAAATCCGGAAAGTGATAATGAGCATCCAAACGAATGAAACTAGAAACAAAAATGAGGTTTATCAAGAGACTCACCCTTCCAATTTCATCAGCATTAATAAGCACAAACTCATTTCTATTGTGAGAACCAGCAACAAGCCTCCCTCCTGTATTCATCGCCATTCCCACTAAGAAAAACTCCACAAGAAATACCCCAAATTATCCACCTTAGTACTCAATCCCTCCTCAATGAAGAAACCCAACTGGGGATTGCTTCGGAAAGCCACACTTCTTGGTTCAGTTCCAAACAGCAAACAAAATTCTTTGCAGAAAAATGAACAAATCTTGCAATCACACTTAAAAACCCACTCAAGATTTAGCTCTCAATGCCCATAAAACAGCTGGAAAAAATCCAGCTTTTTGTTGCCCAAAATTTGAGTTGAGATACACAAAATCCCACCTCAAGATTCAACCTTAAAACACAATGCCTGAGAAAAAGAAACTTTTGCCCTAAAAATTGAGGGTTGGAGCACCGAATGTAAACCCCGTTAGAAGAAACCAGCGACCCCAAATCCCCACATTGGGAAAAGCATTTGTAAAAAAGCAGAACATTGGCGAAAAAGAAATTAAAAAAAAAACGAAAAAGAAACTAAAATATAATACTCTGGAAAGGTTTATAGATAGTGTGTGTTTCTTGAAAAATGTCAATGTGATAAATATAATAATAATTAAAGAAATATATATATATATAGTTTTCTTTACAAGCTAACTCTGCACTGGAATATGGCTGGACAGGACTGATGGACTTTTTGAAGTTGTTGTCTTGATAGAGAGAGAGAGATAGAGATATGAGGAGAGAGAAAAGGCAGTGGTGGGTGGGACTTGGATTCTCTGTAAGATGGCTAAACCAAAAAACAAACAAATCACTCTCTCTCTCTCCCTCCCTCTCTCCCTCCCTCTCTCTCTCTAAATTAATGAGGAAAAAAGTAGAGTGTGTGTTGTGTGTGTGTGAATAATGGGGCCCAAAATGTAGTGGTGGAGGAGGTGGTGGCTGCTAGCTTTGAGCTGTCCCCACCCCACCCCGGAGTTGGTATAGTAATAAAAGCTGTATGTATATATATATATATATACCACACACATTAATTATAACTATTCTGTATGTATATGTAGAGAGAGAAAGAGAGAAAGAGAGAAAGAGAGAAAGAGAGAGAGACGGAAAGAACAAAGGATGATGGTCCTTCGACTTGACAAATCCAGCTAAGGCATGTCTTTGTGCCGTATATCTCCTCTATCTCTGCTCCTCTCACACTCTATTTCTTTGTTTTTCTTAATATAATAAATTCTAACAAATCCTCTCAAAAATTTAATATATTTATGAATATTTTTTACTATAAAAAAATTAAAAACATTTTATGATATGTAATAAAATTATATAATTATTAAATAAAAATTTGAAATTATCAATCCCACCCCTATTATATTTTTCTTAAGAAAATTAAAAAAAAAGTCGATCGGATGAATAAAAAATTTTAAAAAATTTAAAAACATTAATCGATCCTGAACATCATCATGAATCTGGACAAATATAATTCTTACACCAACGGGAACAAATTTAAAGACATGATTTGTCGATAAACAAACAGTTCATTTCATTTTTATAAATTAAGGTATAATTGTCTGTTTCTTGTAAAATTGAATTTGATTGAGTTGTCTGAGGGCACTTACTCTGATTTTCTACTGTTTTTTCCACTTTCAATTAACAAAATTTTCTGCGTAATTTTTGTCGAGAAATACGGCAAATTTTATTTAAATTTAATTACATAAATATATATACATACAAAGTGAGATATAGAGAGAGAAAGGGAGAAAAGAAAACGCGTAGGATGAGAGAGAGAGATGGGCAAAGGAAACCGCGTGAAGAGGTCCTACATCACTGGGTTAGTGAGTGTGTGTCTGTGTGCAAAAAGTGAAAACGTTGAGACTACGGAATGTCACGTGTAGAGTGTACGCATATATACGTATTATTAAGTCTGGTCGCACATTCTTGTTGTGGGTATATAATAAATAATTTTTTATATTTTAAAATATATTATAAATAAAAATAAAATATATAAATTAATAAATTATAAAAAAAACTAATTTAAAATATTATCAACACAACAAAATAATTGGTATAATAGTATTGATTTTTTAAATCATCTAATTTGGAGTTCAATGGTCATATACAAAAAATAGTACGCCGACGCTATCGACTGTTGTTTGTGAGTATTGCGGGTCTTTTTTTTTTTTTTATGTTAATATGTATATACTAGAAATACTATTATGTAGCAAGGATTTATTTTTAAGATAAATTATAACGAGTTCCTCTAATATTTGGTATAATTATAAATATTTTATTATTATTTAAAAAATTATTAATACCCTGATTATAATCGTAAGGGAAAATTTGGTAATTTTATACTTCTGTTAAAAGATTATATCATTTCAGGTATTAATAATTTTTCAAACAATAAAATATTATTGATAATTATATTAAATATAATGAAAACTCATTGTAATTTACCCTTATTTTTATTAGTTAGCAAAACCACGATTGATGCTTGTAAATAATCTGAATACTTATTATTCTTATTTAAAAGAGAGACTGTTGGAAAATTGGCCCATGACCAAATTTGGTAGGCTCAAGCCCACAACCCCAAACCACCACCTGAAAGGCCCGACTTGGCCTCACCCGACACGATCCACCCAACACCCAACCTGGCTCCCATTTTAAATTGGCTGAAACCCTTCCCTTCTTATTTTTTTTTCTCAGCCGATATTCACCCTCCTCGTCTTCTTCCCTCTTTCTCGGTTTCTTGTGTCATGATCCATGACTTCCCTTTATTTATTTACTTCCTTGGGGAAGAAAACGAGGAAGAGAAGATGAGAGAAAAACAAGAGAAATAATCTGTAGAAAAGATAGAGGTAAACCTGAGTGGTTCGATGGTGTTTTGGTAGCGATATGTGCTTTGGTGGTATGGGTTAGTCTTGGTGGTTGTTTTTTCTTAGTGGGTTTCAGCAACTGGCAGTTGGGTTGCCGGCCTTTGTAACTGTAGACTTTCTCACCGAATCTAGCTCCCTGAGCCAAAATCACATATCATTGTTGTTTTTCTCACTGTCTGTAATCATTGTTATATTGATTTGTATTCCACTTTAATAATTATATTTCTTTGTGCACTCACTGTGGCGATAAATTCCCAACACAAACAAAAGTAAATAAATAATTTACCAAACTTATATTTTCTTAAATATTTTTCTTAATTTTTTTAAATGTGCATGAATGGTTCGATAGAAAAAATTAAAAAAAAATATTTTTTGTTTAGGAAAATATGTTCGAAGGGTATTTTAGTTAATGTACGCTTTGTCGAACAAAGATGGTTACATTAATTTTCTCGTACTTAATAAATAGTATAGATATTCAAGTTAAATGTGGTCATATTTTAACTTAATGGGTTAAATTCAAAGAACTATTTTTTTGTTAATTACTCTATTATTTTAACTAATTTGTTTGAACCAAAATCAAGCTAATTTAATTGAAAAACAATTAAATTTATTTTTTTATACTTTTTGTTTACTGACGATTTTGCCAATTAATAGATGCTCGATAATTTTTATACTTAATAATCCTAGTTTAACGAATTTTAAAGCGATTGATATCAAGTCAAGTATCTGATAATTTGATTTATTTTTTAAAATTTCAAGTGGCGTGGACTGAAAAATAAAGGTTAGAGCATCTGCCAGCCTTATTTAAAATATAGTATAAATTCCTACATCTTATAAGATGTTATAAAAACTTAAATATATTGAGTTTTACTCTAAAATAAGCTCTTAAAATATTGAGAATAAATAAAATATCAGAGATTGTAAGATGTGGAGTGTTTGTATAATAAGCACTCCGTACTGCAATAATGACAAAAAAAATATCATAAAAATAGTAGAATTTAAAATAAAATGAAAAGATAATTTTATTTTGCAAAAAAACATCAATTATGTGAAGGATAAAAGTGATAACAAAAATACGAGTGTGCTTTTTTATCGGTGAAGGTAACTTCTTTCTAATTAAAGACTTTATAATATGAAAAATATTTTATTTTAGGATCTTATAAGCTTTTCAAAAACTACTATTAATATTAGTGGCTATGACTAAAAATCATGATAAATTACCACTATTAATTATAATTAAATAAAACCGAGTAAAAGACTAACTTTTCCACCATAAAAAAATTATTCGCCGTGGCTGAAAGCCATAGTCAAAATATTTGTCATGACTTTTTCACTCTTGCAAAAAGGCCAACAATCGTTGTATGGTCGTGATCAATAACTATTTGCTACAATCATTTATTATTAACCATAACAATTTACTATAGTTAAATATTATAATTCTTCTGTAATATTATAAAACTGCGAATTCAAACCTCATTATTATTATTTTTATACAAATCAATTCTTTCATAACTAATTATGCAATTGCGGTTGTTCTATGAGGGCCCGGTATAAAATCAAAGTCTTGTATTAATTATTGTTCCACTTGAATAACTAATACCACCTTAGGAGGTGATATAAAATTAGTCCCAAGACTGCACCAAATATAAATGATCATTTTACCCTTGAAATTTAACTTAATAATAAAAAAATAATAATAATTATTATTATAATTATAATTATAATTATAATAGAATAATAATAAATAATAATAGTTATAATAACAATAATAATATTAGTGATAATGATGATAATTGTTATTATAATTATTATTATTATTATTATTATTATTATTATTATTATTTTGTCTATTAAATTTTATAAACAAGGGCTTAAAAATAATTTTCCTATAAAAAATACGTGGATACATCAAAGTAAATACTTAATAGAATATATCCTATTTCGATAATACGTATAAGTGAACACATGACTGATTATACAGAACTTTTTTGTCTTTAATTTAGTAAAGAATAATCATACCATTCATTTAATACAAATATAAAATAAACTTTTCAAAATATACATATATCATAATTATATTAATATTTTATTAAATTAAATAATTATGTAATATATCGACTCAATCAATACATACTATTTTAAGAAATATAAAGTAAATATTGCTATATTTTGTGGATATGTATAAATTTTCACGTACAAACAAAATTTGTGTTAGAAATATAACATAAAGTATTAGGAAATGTGTCAGTCCCCATAATTTTTATATAATTTTGATATAATTTTGAAAAAGAAGGTTAAAATTCACAATTTGTTAATAAGTTGTAAAAGTTGGCGACTGTTTATAATTTTTGGCTTAAAATTAATTTAATATAAATAGTTCAAAAATTAAAATAAATAAAAAATACTTTTTTTAAAAATATATATATATTTCAACTATAAGTTGATAAAGGCTCGTTTCCTAATAATTTAATTACATTTATTTTCATTTAGCATACATGTCAATATTAATGATCTTGATTTTCTATAATTCTAAAATAAAATGTCATATATATTATATTAATTCAGATTGAATGACAAGATCGCCCCAATGGTATCCCAAATAAAGTACGGAACCTGAGAAAAGAATGAAACGTTAGGCTTGCTGGAAGGTTGTCAACTAAGATCTTTCGAAACTTAAGTTAGTTCAAAATCGAGAAAGTATAATCAAATTTGAGATATTTAATGATGGCGAATTGCAATAAAATGTGTCCAATCGTAAATGAAGTATAATGAATTTACTTATAAGATCAAATGTATCCACTTGTCTGGTCCACGTGGCATAATTTCTAGCTAAGTATAGTCAAGCCATCCACGGGCTCGATTGCAGGTTACAGGAGCGGGTTAACCCGACCCAAACCGATGAGTGCGGATCCTGATGCACATATGGTATTTTTCCTTAAGTAGAGGGGTATTAACGTCCTTTTATTGTGTACTCACAATATACCCCCTATCACATATACATAATAAAGTCATGAAAGTTGAGGTAGTAATTGTGATTGATGTAGCTAAAATCAGCTCACATTTAAATTAATTATGGATGGTGGATAATTATTATTCTATTGAAGTCCATTGAAAATATGGTTCCAATTTAATGAGAATGGTGGGGGCAAAATTGTAAAATAACCATACTTGCCATTTAAATTAGAATTTGGGGTCTTCCTTCCACAAAATTGAATTTAACTGACTAAACTTTCAATAAATCAAAAATTTGATATTCCGAAATTCCATACTGATGTAGGTTGCACAAAATTTGGATCGGGTCGCAGAATCGGGTCAAAGAAAGGAATTCCAAGGTCGGGTCGCTAGATTCTTCTTTCGAGCTACCTGTTAGTGGATCCTGAGAACAAAGCAAACGTAAGACTAGCCGAGTAGTCCTCGGCGATGGCCCTCCGATACCTAAGTTAGAAATGTGGGGTCGAAAAATATGAGGTCGAAAATAAAGTGAGATCGAAGGAGACCAGAAAAGGGCTGTAAACAGTAATAAATGCGTGTTTGAATAATCATAAATGAAACTATTTATAGCAGTAGAGTATGGGCGAGTGACACGTGGCTCTAGTGGGATGCTGCCACGTCACTTGATCCAAAGGCAACCACTAGAATTGACTTTCAACCTGGTCAAGATGGGTCAAACTTGGTCAAATACAGTCAACTATACATATAAAAATGCCTTAAAAGGCAGGGGTATTTTGATAATTAAATAATCTCTCTCATCACATACCGAATTTAAAAAGAGTTCTTGGATTCGGTTTCAGTAATCAAATATCATTATATATATATATAATATCACAATTATATATACCAAGAAAATAAATGAAATAAACTTACAAACTAGAAAAGCTGCACTGATGGAGAGTCACGATACTTGTCATTGTCCTAAAGTCATGATTGCCTCCCTACGTGCAGGTTTCAGCTACTAACCATAACTCCAGGATAAAATCCCATTAGTTCCCAACAGTGTCTCATCCCATGTGCACGGCCACAAGGAGACTAGGAACCAATCTTTTTTCACGTTGCTGAAATACTAAAATACTTGTGGGAGTGTAAAATATTTCGCAACTTCTACCTTTCAAATCATCTCAGACGACCTCTTTATATAGATGAAAAAATATGACAGTTGTATTGAATATGACGCTATTAAAACATATTGTAAATTGAGAATAAATATGATTAAAACAAATCATAAATCACCATAAGTCGGTTATAAAATGAATATTAAAAGCCCAACTGTCTTATAATAAATACCGTAATAAACTGACAATAAAATGAGGTTATTAGTGAAAAACATGAAATAATTAAATATTGGAAAAAGAAAATTCAATGTGCCCTAAAATTATCTCACTATGATGATAAGACTAATTTTAAAATTGAAAATATATACATTACCACATAAAATATTTTCTTTTATTTTTTTTAAGTAAATAGATAAGAAAAGAAATTATTGTGTTCATATTAAATTGAAAGTGACATGACACTATCAATTTGCAGAGTTGACTAAAGCTCAGTTCTTTCATTGGGAGGGCCTTTATTTAGATATTCACATTAAATGTGCTGCTCCTTTTTTACTACCAAAAAAAATAAATTACAAAGAAATTTTTTAAAATTTATTATAATTATTTAAAAAATTATAAATATCCTATTAGAATTAATGATCGTCTAACGAATACCCACTATGATGAATTGTCATGAGGAGGTGTTTGTTAGAAACAGTTGTTAATTTCAGGAAGTATTTATAATTTTTTAAATAATAAAAAAATATTTATAATTATGCTAAATTTTAAACAAAATTGTTATAGTTTACCAAAAAAAAAAAATAATAATCTTGAGGTATAATTTGGACGGCAGTATGTTTATTTGTAATAACAATAGCTAATGTAAATATGTTAATGCAAATAAATAGTTGAGTATATATATACACACACATTATAAAAATTTGATTATTCCTTGTGCTACAAATTTATAAGGTTTACAACTCATAATAAATCAATATTATTTATCACGTTAATAAAAAAGCGGTGTGAAAACTTAAGTTATCGTTAATCGATATTCGTTATGGTGTTACTCATAACAAAAATATTTTAGCGCCGCTTCCAGAAACAACGGCTAATAGCATTGCGCGGTTGGTTAATTAGTATCCGCCATGATTTTTTACCTTCAAACATGGTAATAACGATAGTGAAAAGTCATATTTCTTTTACTGATATATTTTTAGGTGACAAAATCAAAAAGTAGAGATGACACTCTATAGACCTGTCATGGAGGATTCCACATACGCCAGGCGTGTCGGTCAGAATCCCTATAACTAACTTATTATCATCAAGAATCGGAATTTAACCACGTGAGAATCATCACATAAGTTAGGACATATATTTAGTTCCATCAAAAGCCTTAATAAAAATATTTTAGCGCCGCTTCCAGAAACAACGGCTAATAGCGTTGCGCAGTTGGTTAATTAGTATCCGCCCACGATTTTTTACCTTCAAACATGGTAATAACAATAGTGAAACGTCATATTTTTTTTGGTGATATACTTTTAGGTGACAAAATGAAAAAGTAGAGATGACACCGTATGGACCGGTCGTGGATGATTCCACATACGCCAGGCGTGTCAGTCAGAATCCCTATAACTGACTTATTATCATCAAGAATCGGAATTTAACCACGTGAGAATCATCACATAAGTTAGGATATATATTTTAATTCCATCAAACGCGTTAACAAAAATTCAAACTCCATATTTCGAGTGTGCAATGTTCGATCTTAATCATAGTACATAATTGAGGGAAAAATAGAGCTTATATACTTTTTTTTATTAAATAATAATAAAATTGGTCTAACTATTCATGATTAAAAATCTTCACTACCTTTTTGCTTTATGTTCATGATTGCATAAGGTGCTATATATGAGCTTGGTAATATATTACAAAAGAAGAGGACTATGTGAAAGTAATTATTATACTTACAATAATATTTTATACATCTCAAAATTATTATTTTTTATTTTTCAATATTTTAAATAATTATGTGATATTGCTAATTTTGAGCTTTTAATATTCAATAAAAAGTATAGATATGAACGTATTATTAGTGATAAAAAAAATTAAATAAAAATACCAGAATTGTCACTATCTATATTTATTCACAACAATAAATATAATATTTAATTATGTTTAATCATCATGATTAATAATAAATAGCTGTAATGAATAATTATTAATTAAAAGCATGCAACAGTTGTTGACCGTGGTTTTTGCAAAGGTGCCTAAAATATTTGGCGTTGCTTTTATTATAACAGTTATTTACTACAGTTTTTAGCCATAACCATCAATATTATAGCCAATAATAAATTTTTTTCTAGTGATTAAGTGATAAAAATGTTTATTTTGTTATTATATTTTTTTATAGTTTTAATAGTGATAACATTTGTGTAAAAATATCATTAGTAGTAATTTTACTGCCCAAAAAAAATGATGCATAAAATTATTATCATAAACAATTATCGACATATGTTTAATTACAATACATTGATCATTTTATAATATAACAATATTAAGATTATTATCATTTATTGTATATTTTGGAAAAAGTATTATTTTAGTCCGCTAACTATATCTAATTTTAATTTTAATCCAATAACTATGTTCAGTTTTTTAGGTCCAGTAACTTACGAAATTGCTTACTTTTAGTCCTTTGGCAGATTTTCGAATAATTTTACCCCTATGAGTGCATATGGACTAAAATTGCCTTTCAAAAGTTGTATAGGGGTAAAATTGTCCGAAAATCTGCCAGAGGACTAAAAGTAAGCAATTCCGTAAGTTACTGGACCTAAATAAAAATGAACATAATTATTGGACTAAAATTAAAATTAGGCATACTTAACGGACTAAAATAATATTTTTCCCTATATTTTTAAATGACAATTATAATATGATTATTTAATATGCGTTAATATTATAATTTATTGCAGTGCCACTACAACAAAAAATGATAATAACAAACTATCATTTATTGTCACTATAAACGTTTATTAAATATCAATAATTTTGATTTTGTTATTATATATATTAATAATGACAATAATTATATATAAAATTTTCATTATAAATAATTAATGATACATTTCCAGTAGCAACATTATAGTGATGACAATTAAGTCGTCACCGTATATGTATCAGTAATTATCTTTAATGGTATATACATAATTTTTTATCACCCATTCTTGTTAATAATTTCATAACTATTATTGAAAACTACAAATTTTGATTTATCTGATAAAACATAGTTCTTTTAATCGCTAAATATATATAATTAATTAGTGATAGTACTAAAATTATCACTTGTTTTATTTTTTTGGGTAAATTATATTTTGTCATTTGAAGTATTCCCGTTTTTACACTTTAGCATCTGATTTTTCTTTCGTCGACTTACCATCTCAATTTTGTGAAATTTGTACTTTACCATATATGACCATTATTTTTTTGTTGATTTTCTGCAAAAAGATATCACATGCTGTGCATATACGAAAAATATCACATCACATAATACTTAAATATCATATGCGCACTGCATAATATTTTTTTGACAAAAATTTTTGATAAAAAATAGTTATAAATAGCAAAGTGCAAAATTTTGCAAAATTGAGATGGTAAGTTGACACAAAAAAAAATTTAAATGCTGGAGTGCAATAATGGTTATAGTTTGGATAGCAAAATATAATTAATTATATTTTTTTATGCTAATTAATCTTCTTTTTTTGTGTAGTGTTAATTATGATTTTCATATATAATAATAATAATAATAATAATAATAATAATAATAATAAAGTATTGTATTAATTATTATGGTTGGTGGGTTCTTGTTAGGGTTATTGTCCCTTGTGACAAGTGGCAAAGAGGCTAATAATAATAATCATTCTTGAAAAGACCAAATCCAACTATAATTATAATTAATGTGCTTGTACTTTAGTCAAAATTAAAATTAATTAAATGATTAATCAATCACACGTGGTGCAACATGATTGGCTTTGACAACATGTCATGCACTCCAATTGTATATAGATATACCTCCTAAAATCGTAATAGTGAAGGATCAATCAAAATAACAACTTTTAGTACAAGCAAAAATGATTAATTATTATTCACATAATAAAAAATAAAACCCTTCACTCCTATTGGTCCAAGTATTGGACTTTATAAATTATTTTATGAAAATCTTGAGAAGATGGCAAAATCCTTCATCTTGATTTTGATTTTCAAGTTTTATATTAAAAATTACTATTGTCTATATTTTAATGGGTACAGATTAAAAATCATAATAAATAATTATTATTAACCGTTATTAAATAAAATTAATGCAAAAACTTACTTTATCCATTATGTTAAATGTTTTAGCCATACTCGTAAAAATCACGAGTAACAAATGTTGGGTCGCCCTAGTCTATTTACTACAGCTAATTATTTTTAATCATGATAATTAACTACAATTAAATATTATATCTGCAGTGGCTACAGGTACCGATACTGAAACAAATTCTTGTGTTGTGAGATCTGTGCTGGACGGTAATTAATTGTAGCAACCTCTAACGACACTATGATTATATCTTCCTTAAATATTATACTTAAAGTATACCTTGTTTATACAGTTAAATACCAACATAGTACAGTCCCCACGAAATATATATACACGTAATTTCATAATCAATACTAGCGAATTTATTATTTGAATCACGAGATTATACATATGTCTACCAAATACTGTAAAATACAACTATTGTAATTAGTTCACACACCATCCTCATTTCTAATTCATATTTGCACAATCCCACAAGGTAATTTCTATCTTTAGTAACAGGTGAGAAAGGAGCTGCATTCTGGCCCGACCTGATTGAAATGTAAGATTTGGACCTAGTCCTCGCGGTGGGTCGTGATCTATTTTTGAAAAATATTAGCAGAGGAATGGGCTTGTAACTCAGTAAGTAAACAACCAACATCACCTATATATGTACATTAAGTATACTTTCAAACAAGACAAAGTGAGCAACATATGTAAAATATAATTAACTGCAACTTGAACACGATTAACTATCTGATACGCATTCAACTCATAACAAAACAATTAATTAAACCCTTCATTTTCTAATCTGTTTACCAGAATTCGATATAATATTTTTCTCTACCAACTCAACCCCATCATTCATTATAGTGAAAATTTATCAAACAGCTAAGGAATGTTTTGATCAATCTATTTTTGTAGGGCAACAAGATTAAAATAAAATTGTTAAAAAGTTTTGGCAAATTCCACAAGGGCCCATTTTCTTAGGCAAATTGTTCAAAGGATTCCTCATTCCATGTGCCAAATTGACCACAGCCCATGTGCTTGTGAGATTAATAACTCATTTTAATTACATAAAGCAACAATTTTGTGTTGTTTGTTTTGTTGCATTGCCATTTGCCACCACAAAACACATAAAGATTCCATCTTTTCGCCCCAACTTTATAATTTCATATATACTGGTCAACAAAGACCGTTATAAACTGTGATGATGTATACATGACATATTTTGAAAAACCAATAGGTCTTTTTTAATTATAAAAAATTCGAAAACAACGGACGATATCTGAGTATAATTTAGGGATAATTACACTCTTTTTTTCTGAGATTTGGTATAATTATACGTAGGTTCTATGTGATTTGAAAAATTATATCTAGCACACACAAGGTTTGATTGCATTTAACAAGTCCCTATGTTAGTCAAAATTCACTGAATTTGTTGATATTAACAAAATAACTAAATAAAAATTGATATTTTCCCTCAATAGATTTATTGCAGGTCAAGTAATTTTTTTTCGAACTAAACTACCCTCATAACAGTAAAGATATACCTCCTCAAATGCATTAATGCATGAACACATATGAGGGTAATTTAATCATAAAAAATTTATTTGACCTGTAATAAGTTAATCGGCCGAAGATTATTTTTTTTCAATATTTTTGTTAAATATCAGCAAATTCGATGGATTTTACTAACGGAGGGTTTCGTTTATTAGACGGAAATAAACCTCAAGAATGTTGAATATAATTTTTCAAATCAAAAGGAGTTTAAGTGTAATTATACCAAACATCAAGAGATGAGAGTATAATTATCCCTAATTTATAATTATTTCTTGATTATTTTTTAGTTAAAAAAATCAAGATAATTGTGCCAAGTAATATTTTTTTTATAGAAAAATATATTACTTGGCATAATAATAAAAAGAATTTGAAAATTATATTTGGATGTCCAACGTTGTGTTTTCTATCTTTTTTTTTTGTTTAATAATTTTTGATTTATCATTATAATCTACCATAAATTATAACAGACTCTCCTAAAATTTTATATAATTTCAAATACAGAAAATTATCCTTTCATTTCTTAAGATTTGGTATAATTACACGTAAACCGCTTTTAGTTTGAAAAATTATATTCAGCACCATTAAGGTTTTCATCCGTATAACAAATAAGTTCATCCCTTTGTCAAAATTCACCAAATATGTTGATATTAACAAAAATTGAATAAAATATATACTTACCCCTGATTAACTTATTACTGATTTATTGCAGGTCAAATAAATCTTTTACGTTCAGATTACCCTCATATATTTTCACGTATTAATGCATGTGAGGAGGTCCATCTTCATTGTTATAAGGATAGTTTAATGGGCAAAAAATTGTTTGACCTGCATTAAGTTAATCTAGGTCAAATATTAATTTCTATTCAATTTTTTTTTGTTAATATTGATAAATTTAGTGAGTTTTGTGTAGCACCCCCTTCGCTACGAGGGCTATATCTATCCTAAACGTCATACTTATCCCTGTATTAATATATATACATTATATATATTAATACAGGGATAAGTATGACGTTTAGGGTAGATATAGCCCTCGTAGCGAAGGGGGTGCTACATTTTGACTAACGGATGAACCTATTTGTTTAGTGGAAGCAAACCTTAGGGGTACTATATATATTTTTCAAACCACAGGAAATTTACGTGTGATTACACCAAATTTCACGGGGAGAAAAGTGTAATTCCTTACAGATACTCCATCGTAGTTTGAAAAATACAAATACCCCCTAAAATTAAAGATCGTTTAACAAAGATCACAATCCGTTATAAGGGGTATTTATTAAGTGCCCATTAATTTTAGGAGTATTTATTATTATTTTTAATTATAAAAAATATTTATAATTATGATAAAATTCAGAAAAATTGTTGTAATTTATTCTAAAATTTAATTAATTTTTGGAGATAGTTGGGATGTCTCTTTCATTTATGATGGGATGTAATGGGTAGATTTTAATGTTTGGATGTTTGAGAATAATAAAATAATTACTAATAATTCTTAAAAAGAAAAAGGTCAAAATTCAAACTATATATTTTACTATTATTAATTTATGGCTAGGTCTGTCTACTGAGGGAACACTATTGTGCGCGGTAGGTGTAAGTAAGCGTCGGAGTCTATACGAATTTTCGGCTATAGGGACTCTTGAGTTTGGGCCTCGTCTGGATCTCCAACAACAACTTTTCTTTGTATCTATTTAAGATTGATTTTTGATCAGATTGTGAACGTCTAACACAAAATATGTATTAAAAAAAAAGAAGAAGAAGCAATTGTTAGATGAAATATATATGATTTAAAAATTATATATAAAATTATCATTATATACTATTAATGAAGAATGTATTGTGATAATTATTTAATTGTTTATAGTAATAATTTTATATATAATTTTTTTATAAATTAATTATTTCTAGTGAGAATTTTTACTCAAGTATTATCACTGTTAAAATTATTATATTCATAAAATAAAAGTTCAATAATTTAATTTATGTGACGAGTGATGATTTTTAATTAAGGATGACAATGCGGTAGGTTTGTCAAAATTCAAGACCCCTCCTACTAGGAAAATTTTGAACCCAGATTTGGACCTGGAATCCATCGATTGGTTCTAGTAGACTCGATCGATTTTTTTAAAAATTTAAAAGATAGTACTGGCATAACTTTCTAAATGTAAGACCATATCACTATCCAACAGAGCACTGGGACAACCTCCTCAAAAGATTCCACCCCTATTTCCTATTAGCGAGCTCCGAATATCCATAGAATCCTATGAAATGCTAGCGATCCGTACACGAATCAGATTGAACCATGGCGTCAATATGGTGTATAGAGAAGGATTGGAGCTAGACATGTAAATCTTTCCGCGGCAAGAGAAAAGACTTCTTCTTCTAACCGAGTCAACCTCTATACCATTGTAAGAGACTAAATTCTTTATTCTATCCACTCTCCTAGCTTTGCACTTGGTTTTAGAGAGGAAAACCAAGCCAGGCCGATGGAGCTTAATGAGCTCTGTTAAGGTTCAAATTGTCCAAGGGTGGCCTATCCCCTTATAGTTTCAGCTTAGAATTTTCATGGCGTCCGACAGGACTGCAGATATAGAGTCCGAAGTATCATTTATCGTGGAAGGCAATTGGGATCAATTTTTATATGAATACGTGATAATTATGACTCTTCATGTCCTGAAGCCTCAACTCCTTCATATCGACACAACGGGCAAAATTAAATGCGTAACCATCAGGAAACTTCAGATGATAAATCCATTCACATATCATCCTCTTCTGCTCCTCGATTAGGGTATATACGACTTTGGGCGTCACGTTCGGCCTCCTTTCGTCAACCTCAAGCTCCGAAAGATTACATATAACCTTCAGGTCCTTCCATGTATTCAGATTGTCCTTTGTTTTTCTCTTTATATCCATCACGGTATTGAATATATTGTTAAACACATTCTTCACAAAGTGCATGACATCAAGATTGTGTTGTATCAAATGCGTCGACCAGCACTCGAGTTCCGAGAAGATGCTTTTCTTTGTTCACTTATGCTCGGTACCGTAGTCGTCTAGGAGCGACAACGACACTTCAACCATAGGACTAAACTCTTCAAGCCAATGACGAATCTCTTCTCCAATCAATTTTGGACGTGCAACCTTATTGTTCCCATGGTACGAATGGTTCGAGGAGAGGAATTGTCTATGGCAGTCAAAGTAGCATGCCTTCCTACCGTTCTGCATATAAAATGCACGTGTATTTTTCGTACAGACTGGATACCTCATAACACCAACGGTGCTCCATTTAAATATCATCCTATAAGTGGTAGGTCATTCATGGTACACATCAAAGCGACGCATTGTGAATTTCTCATTCTTCGCATTGTCGTGTGTCAGTACACCCACATGCCACAAGTTCTGCCCTCGATCAGCGATTGCAGGTAAACATCGATGAGATGTTTCAGATTCGAAGGGCTAGGTATCACCATCGCCAGGAACATATACTTAGAACTCATGCACATTCCTGGTGGGAGATTGTAGATGTAAGTATAACACTAACATGAATATGTATGATCGTACTACTCGTGTGGTGCGAACATATCCTTGCACAAACCAAGTCTAACATTACGGGGCTCTATTGTAAAATCAGGATATATTCGATCAAAATGCCTCCATGCCTCTACATCAGATGGATGACACATGGATCCCTCCTCAGTTTAATGATTGGCATGCCTTGTCATATGCTTGAGAGTCGCGTCTGAAGCATACAACCTTTGCAGGCGAGGAGTAATCAGCATGTACCTAAGAATGGTATACGGGCTCTTTTTGCGATTAGGATTTCATTCCCTGGTCGGCTTGTATTTAGCTTGTGCACAAAACTTGCAGTAGTCCAGATCAACATCGTCATTCTAATACAACATGCAACCATGCTTACACGCATCAATCTTTTCAATAGGTAAATCCAAGTCTCTTATCAACTTTTTCGTACTATAGTAATCTAGGGGCAGGGTGTGGTCGTGGGGCAATATATAATCACTCCACCGTGATATGCGATCATATGTTCGCTTAGATAAATAGCCCTCGGCTTTGATATTCACAAACTCAGTAACAACTCCCAATTGAGATTAGGTACAACCGTCTCATAACAGCTGCTTGGTAACATGCACTAAATCATGAAACTGATCTGCCAGCCCAGACACATAATAATAGGGCCCCCGGGCCGTAATATAAACTGAGTCCGACATCAGTAGGACAGGATCTCATACCATCATTAGGCACACCATTCTGGTTATAATTAGAAATCAGAAAGTCGGTGGGGCGGTATCGGAAACCATCCTCTATACCCAATCTATCTGTGCTGCATCAACACAGTGCATATTGATATCCTCCTGCAAAGTGGGTGCAGTGATGGCCTCAAAGTACTCTGCACCCTTTCCTCGCCATATGAAGTCCAATTATAATACTCCGATATAAAATCTTTCATATACAAGTCAAAATTTACCTCGTCCGAGATTTTAAAAATTTTATTTTTACACTTCCGACAAGGATAATTAATTTTCTTACCACCCATCCAGATATGCATGTTGAGACTTGGCCCATTCTATAAATGTAGTAACACTAGCCTCAAACTCCAGAGCAAGACTTGCCCTCCTCGATAGGTTCTTCTCATACATCCATCTCCTCAACTGTATTAGTACGATGAGTCCTACACACACACACACATATATATATATATATGATTATAATATTAAATTTAATTGACAAAAATATAAAATATATAATCAACTGATGAATAAAGGATTGAAGTCGTTACCTGACCAAAATAACCTCAAATATAAAAAAAAATTTGAGACAGATTGATGAACAAGAGTATAAAATATTAGTGGAATAGTGAAAGATCAAGAAAATTCAAGAGGGATTGACACAATAAAGAGAATATATAAAGAATGGAAGAAGATAGTGAAATTAAATGAGAAAAGATGAATAGAAAAACTGGAACGGTTCTTTAGAACGATTTATGGAACACAAATGTAGCTGTTAAATACTAGTTGTTTATAACTTCCAATCTGTACTGTATATTTGGAACGGTCTTAGGACCTCATTTTGGAACGATTTTCTAACCGTTGTAATATATCTATTTTTTTTGTTTTTTTTGAAACAACCTAAGAAATAGATTTTTGAAATTACAGAAAAACATTCCAACTTGGAACTAATTTAGTCATGTTGTAATACAATAATTTTTTTTAGTAGAAATCATACTTAGGATCGATCCCTACAACACTAGTACAAAACCTTTCCAAATTACACCTCATTTTGGAATACATTTACTAACTGTCATATTTTTATATTCTTTGTATCACAATTAGGAACGATCGTCTCAAGGACGTTACTAATTTTAATATAGTGTTCTAAATAGAGTTACGATATTTTACTGTTCTAAAGTTGGACTGATTTTTGGATGGAATTTGTAACAGTTTTTTTTACAACACATCCAGTAACGATTTGACCTTGCCAAAAAAATCACACATAAAATTGAGGATCATTACTTCTCGTCCACTTATCGTTCCTTATGAGTGACAAAAACTGTTTCAATGAGGAACGAACTTTGGAATAGTTATGTTATCTGTGCCAAATTCTATTTTTTTTTTTTTTATAGAGTGATACTGTGTATCTATTGAATGGATTACAAACTATAATAAAGTTTGTCATAGAAAATTCAATGCCGTAAAAATGACATGATTTTCAGGGCATTCATCCCCATATCAATCTTCATCAATGCCAAAAAGAGTACTACTCAAATTAATAATCCATTTATTTCATTCCATTCCCATTCCCATTCCCCTTCCTATTGTCTTTTGATTTCTGCAGTAATCCCACATCAATGCAATGCCCTTTCCACTCCCTCCACCTATAAATCCCGCCCTCAATTCTCCTCCACTTCATCATCAATCACTCAACCCTAAAAATGGCTGCAAAGGGTTTCTTGTTCTTGCTCACAATCACCACTGCTCTCCTCATGTCCAGTTTCCAGGCCAGGGAACTCCCATTCCCACAGGCGCCTGATCACAATCCCACGCCTGAACTCCAAGGCTCGGCCCTGGATTGCTTGACTGCACTCTACAAAATCAGGTCTTGCTCCAACGAGATCATTGCTTACTTCTCCAACGGGACCATCGACATAACTCCACCATGTTGCCAGGCCATCACTCTGATAACGCACAGCTGCTGGCCCGCTGTCCTGAGCATCCTCGGCTACAGCCCCGACCAGGCCAGCATTTTGAGGGGCTACTGCGACGCCGTCGCCTCTGAGGTTGCCCAATTCGGGCCCGTTCCGAGCCCGTTAGGACAGCCTTTGTGAGATGGATGAGTACCTGAGAGTATATATATATATATGTAGTAGGTTGTTCCATGATCAGTTTCAAGATTTGCATGTATTATGAATATTGATGCACGGTTTCGGAGTCGAGTATGAATCGTTACCACGTAATACTACGTACTAAAATTGTGTTGTTATTGATGTTTTTAGCGATGTAGTTCTTGCATTGTTTACCTGTTTTCCTTGTTCTGGTTTATCGGATTTTACTGGATTTAATTTGGGTTTTTCCTATTTCTAAAATTGTTTATATGATGTGGGATTACATAGATTTAGTCTATGGGTAAACAAAATTGATGTAAAAATTTAAATTATTTAATAATTTAAATTATTTTTATCTTAGCTATGAGCTACAATAAATATTTTTTTAGTTATAATAAATATTTTAAGCATACTTACAAAAATAAATTAGGACTAATTCACAAATTAATAGTTAAAAATCATTATAAGATCGTAGTCAATTATTATTTACTGTCCACAAATGTTTATTTTTAATTATGATAATTAATTTTTTTAATTTATATGATAAATAATATTTACTCAGAACGTTGGAACATTAAATGAAAAACAAAGATTTGGATACCATTTTCTTATATAAACAAAAACAGGACTTATCATGAGTGTGGAGTTATATATAATTGATTTCCAGGATACAATTTATTGTTTTGGCTAATTAATATTCTACCATATAAATATTATATTAACATATAAATAGAATAGGATCGACAAATACATTACAATGAAATAATATATATATATATATATAGAGTACTGATAATTTAAAGTTGTCACTAAAGTTCTATATAGAAAAAATTATAATTTTAAATCTGTAAATACGGAGGTGGCATATTGAGAATAAAAAAATTCAAATTTATTAAAATGATTGAAAAGTGCATGTGAATTGCACATAATCGAAATAATTAACTAATTTTTTTGGTCAATTTAGCAAATTTGCCGATTTTAATTTTAATGTGCAAAATTTTCAAAGTTATAGTACGAAAATGACCACTCTTGCACCCACATACTTACAGAATTAAAATTTCAAAATTTTCCTATAAGTAATAATATTTTGATTTTCTCACATTACAATTATTGGTAACATGCATAAATAGTGACACAAAGTTATATAGTGACGATAATTATTTGCAGCCACTAATAAGAGGGTGTTTGGCTAAATCTTTTTAAAACATCTTATAAATTTCTATATTTTATAAGATGTTTTAAAAGTTTATAAGATTTTGAATTTTATTTTAACATTACAAAAAAATACGGGATTTGGGGAGGATAACGCGATCGTTCCAAAAACCGTTCCTAATTGGAACGATCATTAAAACTCTTGAGGAACGGAATTAGTTCGTTGACGTCGGGATCTTATTAAATTCCATCGTTTATTTTTGGAATGGCAGATCGTTACTGGAATCGTTCCAAATTTAGTGTTACAAGTTGTGTTCCTATGGCCATACCAACTTTAGAATGGTAACATATTGTAACACATTTTGGACAACCCACCAATTGCATATAGTTAATGTTCCAAAATGAGGTCCAACATCCATTGAAAAATAGACAGTTGAAAAAATCATTTCAAAATAAGGTACAATTTGAGACGGTTTTAGTGCTTATAAAAACTTGTATTACAATGCCCGTTCCCAAGTATAGTATTTGTGAAAAATTGTATGTGTTCTAAGAACCGTTCCAAAGTGGGTCACAATTCGGCAAGGCCTTGATGGATAGAAAATATGGTATTACAATAACTGTTCCAACAACGTTACAACTTTGTCGTTCCTACACGTGTTCTAGGATCCGTTCCTAAATGTGTTGCAACGACTATATTATAAAGCTTATTTTTGGAGTTCCAAACACCATTCCGATGTCCGTTTCAAATTTTCATATATATATATATATATATATTACTTTCATTTCATTTAGCTTTATAAAATTTTGTATTTATTTCCATGAGAAACAATTTTTTTTTTAAAATTACTTTTCCACCACAAACAGTTCTAATCTGTATGGTACATTGGTGAAATTTTAATTTGTTAAGGTTAGTTTCAATTTTACCATTCTAATACCTGTTCCACTCCTGTCCAAAAAAGGAGAAAAATTCATACGTTGGAACAATTTTTTAAATTTGACCGTTCCAAGATGAGTTCCAACATAATTACATTTGACGCCTCTTTGCAAAAAAAGGCAAAAAAAATAAAACTTGGAACAATTATATATTAAATAACCATTCCTAATTATATTTAAAAACCCTTCCTAATTATATTCAGTTACTGTTCCTAATTATAAATTATCATTAATTGTTCCAAAATGTGTATAGAAAATATCTAGTGTATGTTTCGATTATGATATCTCAACATCCACTAGCTGGATTAATTCCAAACTTAAATACGTATAAGATTCTATCTGTTTGAATATATCTGAAGGTCTGATTTGAAATCATATAGCTTGATTGAATGTTGCACTATTTTGAACCTTGCTGATTATGAGTCAGATACTTTATCTCAGTATTCATATAAGAAAAATGTCCAAAACTTCATCAAATGTAGTCTTTTGTCGATTTAATCATATCTAATGTTCTTTTTTTAAAATTTTAACAGTCTAATTAGACGACGCAGTGTAACAATCTAAGATGCTAGTTACACCTATGTAAGACTAACAATTTCAGATATACAAATATACTTGGCCTTATGAACATGTATCAATTTCACGAAATAAATTATATGTTTCCAGGTTTTAATAATTTATGGTTTACTTTTCTTTGATCATTAATATGTCCAGAATGATTTTTTCTTTATTATTAATTTTTTCAGTTGAAAAAAATTATTTAGCATTTAAATTGGAACGGTTTATTTAATAAAGGAAAGGTCATTTAAATGCCCTCTATAAACGACTTCGCCTTAGACAAAACGAAACCATTTTGTATTTGTGCCAACGATTTAGGAACTATTATTTTAATATATGAATGTTCCAAAATAAGTCCAAAATGTGAACAGTCCACACTACATAAAATGATGTCGTATTGCTTACTTAGGAACGATATTTGAAATAATTTTTTAATATCTGATTGTTCCAAGACCGTTCCAAAATTTTAATATATAAGTTAACCCTTAACATATTTTTTTCTCACTTTTCCTCTTTTCTCCTTTCTCCACCATGAGCCTCCACCTCTCTCTCTCTCTCTCTCTCTCGCTCGCTCGCTCTCTCTACATCTCTTTTTCTCTCTTCGTCTGCCAGTCGCCGTCAACCGCCAGCCTCCAACGTCATTATCCCCTGCCATTATCAGCCCCGTCATTTTTAAAGGTTAGTTTTCTTGTTATTTTTTTTATTTTTGGATATTTTTGGGAAAATATTTGTGATAATAGATGTGAAAATATACGTTAACATGCATTTGTTATTTTTTTTTTCTTATTTTGCCCAAAACAAGATTAGCAATTTTATTTATGTATGCAATATGTGTAATTTTTGTATGTAAAATGTGTAATTTTTTTGCACGAAATCTTTGTGTAATTTTTGTATGTAAAATGTGCATTTTTTGGGCGAATTATTGTATGTAAAATATGTAAAATGAATGTTTACTAATTTTATTTTATTTTTTGGGCAAATTATTGAATGTAAAATATATAATTTTTTTGGCGAATTATTGTATAATTTTTTTCAAAAATGATCTGATCTTTACTAATTTTTGAGTAAAATTTTCAGATATTTCTGTAATTAAAAGTTTAGAATCTACGTATGTATGCCATTTTTATCATTTTTCATATTTTGCTATAATTAAAATTTTTGGATTTTTCAGATTTTTAGAATGTGCAATTTTTCTAAATTTTCTGATTTTTCTGTATTTAAATATGCATTTTGTACTATAAATTTTTTTAAAATATTAAATTTTTCAAATATAATTTTTTTATAAAATATTAAGTACACATTTTAGCAAGTTTATTTGGACTTAATACACATTTTACAAATGTATAAATATATGTTATAATGTAAACAATCATAATTATTATGTCAATTATATTTTGCTTAATTATGTAAGTTTTATTTGATGCAATTTTCTGAATATTTTTTTTTTGAAATTTTATGTATTTTTTCTATTTATTAAAAACTTATTCTTTTTTTTTCTCTTTATTAATAAAACTGTTTATTAATAAAAGTATTTATGTAATTTATTACATTATTTTTCTACTTTTTTTATTTTTTTGTAATTTTGTGTAATTTTTGTAATTTGTGTAATTTTCTGAATATTTGTGTAAATTCTGTAATTTTATAAATATTTATGTAAATTATATAATTTTATGAATATTTTGTAATTCAAAAAAATTAATATTTACTATAATTTTATAGATTATCTCCAGTGGTAACACGCATCCTCCAAGATGTGGTTCGAGAGCTTAAAAGTAATTTTTTTAAATGCTTAATTATCGTATAATTTAATTTTTTAATATTTTAACATTTTTTGTAATTTTATGTAATTAGTGTGTTATTTTCTGTAATTTTATGTAATTATTGTGTAATTCTCTATATATAGTTTGAGTGTAATTTTTTGAAATTATTTTTGTAATCTACTGTAACTATTTGGTATTTTTCTGTAATTACTGTGTCAATTTTATAATTATTCGATAACATTCGGAAATTTGTGTAATTATTTATGTAATTTAGAATATATTTAGTACAAGAATCACAAGTGTCCTTTTATCTTAATATTATTTTATTTTAAAAATTATTAATTAACATGTCCTTTCAGGTCTAATCGCAAATTCGACGAGCGCATCAATGCAGTGGTGTGAGGACCCCCTACCCAGATCAAGGAAGGTATGGACGTCGCTAATAAGGAGGGTTTAAATTAGATTTTATTTTTACATTTGTAATTAGATAATTTTTATTTTAATATAATATTTCTCCGCTAATTATTCATATTTCATAATATTTATTGCATTTCATTATTTAATATTTATTCAATTGTTTAAACTCATACATATAATTAAATTTAATAATCAATTATAAATTATAAATTATTATTAAAATTATATAATTAAAAAAATCAGGAAGAATTTAGTAATTGCAAACAAAATGTTACAAATTTAAAAAACAACACCGTTTCAAAAATTATTACTAAAATAGTTCTAAAAAAATATTCCCAAACAGGAATAACCGCTCCTAAATATATCCTAACTCAAACTAATGCATACACCACAATGTGTTCTAAGAAATACTCCTAAAACCGTTACAAGAGAGCGTCCTAAATAAATAATAAACCGTGCCTAATAGTATTCCACAATGGGTTTCAGCGTTTTTATTACCTAAAGGTGTTGTGAAGGCTATTAAATCAAGACTTAAACAATTTCTCTAACAATATGGGACTTGTTAAAATATATTGGGTACACCTTTGCAGACCTCTCGAGGAGGGTGGCTTGGGAATTCCTGATATTGCTGCTACGAATCGTGCCCTCATGTGTAAGCATCTCTGTGAACTGATGGTCAACCCCTCTTCTATTTGGGCGCATTGGAACTTTGGACAATGAGTATGACAACAAAGACTTGGAGTTGGAGGAAGATTGTTAAGCTTAGAATGTTCTTGCTCCAATTGATTGAATACAAAGTAGTTAACGGAAATAGGTTCCTATAGTTGTATGACCCTTGGTCCCCAAAGGGTCCCCTACTTCACCAATTCCCTCGAGCATCCTTGTTCACTGACGCCCCATTAGACATGATTATAAGGTCTGGAGAATGGCACTGGCCATCAGTTAGAAGGCACAAAGCCGAACTAATGAACTATATTGGATGCATACCACCTATTCACCAACACGATAACCAGATTCCATGGAGGAACAACAGGGGCAATTTAATCACATCAAATGCATACAAGCTTTTTACATCACAGATGCCAAAGGTAGCATGGAGTGCTCTACTACAAGAGCGCTTCAATACCCCGCGATGTTATTCTTGGACGGCTAACCACTATGGACAAGCCTAGATTGCAGGGAGTCCACTAAAATTGCATCCTTTGTGATGCGCATCACTTGGAAACCCATGACCACTTATTTTTTCAATGCGCATTTTCCTCCAAGTGCTTGCAGATTCTAAGGAGAAAGGTCAAATTGCAATGGCAATTCAATGACTGGAGTAGGGGGATTCTTTCGGCTGCAACGAGATAGAGAGGGAAACACTACATTAATGCTGCTTATGAGGCTCTACTGGCGGCTATAGTTCATCACGTTTGGAGAAAATGGAATATGTGAAGGTTCCAACAAAAATCACAGACACCTATGCAAGTTGCTGAACTTGTATTCGAACATGTGAAACAGCTAAGAACATTTTAGTTTGCAGTTTTTAGTCCTGTACAAACTTTGGAGGATCCCATGGACGCGAGGAACTAGCTCGGTAGTTGTACATTAGCTTTTAATTTCACTAATGCAAATTACCTTTACCTAAACAAGAAAAAAGTAAACCAAAATATATTAAAAAGTACCAACTTACTTGATTCTAACAGTTTCAACCAAAATATATCAAGAAATAACAACTTATTTGATTCTAAAAGTATCATGTCAATTTTAGTCATTATACCCATAAAAGACCTTATTATACCAAACACCCTAACATCTTATAAGATATTTCTAGATCTTATAAGTTTTAACATCTTATTTTATTCAAAGACTTTGGGAACTCATTACAAAAAATGTGGGATTTTTGGCAGATTTAGGAACGATTTATTTATTTTTTGGAACGGTTGGAAATTGAATGAGTTAATTTGAAATGGATTTTGCATCACGTTCTGTCGTTATAGACGGTGTCCCTAAATATTAGGAATGATTTGTGCAGGACCGTTGGAATGCTTTCTCGTATTTGGGGGTCCACTAGAGGTTCTTGATTTTCCTTAGTGTCTGGAAGAATGACAAACTTCGTCCGATTGATCCCTTTCCGCTCTTTACCCCAAATGTGCATTTAGTGGGGTTGAGTTTCATAACATACTTTCGTACTACTCCAAAGCATTTCGTAAGATGTGCCAGGTGATCCGCTTCTTTGACACCTTTTACTACCATGTCGTCCACGTAAACCTACATCGTCTTGCCAATGAGTTCCTCGAACATCCTATTAATCCTTTGGTAGGTGGCTCCTACATTTTTTAAGCCGAAGGGCATAACTCGGTAGGATTATAACCCCTTCTTTGTAATTAAGGAAGTTTTCTCTTGGTCTTCTTCTGCTATAAAAATTTTACTGGTAGTCTTGGAAGGCGTCCATTATACTTAGTAAGTCACACCCTACTGTCTCATCAACCAACCTGTATATTCTTGGTAATGGGTATGGAATTTTCAAGCAGGCTTTGTTTAAGACCATGAAATCAGTACACATTCTCCATTTCCTCCTCCTTTAGGTACCACCACAGCATTAGATAGCCAGTTCGTGTACTGGACCTCCGCTACATATCCAGCTGCTAACAACTTCAAAACTTCTTGTTCTATAATTTTGTTTCGTTCATTCTCGAAACTCCTCTTCTTTTGTTTTACGGGTTTGCAGCCTGGGTTTACATTTAGCTAATAAACAATCACATTCATGCTAATCCCCCCGAAATCCTACAGGATTCTAAGCGAACACATCTACGTTTTGTTTCAAGATCATTACCATGTCCCTCTATGCTTCCACTGTCAAATTAGTCCCGATTTTAGTGGTCTTACTCGTGTCTCCTTCAACCATTTGTATCTTCTTATGGTCACTTGGTCCTATTTTTAGTTCCTCTCTCTCTAGGGGTCATGCATCCAAGCCGACAGTTACTTTCCTCTCAATCATCATTCGAGTGCTTGCTGCTATATTGTAGCATTCCCTCACTAGCTTATGGTTTCTTTTCTAGCTAACATAATCTTCCTCGTGGAGGTTGACTTTAGCGAGTTAACGAGTGATGCACCAAGTGGCTTCCTCTAGCTAACATAGTCATTCTCAAGTGAGAATAATATTTTAGCAAGTGAACCAAGTGGCCTCTTGTAGCTAAGTTAACCTAGTGGTTTGTTCTAGCTAATATGGTTATTCCCAAAACTTCATATGCCATCACATATAAAATGAAAGAAGAAATATAAATGCATGTCAAGTACAAAAATACATTTAGGATGGATAAGCCAAAACACACAACAATTATTTTAAAAAGTGCTTTCAACTCAATTAGACAATATCACGTTACTAGTGCCTTTTGTACAACTCTTTAGTGTAGCTCCCTTGCTTTTTACATGACTCTTAAAGAGTAGAGCTCATATCGATTAATGAGCATGGGCTGACATTAAATGCTTCCACTTCTGCGCTATGCCATAACTTTCTTTATTAGCGCACAATACTAATAATAGTCATTTTTGCTCAATCTCTAATTATGTGCTCGGTCTTACCACATCTGTCATCCATCTATGAAGAGATATGAAGACTCTAGCGAAACAAATAAGTAAGCTTTTACTTAGTCAAACTTCCTCTCAGTCCAATTACGAGTGAGGTGAACCATTTCTCACAGTATTTTGGCATTTGTTAGTTTCATTTGTATACAAAAGTGGTACAATTATAATTTCGTGCATCAATTTGCACTTCTCATATTACTCTTTATTTAATCCAACAATACTTTAGTTGGTTCAACATAAGTAGCAAGTGCATCAATTTTTGTGTTTCAACTTTAAAAAATCAACCATATATGTGGCATTTTCTTTAGTTGAAGACAAAAACAGATGTCCATAAGTCAGCTTAATTAACAACTTAAGAATGAGAGAGCTCATATTTAAAAACAAAGCTTCACAACTCTCTAATCATATTTTCTAGTTTGCAACTTAAACAACAAAGCACAAATTTTACTTGATCCACCGTTAATTGACATTGTCCAAATCGCGAGAATATTAAGTAATTATCGATTTTCATCATTAATTGACATAAATAAAATGGTGAATAAATCTACAATCTCTAAATTTTGCACAAAAATTAATATTAATCTTTATATTTTATTCTAATGAAGTTATAATCGTATCACTTTTATATACATGCATATTAGATCATGAATCCATAGAACCAACCAAAGATTCAACACGTAGAATATGAGAGAGGACAAGGACATGACCAGACTTGTGGAATATGAAGAGAGATAATGGGAAGACTCGCACTTGTAGAATATGAGAGAGGATAAGAACAGGACTAGACTTGTGGAATATGAAGAGAGATAATGGGAAGACTAGACTTGCAAAGTATGAAGAAAAGACCCCGGCTTGCGGAATATGAAGAGAAGATAATGGGTCATGACGCTGATAGATTTTTGTACGTTATTGAAAGATTAATTGATAACTATTAAAAATTTTTAAATTTATTTATAAATAAATTATAGGTTGAAAAATTTGAACTAAAACTTGGAGTTTATTATAATATTTAAGAGCAAATTATATTAACTAAAAAATTAGGTAGAACGTAATGGATATTATATATATATATATATATATAAATATATAAGACAGAACTTGCAGAAAGCGTGGAGAAAATAATGCAAAGACACGTGCTTTTACTTTCTACTATGGAGGATAATTTCATTTTTCATACTTTAACTATGCTATTATATCAATTTTAGCATTATATATGATTAGCCTCATCAATTTTGGTCACATACGTTTGTTAACTATAATAATTTTAGTACTCTCCCTTAATTTGACCATAAAATCTAATGGAAAGGACCAATTTGGATGAAAACTATACGATACTTCTACAATAGAAAATCGAGAATATGGTGGCTTATCATGCTCTGTTGGCACTATCAGAATTGAATCTTATCAATATTCCTCTCGCATTTGTTGCAAGAGGCAGTGATAGGAGTGGCACTACTAGAAAAGAGGGAGGCGTATTGGCTCCATCGCCATGATGGCCATTCGGAAAAGGGAACGAGGCATTACTATAATTGATTGGGTGCATGGGCGAGTCACGTGGTCAAAAAACGAGCTTAGTTGATCAATGAGGATTCTGATTTTTTATTGGCGGAGACTGCAAAGAGTCTCACTGGGAGTTATGAAAATCCTTAGCTGAATTGTCAGAGTCTGGAGCCCCCTGGGATAGTTCAAAACCTTGTCGAACTATTAAAGCTCCACAGCCTCGGCTTGATTTTCCTCTCCAAAACCAAGTACTAGAAGAGGAGACATGACAAGCTGAAGGAAAGATTGAATTACTATGGAGTGGGGGTAGACTCCCAAGGTTAATCTGGTGGTCTTCTATTGCTTTGGCGATAAAGATATTGTGGTGTGGATACAATATATTCTCAAAATCATACAAATGCCTCGATTAAAGTAGATAAGAATCTGAACTGTGGAGGTTTAGTGGTGTTTATGGGCATCCAGAGGTGTGCAAATGTAAAGAAACGTGGAAACTATTATATTACTTGGGTCAGAGTTGTATTCATCTATGGTTATGTGTATAAGATTTCAACGAAATCTTACCCCAACATAAAAACAAAGGCATGGCGCTTCAAGCTTATTGGTAGATTTCAGGTTTTAGGATATGGCCTTTAGTGGCTTTTCGTACACTTGGTGCAATGGGAGGGATGCCCTGCATACGAGCTGAGAACGGCTTGACCGTACGTGCTGCTGTTCAAAGTGGTCGCAACTATTTCCTAGAGCCCAGGTTCATTTCAGTCAAGCTCAGACCACTCCTCCATTTGGGTGGACCTTGACCTGTGAGCCGACAGTGGTATTCGAGGATGGAAAAATAGATTTTGGTTCGAGGCAATATGGACAAAATCAGGAAGTTGTATGGATGTGATTAAGCAGTGCTGGGAGAGAGAGTTTCTAAGTGGTAAGCAACAAAGTTTTATCGAAAAATTGAGAGGTTGTTGTGTAGGCTTTCTGCGGTGGAACAAGGAGGTTTTTGGTAATGTTCTTGATTGATACAGTTACCTAATTGCTCGGATTCACAATCTGAAATAGTGGGAGCTGACAGCAAGCTCGAGGAAAAAATTATCAAATTTGAGGGTTGAATTGGAGGACATCTCAAGCAAGGAGGAACTTCTTTGGAAGTAAAAGGCCAAAGCATTGTGATTAAACAAGGGAGACAAGAATACGATGTTCTTTCATGCAAAGGCTAATGAGAGGAGAGTACAGAAGGAAGTCATAGCACTAAGGAATGAAGGGGGATTCTGGTTATGGATCCAAGGAGTATTAAAGAGATAGTGCAGTGTTATTTTACAGACATTTCCATTCCACACGACCCCAGAGTCAGTGATATGTGAAGCAGTAGATTCGGTGGAAATTTAAGTGACTGAAGCTATGAATGGAACATTGATTCCGCCATTTGTTGAGGACAAGATCACCTTATCTTTGAAACAAATGCATCCCCTAAAATCGCCAGAACCTGATGGTATTCCCTTATTTTTATCAAAAGTATTGGCATATTGTTGGTCTATCGGTTTCTAATTGCACATTGGATGTTCTTCATAATTGATTTTTGGATCATTTACTTAACTTACTCATATCGTGGTTCTACCTAAATGCCCTAACCTTGAGAATGTAACCCAATTTAAACCAATTAGTTTGGTAATGTGATCTATAAGCTAATATCTAAAGTTCAGGTGAATAAGATTATACCGTTTCTTGATTCTGTCATTTTTGCTTCCCAATTTGCATTTATTATGAGTTGTTTAATTACTTTCATTCGACATTTGTCTATTTAATCGTGATGTGTGTCACCACAGTTTCTTTTTTTTTTTCTTTTGAATAATGATCAATTTGGTTTCCTTTGCTCTGAATGGGGCATCCGCCAGGGTGATCCTTGGTCACCGTATCTTTTTTTGTTATGTGCAAAGGCCTTCAGCACCTTATTCAGCAAGCAAAAATCAAAGGCGGTATTGATGGAGTCCCCATTTCGTTGCAAGCCCCGCGAGTTTCCCACCTCCTATTTGCAGATGACACGTTGATTTTTTTGCGAGGCTTCTCACAAGGCCATATTTGTTATCAAGAATATTTTGCAAATTTTTAAGTAGCTTTTGGACTTAAAATCAATCTGGAGAAATCTACTTTAGTCCTTACCGGAAATATCCTTAGCACCCAAAGAGAGGAGTTAGGTACAATTCTTGGAGTGGCAGTCAAAGTAAAACATGAAAAGTATCTAGGACTTCCCTCGATAGTAGGTAGGTCAAATAATGAGGTCTTCAAAGGTATTAAGGACAATTTCTGGCAGAAGCTTAATGGATGGGCTACTAAGAAACTTCTCGAATCGGCCGTGTGGTGTTAATCAATTCTATTCTACAAGTAGTGCTAATGCCCATGGTTTGTCTATCTTGATGCTGGAACATAAATATTGTTTCCTTGCTCTATTTCAGTTGTTTTATTTTGCTGTAGAGCAGTTATCCCACATATATGACTTGTGGTGTTCTATGTGAATGTTGTTTTAAAATTTCATCAAATAACTTAAATGAGAAAAATATTGACTAGGTACCTAAAAGACCATTACTGATTATCGAGGATATCTTGGATAGTCAGCTTTAGATGGGGAACTATGTTATAGATTTCTAGTGAAGAGGCTAGGTAAGCCAACTATCAAGAGCACAAGGTCTGACAGAGAAGCGCATGCTAATTGATCAATATGCTCTTCAGAATGTTTCAACTGCTCAACTATTGATAAAAATAAGACAATAGTAACCCCACATATTACCTTCAACTCTCAAGTCTGTCTATGCTCCACCTATTTTATATAGGAATAACTAAAAACATAATGCTTAACCTCATATTCTTCTGCAGTGACTTTGAAGTCTGTTGTTGGCATATTGTTATAACAGAGTACGGACCATTAATGTACTCAAATGCATAAACCAATAACTATTAACTAAATGATAATTGCGAGCAACATCAGAAGCACTTCCATCTTTCTTCACATGCACCACATATCAGATCGATGGAAGTTGTGGTGTCAATTGGCAAATCTGTAACTGCAGTGAGGAATACAAGATATGGTGAGTAGGGATGATTGCGACCACAATAAGCTACTAAATGATCATAAGAATATATCCAAATAGCGGTAGCCTACTAGCTAAAATCTTCGAAGTAGCCAGCAGTTAAATAGGTAAAAAACATTGCATCATCAAGAATAGATGTTCTGCTTGAAAGAAACCAACCTTATTTTAGTTGTTATGATGAATCCAGGGGAAAGAATATGTAAAGTTACTTCTACATAGAGAGAGGACTAAAATCTCTTATCTGCTACATAAGAAACATTAGGGTATTGTTGAACACCCAATAACTTTCTGCTTACTACTTCATGGGGATAGAGAAGCTACACCTCCCTTTTTCCTGTTAGGATAATTTGCAATTCAAAATAGAGGATTTAATAGATATTGCAACCAAAATTATCCAATCAAAATGGGTTATTTGAGTATGATGTGGAGGATGTCATCATGCATGGAACGCTTAAGAAATGCGCCGTCATAATTAAACATTCTTAGCCAAACGAATTAAGCTGACACGCATCCACCAATAAGATTTAATTAGGAAATTTTAATATAACATGGCTAACACACAGGTCTTACATCTTTATTGTCTATAAAAGGATGAACACCCTAGATGAAGATATATAGAAAAAATTCTTAGAAATATTTTGCTGCAATATTCTTTGAAAGTCCTCTCACGACCTGATCCCATTCAAACAAAAAAATAACTTGACTCTTATTTTATTATTTAATTGACAATATGAACACGAACTCCCTAGCTAAATAAAGAAAGGAAATATAGCTTTTTTGGTAGTGACAGTGACACACAAATTCGGCGAAAATGGTTCAAGACATAAACAAGTAAGAGTTGCTGGAGATGAAGAGTTCCAGCAATTGAAGCAAATTTGCGGCAATCACATCACTACCAACAAGGGTTAAGATTGGGTCGGAATGTTAGCAAATTCCTTATCATTCATCTGCACATTAAACTGGGCATTTATAATTACATTACACTCCCTATTCAAAGGCAAAAGCTTACACAAATACCCAAGAAATATATTACACTAACACTCCTTAAGGGGGTGTATAGCTGTAATTTTGCAAAGGGCAGGGGGTGTCATGTATATGCACCAAAGTTAAATGAGCGTCATTATAATTTACCCTTGTATAAAAGAGGGATGTTGCTAGAGTCAACTGGTTTTAATCATGGCGTAATGGATTTGTTAAGAGGCAAGAATAAAGGAATTATCTCAACATAACAGAGCAATGGGAGATCAAAGCTTGGATAAATATGAAAAATAGAGAAGTGATCTTATTAAGAACTGAAAAATGCATTAAGACAGATGGAAGTCTTCATAAATATTTCAATACATTTTGAAAACTGTTAAATTGTTTATGATCAGCTGAGTTGTTTATACTCAAGTTCCTATTTGAGAGAGAAGAAACATGTAAGTATGAATTGTAAAGTGTTATGAAACAATGAGTATGAAATCAACACTTCAACGGATTCCTTTAGGAATTTGGAGAAGAGTTGATGCAAAAACAAAAGAAAGAACACAACATTCATCAGATATTCTCACATAAGACTTAGTTTAAAGGATTGAACTGTTGCAAACCAACCACCACTACCACCCCGGTAGATCTCCTACCATTAAGGACCAATAAAGAAGTGGTTGCATTCACAATTAGAAGAACATTTAGTTGGAAAAGGATAAATCCAGTTTTGAGTAGTTAGTGAGATGAAGACAATATTAAATTGCCCGACCCAAGTAGCGACAACCACAAATTGTGGACAAAGACGAGAAAGTCTATTGTCTAAAGCTTTACATTGTTTAAAAGTTAAAATAAGCACTAGGAACCTAGGATAACAAGATTGATAGTCATTTCCAAAGGAAAGGATTTGAAAGAAGTTAAAAGGAGCTATCACTGTATGTGAAGAAAGAAGGTACTCAAGATTTTCTCCAGGAAGAATCTAATGATAGTGCAAGAAATTTGAAAAACCACAATGGAGGAGTATAATTTGGGTCTTGTTAATGATCACGAAATCTAATTGGAGAGCTTGAAAGCAAAACAATATTTAGCACAATAGCTTAACTAAAGTAGTCATGGTCTATAAACATTCAACAACTCCGCAGTGACACTTGAGCTACAAATAAAGAGAGAATGCTAAAGGTAATTTGTAATTCAAAATTTTCCAGTATAATACATTGAGCAAGCAAATCCAATTAAAATGAATCACTTGAATGTGATAAGAATGTTTTCGTCATGTGTGGAAGTGCTGAGAAATGAGCTTGTTAAATATTCTTCGCCAATCAAATTCCTAGACACTCCACCTATAAGGCATGTTTTTCGTGCCTCCAAAGCCAATTTGAAGATGCGCATCTTGTCAAGATTTCCACAATGCATTAGCTTTTAACCAAGAGGGATACGCATGGAATTATTTACTCGCACACTAGGATATGTTTCTATGTAATGGTTTTAAATCATTCTGTAGTATCAACCACACCGAGAAGAAACAATGCTCAGTGAAAGAAATATTTCTTTTAGCACCTCAGAGAAATTCTTCTAAGTTGCACTGAAACCGCTATTAAAAAACGTGTCATATAATTTTGATTAACATGTTTTGCCCTCCTACTTATCCAATCTCCCTTTCAACTATATATTTGAACCCAAAAGCCCCAACCATTTTCAATTACTCATTACTATATCTATGTCACTATTTAATCATATCAATCAGTTTGAGATGCCATTCATCATGTTTCATACAAGTAACTAACAGAGCCTAACCTTTGATTGCAAATAAGATCTCCACTTTCTATGACACAAACAATTAGGATTTTTAGTTCTGCTGTGATGCAGATAAGATTATCTGTTGTATTTAAAAAAGCGACTATGGTACATGATTAAACTTAACTTCTTGCTTGCTAAAATTTAATTAGTTTTTGGATCTTTTGTTACTATAAGTTTGTTAGGTATTAAATCTGCTTATATTAATACGTTTTGAAAAATTATGATGCAATATGTACAAGGTTGATAGGTCAACGTAGTGATAGAATGAGAGTGTGGTATTTACTTAATAATCATGATTGCAAGAATACGAAAGTAGATCTACCTTTCATTTTAAATATTTACATGACAGGATTCTATGTTAACTCCCTAAAGAATAAGGCAGGAGATAAATGACTAAAACTGATGGCCAAAGCATTATCTAGTTAGCAGATGCATGCATTCAATTTGAGCACAAGCACACTGAGCTAATTAATGTGTACCTGATGTAGTATCATATAATTGCTGCTGGTTAGTTTCCTCGTTTGTTGAAATTCCAACCTAAACATAAAAGTAGTAATGTGTCGTTATATACAAAGCAGGAATTGCTTTCTCGATGTTGTAGGTGGTTGAAAACAACATACCACAAAAACATGGTGGACGTCCTCTCTTCCAGTATTAACATAGTCCTACATATCTACTAACTTGCGAGAATTCCTTGAAATGCCTAGAATCACAATTGCAGGAACTTTAATCATATGCTGGTAATTGCACGCAATGGAATGAATAACCCAATTACTTCAAAAGCACAACCTATTATACGAGAATTGGCAGGTAAATGTCGAGTGATGGGTTCATAAATGACATTCATCAATGTTTCTTTCATGTCATTTGTACGTATACGAGACTTCTGGAGTAACTCTACTACATCAATTCCATAAACCAAGCTCATGCGAAGGACTATTTAACCAATCAAGGAGAAAACAAAGAGGAAATGAATTAACATTTCATGATTTTTCATAAACAGTGAAGAAAAATCAAACAATTAGAGAGAGAGAAAAAATAAATAAATAGATTAAATTCATAGTCTGATAAGCTTATGTCACTAGGTTGACTCACACATGAGGCCACTAAAGTAAGGTAACGTTCTTGGAATTCGAACTTGTGGTTTAACTTCAAATAGAGCTCCATCTGCATTTTCACATAAATAGCCCCTATCAAGCATACTTGTTAAATGGGCTATCTAGAATTGCTTTTAGAGCTTACATATCAGATTTGGAATGAATTAATCTTATAATAATTATAGGAGGAAAAAGATAATATATATAACACTATTGCCATGATCTTGAATAATTCGACAGTTGCTCTACTTTTCTACTATATAGCATTAGTTTAATTGACACAACTTCAGACTCCCCACTCCCCAGTACTACAAAAATAACTTTTATGGTAGTATCTCTAAAGTGCACTATTTAGTCCTTTTTTCAAGTTGTTTAAAGAGAATTACTGTTGTATCTGCAGGTCTCCAGTCAAGCTTGTTATAATATTGATTTATAAGCCAACTAGATCTTTCCCACATCTGCATTCTCAAAATATAACACCAAGTTACCAACGAGAAAGTAACCCTGCCAGAATATGAATGGCAGATAAAGATAACAAATTTAGAAAAGTTCTAATAGAAAACAAAAATTTGGTCATTGTGCATCTCATTAAATAGAAAAGAGAGAAAGACACAAACCACGTGTGCGATCTGAGACATGTAACCATTGGGATTTTTATTCTTTCGTAGAAGAGCTTCTTCATCATCAATCCCATTTGCAACTACCCACCTCTTCAATAATATAGAAATTCAGGGCAATTTCATATTTAAGAAGTTGATATATTAAACAATCAAATATTTTAGTAAAATAACAAAAATACCTTTTTAATAAAAGCTTTTATGATGGCAGCATTGTCAAGGATGAAGGAAATCCTGGGTTTCTGATTATGGAACTCAACAAGGGTTTGACGTGTGAGGTGCTCCCTCACTTCTTCATGTGAAGTTTCTTCTATTTTTATCTTCTTTGCTACACACAGGCGAGATGAACAAGCTCTTAAACTCTTCATCCTTCTCAACTCTCTATTGCGGCTAAAATGTGGACTTCTTCTCAACCTAAAATAATGATTGGAAGTGAGATGAAAAAACAAAACCTGGAATTTATTTTGCAGTTAAAAAGTGAAAAAGAGAGTTTCAGAGTAGCAATTCGGAGGAGAAATTATTTCAAAAATATAAAAAAAAAATTCAAAATTGGGGTGATTTTCAATTTGTTATAGATATGGGCAGTAATGTGTTGTCAAAACACGATGCTAGGGGTGGCAAGGAGTCGAGCTCGAGCTCAATTCTGTAATCTGGTCGAGCTCAAGTTCGATACTGTAATTTGAAGGTAGTCAACGAGTTCGTTGCATGGTAAAAGGAAACCCATGTAGAATTTCGATCTCCCTCCTATAGATCTGCTGAGATGGAGGGTGAGAAAATGATAACCGAATGGGCTATCTAATACTTAGAGCTCCATGTTGAAGACCCACACAGGCCACGATTCGTGGGAATTATATAAGTCCACACTTCAGCCTCGAGACTAGGCTCTCCTGACACCTCTGTCGCATATATGAGTCGAGCAAAACCTGGCTCATTCCATATCTCAAGTAACCTTTTTTATAAACATAGGTCGTGTACTGTCCTTTATTGATCGACAAACTAAATTTTCCTACCGGATGCATGTAGGCTTCTGCTTTCAGCCATCAATTGTCATTGAAGTGTACATACTGGCGACACAAGAAGCTTGCCACTAAGAAGCTACTTGAAGAGGAGAGAGCCGAGTTAGCGACCTATGAAAAAGAGATGGCTGAACTCGAGGCACAACTACGAGCACAAGCACTAAAATTCCAATTTGCAATCACTGTTGCTGAAGAATCGACTAAGGTTGAAGGCTTCTCTGCAGGTCACATGCCTGGCCGAGAAGAGGGGTTGAAGGAAAGCCGAGCTGAAGGTCGCGAGGAGTACCTCACTTCAGAAGATCACAAGCACCAACTGGAAGTTGCTCGCAACCAGGGTCACGATAGATATCTGGCATCCAACGATCACAAGAAACTTCTATCGGATACTCGAATACAGGGTGCCAGAGACTTCTCGAAGTCCTCTGCATTTTAGGTCGCTGTCGAGATCAAATCTATCGACTACCTGTTGCAAGGCTTTGATCATTGTACCTCACAAGTCTAAAAGCTGAAGGGCATTGTAGAGGGTTCCGACACCAGCTAGCTCGACCCCACTCTAGATGGCTACCTCTCAAGTATGAGTGAGTTTCTTAAACCTCTTCTCTAAGCACTTTGTATTTTTGTTATCTTCTCTCTTTTTCTAACATTTTTCGATGTTGGACTCTTTATTCTTAGGTTCCGCAAATGCTGCTTTTTTGTTTTTATTACCTTTTGATCTAAAATCCATCTTTGAATTCCTAAAAAAGAATTCGAACCTTTGATTTCTACCAAAGGAATACTTGTTGGAACTCTCTCTGTTTAATTACTTCTCTAGCAATACATAGTCCGAATTGGGAGAAATTATTTAAAAAATGTGAATCTTTTTTTCAAAATTAGGGTGAATTTTAATTTATTATAGATAACTGAAATCACACTTTTGTAATTTAAAAAAAAAAACAACTGTTGTGTAGCCCTCAAAATCGCCGCCACCTTCTCTTTAAAATTCCGGCGCCATCACGGCGAGTTGTCGGCCGCCAAACATACCGTTCGACTCTCCTTGATGAGACAAATATTTTTCCTCAAACAATTTCAAATTTTATCAACTGTAGACAATGGGCTTTTAACACGACCACCGCACCTTTCCGTCGTCGATTCGCCGCCACTGGAGCGACCCACGATTGCGGACCACCACTACTGGACTTGCCTCGGCCTAAGGGTTCTAACAAGACCAGCCTTGCACAATTTTTATCAAGTATTTGTTGAGATCTGAAAATTTGAAGATTTTTCCACCGAAAACATTCGCTTTGAAGCTATTTGCCGTCGTTTCCCCACCTTTAGGATGAATCATGGCCTGGGAGTACCATCGTTCGAATCCCTTCGTCCAGACAATTCCAACGAGACTAGCCTTGCTCAATTTCATCAAGTATTTGTTGAGATCGAAAAATTTGGAGCTTTTCCGTCGTGAACATTCGCGCTGTAGTTGTTTGCCGTCATTTGTTCGCAGGTTAGGATGAATCGCTTGGGACCACCGGCGTCGAATCCTCTCATTCAGACGATTCCAACAAGACCAAATTTGCCTCATTTTCATCAACGATTAACCGAGATCTAAATTTTTGATTTTTTCCTGCTTTGACCACATTTTATTTTTATTTCTGTTAAGAACTGTGATTTCAAATCGCGGTTCTTAGCTTATTTGTTTTTTTAAATTACAAAAGTGTCACCACAATCTATGATCACGGTGACATGAAATTTAAATTATTTTTTTAAAAGATGGTCAGCACCATGTAGGGTGGCAAATGAGTCGAGTTGGCTCGATTTTGAGCTCGACTCGAGCTCGAAAAATTCGAGCACGAGTCGAGCCAGCTCGAGCTCGAGCTCAATTGTTTTTGGCTCGGGAGCCTTTTTTATTTTTAAATTTTTTATATATTTATTTTATATTTAATATTTGATCAATTTTACAATCAAAATTGACCATATATTATAATTATTAATCAATTTTATTTTGGATAATATTTTATGGTACTTTTATATATATACATTTAATCTTTATATAAAAATAAATTTAATCAACAACTTAGTAAGTTATAATATTTTATGTAATTAAAATTATTACTTAATATGATATATATAAATTTTATGTTATATTTTAATATATTTTTGTATTACATTATACTTTTTTTAAATTGACAAGTAATTCATTTATGATTTTTTATTATTTATATATTTATGTTAAAATTTAGTAATTCCTATAAATTAATCTAATAATAATAATAATAATAATAATAATAATAATAACAATAATAATAAATAATGATGATGATTATGATGATGATGATGATGAAATTGACAAGTAATTCATTTATGATTTTTTATTATTTATAAATTTATGTTAAAATTTAGTAATTTCTATAAATTAATCTAATAATAATAATAATAATAACAATAATAATAATAATGATGATGATTATGATGATGATGATGATGATTGAAGAATTCTAATTATTATTTTATTATATATATATATATAATAAAATTAAAAAGTTTAATCAATAATTACAATATCTTAAAATTCGAGCATCCGATTCTTATGAAATTTTAAGTATATACACGATTGTGTACATTAGATCATATAAGACGATATCATTTAAAATCATATGGCTTGATTCAACAATACATCGTATTGAATGATTATCTTATGTTTCGAGTACGATATCTCGACATCCGTATATCTAATAAGTCTAAAACTTACCAAATGCATTTTTCTGTAAGTTTGATCATATCTAATGATTTGATCTGAATTTTGATGACTCGACTAATCCATGTTGTTCAACAATATAAGATGATAGCTACATCAATGTTATACTAACATTTATAAATATATAAATTTTGTAAATTGTGAATATATATTAATTTCAACCATATATATGCAAAAATTTGATGATTCCATCCTATGATTTAAAATAATAGTAATAATAATAATAATAATAATAATAATAATAATAATAATAATAATAATAATACAACTAAAATAAAAAACCGATCTCTTTTTCGTTTCTTCTTCCTTTTTCTTTCTCTTTCTATCTCCATTCTCCTCTCTCGTTTCTTCCCCAAACCCAACTCTTAGAACCCTAGCCCCAAATTCACGGCAACAAGGACGGCAACGAGGACGACGACGAGTACGGCAACGAGTACGGCTTCCAGGTATTCTTCTTCTTTTTCTTGGGTTTGGGTGTGTTTTTAGTATCTTCTGTTTTCTATAACCAAAACTAGTTGAAGAAAGGATGAAAGTTGTGGTGGTCTGGTAAAGATTGTACCCTTCTGACTTCTGAGTTTCATTTGAGGGCCCGAAGATGTGTTACCTAAAGTAACCCCCCAAAAAGAGAAAATCGAGAGTTAACGTAGTAACCCTTTGTGCCTCAGTTCATGACTGTTGTAGCAGTTTATATGTAAGAGTAAAGATCTATTATCATACTAATGGCATTTGCAACTTGCAGGAGCTTAATGTGCCAGAGAAGGACGTTGAGGAGTTATTAGTCTCCCTTATCCTGGATAATCGGATTCAGGGGCACATTGATCAAGTGAATCGGATTCAGGGGCACATTGATCAAGTGAATCGGATTCAGGGGCACATTGACAGTTCGAGCTCGACAAAAATGGTCGAGCTCGACTCATTGCCACCCCTAGCACCGTGTTTTGAGAACACGGTGCTGCCCATATCTATAACAAATTGAAATTCACCCCAATTCTGCAATTTTTTTTTTTAACATTTTTTAAATAATTTCTCCTCTGAATTGCTACCCTGAAACTCTCTTTTCACTTTTTAACTGCAAAATAGTTTCCAGCTTCTGTTTTTTCATCTCACTTCCAATCATTAAATGCTTTCAGGTTGAGAAGAAGTCCACATCTTGGCGGCAGCAGAGAGTTGAGAAAGATGGAGGGTTTAAGGGCTGGTTCATCTCGCCTGTGTGTAGGGAAGAAGAGAAAAATAGAAGAAACTTCACATGAAGAAGTGAGAGAGCACCTCACACGTCAAGCCCTTGTTGAGTCCCATAATCAGAAACCCAGGATTTCCTTCATCCTTGACAATGCTGCCATCAGAAAAGCTTTCATTAAAAAGGTATTTTTGTTATTTTACTAAAATATTTGATTGTTTAATATATCAGCTTCTTAAATATGAAATTGCCCTGAATTTCTATATTATTGAAGAGGTGGGTAGTTGCGAATGGGATTGACGATGAAGAAGCTCTTCTACGACAGAATAAAAATCCCAATGATTACATGTCTCAGATTGCACACGTGGTTTGTCTTTCTCTCTTTTCTATTTAATGAGATGCACAATGACCAAGTTTTTGTTTTCTATTAGAACTTTTCTAAACCTGTTATCTTTATCTGCCATTCATATTTTGGCAGGGTTACTTTCTCGTTGGTAGCTTGGTGTTATATTTTGAGTATGGAGATGTGGGAAAGATCTAGTTGGCTTATCAATCAATATTATAACAAGCTTGACTGGAGACCTGCAGATACAACAGTGATTCTCTTTAAACAATTTGAAAAAGGGTTAAATAGTGCACTTTAGAGATACTACCAGAAAAGTTATTTTTGCAGTACTGGGGAGTGGGGAGTGCTGAAGTTGTGTCAATTAAACTAATGCTATATAGTAGAAAAATAGAGCAACTGTCGAATTATTCAAGATCATGGCAATAGTGTTATATATATATTATATTTTTTTATCTTTTTCCTCCTATAATTATTATAAGATTAATTCATTCCAAATCTGATATGCAGGCTCTAAAAGCAATTCTAGATAGCCCACTTAACAAGTATGGCTTGATAGGGGCTATTTATGTGAAAATTGCAGATGGAGCGCTATTTGAAGTTAAACCACACGTTCGAATTCCAAGAACGTTGCCTCGCTTTAGTGGCCTCATGTGTGAGTCAACATAGTGACATAATCTTATCATACTAATGTGTGAGCCAACATAGTGACATAATCTTATCATACTATGTATCTTATCTATTTATTTATTTTTTCTCTCTCTCTAATTGTTGATTTTTCTTCACTATTTATTAAAAATCATGAAAATGTTAGTTCATTTCCTCTTTGTTTTCTCCTTTATTGGTTAAATAGTCCTTCACATGAGCTTGGTTTATGGAATTGATGTAGTGGAGTTACTCCAGAAGTCTCGCATACGTACAAATGACACGAATGAAACTTTGATGAGTGTTATTCAGGAACCCGTCACTCGACATTTACCTGCCAATTCTCGTATAATAGGTGTGCTTTTGAAGTAATTGAATTATTCATTCCATTGCATGCAAGTACCAGCATATGATTAAAGTTCCTGCAATCATGATTCTAGGCATTTCAAGGAATTCTCGCAAGTTAGTAGATATGTTGGACTATGTTAATGCTGCAAGAGAGGACGTGCACCTTGTTTTTGTGGTATGTTGTTTTCAACCACCTACAACATCGGGAAAGCAATTCCCGCTTTGTATATAACAAAACATTGCTACTTTTATATTTAGGTTGGAATTTCAACAAGCAAGGAAATTAACCAGCAGCAATTAGATGATACTATATCAGGTACACTTTAATTAGCTCAGTGTGCTTGTGCTCAGATTGAATGCATGCATCTACTAACTAGATAATGCTTTGGCCATCAATTTTAGTCATTTATCTCCTGCCTCATTTTTGAGGGAGTTGACATAGAATCCCTTCATGTAAACATTTGAAATGAAATATAGATCTACTTTGGTATTCTTGCAATCATGATTATTAATTAAATACCATACTCTTATTCTATCACTGCATTCACCTGTCAACCTTGTACGTATTGCATCATAATTTTTCAAAACAAATTAATATAAGCAGATTTAATACCTAACAAACTTATAGTAACAAAAGATCCAAAAACTAAGCCAGCAAGAAGTTAAGTCAAAGCAGAACTAAAAACCCTAATTGTCTGTGTCATAGAAGGTGGAGATCTGATTTGCGATCAAAGGTTAGGCTCTGTTAGTTGCTTGTATGAAACATGATGAATGGCATCTCAAACTGATTGATATGATTAAATAGCGACATAGATGTAGTAATGAGTAATTCAAAATGGTTGGGGCTTTTGGGTTCAAATATATAGTAATATAGTTGAAAGGGAGATTGGATAAATAGGAGGGTAGAACATGTTAATCAAAATCATATGACATATTTTTTAATAGAGGTTTCAGTGCAACTTTGAAAAATTTCTCTGAGATGCTAAACGAAATATTTCTTTCACTGAGCATTGTTTCTTCTCGGTGTGGTTGATACTACTGAATGATTTAAAACCATTATATAGAAACATATCCTAGTGTGCAAGTAACTATTTCTATGTGTATCCCTCTTGGTTAAAGCTAATGCATTATGGAAATCTTGGCAAGATGCGCATCTTCAATTGGCTTGGAGGCATGAAATTGTGCCTTATAGGTGGAGTGTCTGGGAATTTGATTGGCAAAGAATATTTAACAAGCTCATTTCTCAACACTTCCACACATGACAACAACATTCTCATCACGTTCAAGTGATTCATTTTAATTGGATAATTTTGCTTGCGTCATGTATTATGCTGTAAAATTTTGAATTACAAATTACCTCTAGCATTCTCTCTTCATTTGTAGCTCAAGTGTCACTGTGGAATTGCTAAATGTTTTTTGGACCATGACTACTTTAGTTAAGTTATAGTGCTAAATGTTTTTTTGCTTTCAAGCTCTCCAGTTAGATTTCATGATCATTAGCAAGACTTCTTTGAAATGATGCCAAAGTTCAATATGCTGTTGACCTGGCATGGTAAAGTAGGTGGTTTTTATTTTTTAGTGGGGTAAACTAGGTTTTTATAGTTGGCCTATTGTCGGAGAAAATCATTGTGGGAGCCAGGAGTGTACTGCCTTTTAACTTCTATGGATATTTTTCTCAGCAAAACAACTCCTCGAGTGGCTTTAGTGGCAGAAATATATTTTGTTTTTTCTAATAATAGTGGTATGCTCTTTTTCTTTTCTATGCCCGTGAACTTACTTTTGTACCTGAGAAAAATACATAGTTAGGTGTACTTGTGTGTTCATGAGGTGACACCAATCACTGTTAGTGTAAGAAATGAGCTTATTATCTTTTCCTTTGACATACTTAATGTTGAGTTTTCTCACCCCTTGAACTCATAAATCTATAATGAAGGCAATTGGATGAACATATCAGAGCTAAAATTAAGTAAAACAACTAAAATAAGGTTGGTTTCTTCCAAGCAGACATCTGTTCTCGATGATGCAAATGTTTTTTACCTATTTAACTGTTGGCTACTGCAAAGATTTTAGCTAGTAGGCTACCGCTATTTGGATATATTCTTATGATCATTTAGTAGCTTATTGTGGTCGCAATCATCCCTACTCACTGTATCTTGTATTCCTCACTGCAGTTACAGATTTGCCAGTTGACGCCACAGCTTCCATCGATCTGATATGTGGTGCATGTGAAGAAAGATGGAAGTGCTTCTGATGTTGCTTGCAAACTTATCATTTAGTTAATAGTTATTGGTTTATGCATTTGAGTAAATTAATGGTCCGTACTCTGTTATAACAATATGCCAACAACAGACTTCACAGTCACTACAGAAGAATATGAGGTTAAGCATTATGCTTTTAGTTATTCCTATATAAAATAGGCGGAGCATAGACAGACTTGAGAGTTGAAGGTAATATGTGGGGGTACTATTGTCTTATTTTTATCAATAGTTGAGCAGTTGAAACATTCTGATGAGCATATTGATCAATTAGCATGCTTTTCTCCGTCAGGTCCCTGTACTCTCGGTAGTTGGCTTACGTACCCTCTTCACTAGAAATCTACAACATACTTCCCAATTTAAAGCTGACTATCCAAGATATCCTCGAGAATCAGTAATGGTCTTTTGGGTAGCTTGTCAACATTTTTCTCTCATTTAAGTTATTTGAACTCCACAGGACATGTACATGGGATAACCGCTCTAAAGCAAAGAAAAACAAATGAAACATTGCAAGGAAACAATATTTATGTTCCAGCATCAAGATAGATTGACCATGGCATTATATTCTTTATTTTGGCACCACAACATGGTATAATTTGTGAAAGCAATAAGTGATCCGCTATTGAAGAATGAGATGAACAAACAAGGGATAGAAAGCATTCTTTCTATCCTAATTTGAAATTACAATAAATACCTCTTTATGTAGGTAAATTACTTCTATGCATAAGTAGCAAGTGGAGGAAACCAAAACCAACTTAAAAATATATCACAACAATCAGTAAAATATGTATTTTAATTTGCAATTATGAACAAAGTTTGATTCTCAACACTCCCTCGATTTGAACATGAAAAGGCTATTTCAACTTGAAACAAAATTAGGGACTGCAAGAAAATCTTTAATACACTCTAATTGTGTGGTTGAAGATCCATGATGCGAGGAACGTCAGAGTGACACATTGGGCACTATAATATCGAGTTAGGCAGGAATACTATTATTAGAGAGTAATCAAGAATAATTTGCACTGTATGAACATTGTCCCATGAAAAAGGAGAAGCAAAGATGAAGCAGTGTTAAACCTGTGTTGGCACTATGTTGAATTTTAAATATATTGATACTGGTGAAGGGAGAAGAAGAAACAAAAAATTAGGCCATTTGGGCAGCATCAAGGAGCCACGGACCAAAGGATTAGAAAACTTCCATTTTCTCTTAATTCGTGATTGTAATAAGCACTTCATTGTGTAGGTGAATTACACATATGAAGAAATAGCAAGTGGAGGAAATCATTTCAGGATCAAATAAAAATATCACTACAGTCAATTGGACAGGTATTATTTTAGTTTTGCAGTTTCCAAAGAATTAACTTCGATTATCAACATATTAAGATGATGAGAATAAACTTGTTCATCTCTCAAGTTTTAGTTCGTGAACTTTGGGGTGCAATATGTTTGAAGATACAGTTTAAGAGATATTATTAGCAATTTTTGTTCTCAAATAGGATCCAGATTGGGACACTAGTGTCTGCTTTCAAGCTACTGATTGAGATGCCCAAACTGAAGATGTTGTGTACTGTTTTGATGAAAGATGGTGAATTAGTGTCATTAATGATGTTTCAATTAATTCATCTAAATTAATTCTCTTGTGTATAACAGAATCATTTTAATATCTATAATGTATAACAAAATTCTATAGTTTTCTTCATGTGACTTTCCAATCTGAATATTCATAGAGAAATAGGCGCTACCTTGTTATAACATTATTCAGATTAAGGTTTAATTGTATAACAGACATCGGCACATTCTTCAATGGACAGCTGAAGCTAGTTCTGGATGGGTACATGTTGAGAAGTATGGACTGTGAGACGATGCTATCTGAATATGGTTCGTCTTTTTATCAGGTTTTTTAAGGAAATATAACACCTGAGTTTCGTTAGTTGTAAAATCAATGGTTTCCCTTGAATGACAATTGCATATATCATATCTGCGGATGATTGTGTCTGGTGGCTAAAGTTTAGTGGTGGTGTTTCCCTGAATTATAATTTGGACCCGGCCAAATGCAGTAAGCATGTTGGTTTAGATCCAAAATTTGTTGAGATGTGATTCTGTGAAACTTAATTTGGGGGTTGACTAAAATGATTGCTCAGTTGCAAGCCAAGCTGAATAGCATCTTATAACTGTGACGAGGTTTCCTGATACTTTTTCCCCTCAAATGGGTCTGTGTTCAGTTTCTTCAATAATACATGATCATCAACTATTATCAACTATATCTTCCTATGAACTATCTCTCATGGTACTTGAGGGACTTTTCCGGAAAACAAACAATGTAAATTCCTGAAAGACCTGAACTCATGCTCTTGGCAAGGCGACTATGAATTCACGTCTATCTTTCGCTAATGGCATGATGCTATTCTTATGAATTCTTGACATGATAGGATAACTTTATTATGTTCTCATATGTGTTCTGTAAAATAGCTTTCAGTTTCAATGTTTTAAGCATACAAGAGTGAACTGATTAAAGTTGGAGCCTGTGAAGACTCTAAGTCCATTGTGGATGAAAATGATAATCTTATCCTTCACAGCAGCAAAGGTCATTTGGCAGAAGTAATAAGAAGGAGCTTCGTTTTTGAAAGTTAGTGGAGAAGCTGCAGCGTTACATAGAAAATGGAGATATATGGTATATAACTTCTCCACTAGCAGTGCAAAGATGAAAGTTCAAACTTGCTTATTTCTGTGAAACAACCCAGGGGGGGGGGCGTTCAAGGATAAGAATTCCACAGCTTACATGTAAATTGATACTAAATTAACAAAAATTACCATTAATGCTGCAGTCAAGGACTACACTCTTGAGTTCCACTAGTATTAAAACTTCTGTTCAAGTTTATTTTACTTCCACTGTCAGGTAATCTTTGACGTAAGTTTAACCCTAATATGACTCTTGACTGGATCAATGATCAGAAAACTCACTTTGAATAGCTTAGTGGTAGCACAGGCATACTGCTTGCCAAATTTCACATTAATAGAACAAGAACTACTTCATCAAACTAGAATCAAAAGATTACTCATATATCTAAATGGTTTCCTGTTTAGGTTGTATGCCATGATACTAATAAGAGTAACCAGCTCGCTCAGAAGGATGCTACTACCTCAAGTGGCAAGATCTGTTTCTCTGGAGGACATTTTGTCTATGGTCATTTAGATCTTTTCAGTGGTTCTGGGGAGTTGGGGCAGTGGATCCTGGGAATGGAAGAGAACAGAAAGATTGTTCCTTCTCAGATATTTGACAGTTTGAAAACTGAAAATGTCACTTTGCAATATCAAATGGACAAGCATATGAAACCGTCAGTGGTGGAAAGTGATTTGGCCCTTCATTAAGATTAGGACCGCTTGAAGAAGAGAGTGAAGATGAAACAAAAAGTGACTCAAGGAATGGTGAGTCAGTTGGAAATGGTACTGTTGGCTATGCAAAGGTAATGTTGGTTTTGCCTTTTTCCTGAAGTAATATGCATCTTCAGTAGAACTTGCCTGTTAAGGGATGAGTGAGTTAGTTAATGTTCAACCCAGCTCAAAGGCTTGTTTTTTCTCCTTTCCTTTCTATCATTTCTTTTATCTGTTTTCCTGGGGATGTGGCGTTGGTATTAGTAAAGACCATACTGCCATTAAATTTGGTGTACTGTATCACCTGAAGTTACGAGAGTACTAACACCCAGATTGTAAGGTATAATGTCTACAGAAAAAGTAAAATGCAAACCGTACCTCGCATCGCATATAGAACTAAATCATTACAAGCTAATCCAGTGAAGGAGATTGTAAGAATGTTGTTGCTTATAGAATATAAGCTGGATATGGTTGAAAGCCATCAAATAGCTCGAGCAGGAATTAGATTGAACCTGATTTGTATAATGCTGATTTTGTGCTCTGTGATGAAGTCAATGTTCATGGAAAAAGACATGCATGATATCCAACTTTCTTAGAGGAAATTCTGAAAATAGAGGTATGACCTTGAGAATTCCAAATTGATTAGACAAACTCTTATAACTGGAACCTTGTTAGGTTCTCCGGTTAAAAATATGTTGTCTCTGTGGCTGTGGTGTGTCACCAAGCTGGATATAATTGAGGGTTGGTCATGATGCAAGGTGCTAGCATTGTCATCTCTTGCCATGATGAATTGGTGATATTAGGCCTAAAATAAGTCTAAGGCCTATGTCATTGAATTGGTAAACCATGTCACTTCTTCATGCATATTTGTACTTGTGTCTTCATAGCCGGTGCATGTAAACTAGTACATGAGCTGAAACTGTAAACTAGTACTTACGTTTAAGGCCTATTAGGCTTATTATGATTTTGAACACATAGTCAATACATGAGGTCACACAAACGGTACGGTTGGAACTTCACCATGTTTGACAGCTGTTTCTCTTCCCATGGATGCATAAATTTATTTACTGGAAACTCTTGAAATGCAAAACCGTATTTTGTGGTATGCCAAGATGTTTCTCCAGCTTATGTTATTAACCTTTGTTTATATGTGCTAGAATCTTCGTAACTGATATCCCTTGCATAAAAGATCCCATATCCAAAGAGACATACTATTCTATCTTTTCACCTCCCTCTCCTTTTAGCTTTAAGTTGGTCTATGTTGCTTCTGAGTTTTGATAATTGTAATGCTTTTCTTCTCCGGGGTACGTACGATTTTCATCCTTTTACAGGATATTTTTGTGGAAGGAAATTTAACAGAAACTGATTTTGGTGATTTGGATAGTGATTTAGAGTCCTCATCCTCTGACTCTGCTGCTTACGGTCAACCACAGACTGTGAAGAGAGATTTACTCCTGGTGAATTTTCCATCTCGTTGCGCTTCTTACTTTTAACTCTTCATATTTAGACTAAGAAATTCTCTTCCCTTAGGCCCACTTACTTCGTCTTACTTGTGCTGCTAAAGGACCGCTTGGTGATGCTTTGCCCCAAATAACATCAGAGCTCCTCAATCTGGGGATATCTATTTGTCATGGTTTATTTAGTTAAAGTCTTTATTTTCTTTGGGGATATGTGTTATGTACCTGGCTCTAAATTTACTCCTCAGATTCTTTCCGAAGGTGTGCGGGATATGGCTATGAAACCATCATCATCCTTTGACAAGACATTTCGTCGTGTATTCAGGAAACATATTGTTAGTCAACTGTGCATTTCTTTGTCTCAAATGTGGATGTCCATTTAATTAATAATGTAATACAACTAGGATTCAACTATATGTTCCTTTGCCAGACTGGTGTTCTTTAGTTATGAATTTATTATTTAATAGATCTGAAAAATACCTTTTCCTACAGAGATGTGCATGAGACTACTCCCTTGTTCTCCTATAGTTGTTGAAGGATGTTACCAACTGCAAACCTGTAACGAAACTGAAAACATTTCTTTGCATTGTTCATAATCTCCTATTGCAGATAAATCCACACGCAAGGCACTTGATGAGTTGGCGGAGCTTTTCAACTTAAGAGTTTGGAAGATTGATAGACATGTCTTTCTTGATGCACTTATGCCACCAACTGAATTTTATCACAGGAACTTGTATTTCCAGGTATCAGAACCAAGTTCTCATGCTAACATATTCCTTCAGATGTGGACTTGTTAATGAACTCAAACACCTGTGCAGATGACAGGAAATATTACGATTATCTGTCATTCGTATTGCAGCTAAAATGTGTGGATTATTTTCTGTCAATAATCCAGATCTCTTTTAGTTCTTTGTACAGGATCTTAAGCCTCAGATGCCCTCTATTGGAAGCAACTTATGCTTCCTCCACCATAACAATATGCATCCCTAATGCTTCACAACAAACCAGAGTTAGCATAATGCTCTGAAATTATGATTGCTAACAGGATCTCAAGGTTTCAAAACAAAATTTTAATCTTAATACTATATAATGAATCCATGTCTACCTCTCTCAACCGGAAACAAGCTACCCTCAATATCCAAAGAATGGGTTGCATGACCTTGCTTTAGTAAGACAACCATATCAGAAGCCGATCATGTGCTTCTGTGCATATAGACAATCAGATTCAGACAAATATCAAGTATATCTAAAGGATTCAGTGTACCATTCTCATGCATGCAGAATGATTCAAGATTACTCCAACAGGTTATAGCTTCGCTAATCTAGTTTCATCCTATGTCTCCATTTCCTTTTCCCTAGATTGTTAGCTGCTCTGTAGATATTTTCCTACTTTATTTCTTTCCAAGTATGGCTGAAATCTTTGACACCCCGATATTTCTCCACTTTGCGAATGGGATGAACACCAAGGATATCCTTCCTTAGCTAATCTTCGACTAAGATTACCAGTTTCTAGGTCTGTTTCATATTCACAGTCCACCATTAGATAGCACTGTCGTTGTTGACTGAAATAAAATATGCAACAGTTCCAATTAAAAGTATAGGGAAGTATGGAAAGTCTGCAAGTATCAAGTTCAGAAATGGTATGGTATGTGCCTTGCAATAGCTAAGAAGATACTTTATTTGTTTCGAGGGAAGATGTAAGGTTATGACAGCATAAACCATTGAGTGATGATGGCTTCGGCACATTGATGGCCTATTTATGTAAGTTTTGCTGGATTTCTGGTGGTAAAACAAGGTTAACACATAGGTTGTCTGTATCAGAAGAATCTCTAATCTTTTTTCTTCTCATCTAACATAAGTCATTACACGTTTATAGTAGTAGCTAATGTGCTTGTGATTATATTTCTCTTTGCAGAAATCAAGTCCTCCTGGTGCAGTTGGGACTAGTATTGCTCTGAGACTATTTTGTTACATTCTTCTGTTGATGGTAAATCCTGTTGATCTGGAGACATTATTTGCCAGGATGTGTTCATGCGCTGCATCTGCTAAATTCATGTAATTATGTTGTAACATCAACAGAAATGACATTGGCATTAATGTGCTTGTCTGTTCAAGGGAGGTGGTGGCTTATTAGTCGAGCGCATGGAACTAGTGGCTGAACCGTGGGAGGAGAATATTAAGGTCAGTAACTTGATCTGCTTCAAGACTGTTATGTGATATCTGTAGCTCAATCCAGACTTACTGGAAGCAATACATGCAGGCAGAATTTGTCCCCTTGCATGATCCAAGCCTCACTGAACAATATGAATGTGCAAGCGAGCATGATATCAAATGTCTTATTGTCATCACTGACTCTGGTGTTTCACAGAAAAGTTCAGTAAAGGTTGGACTTCTCTTCTGATTGGTTCTACAAGTTTAAAGCTAGGCATAGTATTCTGTAACAAGTTTAAGGGAAACCTGAAGCTGCATTCAAAACGAACAAATAAGAGATGATTATCAAGGCGTGAAAAGTGGTAAGTTAAGACATATCCTACACTCTTGAAGCGTCAAGTATAGGAGATGTGATCGTATACCTCTTGGGCTATTCGTTTCCTATGATTAGGAAGTCTTATTACCTTGCTGGAAATGTCTTCACAATTTAGCGAAACATCTGTCCTATCTGTTACGTTCTTTTTACCTTAATTACTACTGCTGCAGGTGTTATCAGCCCTATTAAGTCAATGAAACTTGGCTACCTCTTTTCAAGAGACCTGCCATAGAAATATTTTGCGTGAAAATGATGGTCTTTGACTTGTCAAATGGCATGCCATAGGCTGCTAGGTGTCTAAATCTGTCACCACAATATCTTGCATGATATGCATGTCTACTACTCTGAATGATCCTCCAAGTACAGATGAATTAAGTGACGTTGAACACACACCATCCAAGCTTATATGTATTTTTATCGAGCTTCAACAATTATGTTTGAGCTAATTTATTATTAATTCAATCGAGTTGAGACATATTTATTCAATTTGAGTAGTAGTAGTAGTAGTTTGAACTTTTATACTTCATTAGCTTTTTTCTAACGGAGTCAAGCTCAAGCTGAGATTCAAATCTTGAAGAACAAAAATACATGTTCAAACTTGACTCATGGCGAGCTTTAAAGAGCTTTTAGCATCAACCTATCTCAAGTATTGGTTGGTTGGTTTGTTCGTCTATCAAACTTACCTTCACGATCTACTAGTTTTGTGGTTGCTCTAGGGCAACCTTTTGCATGATATGCATCTCTAACGCCTGATGGTAAGATATGGGTTGTAGAAGTTACGAAAGGGAAGGTTGTGTACATCTCAAAGTATGAGAGATATCAGACCATTAAGGATCGATGAAGTCTTGGGTATAGTTGCACTCGCATCCTCCACTTTGATTTGGTTTTAACTGTAAGCACACTAGAGTCACTCAAATAATTAGCATGCAATAGCTCAGTATGTTTATATGAAAATTGGTTGATATGGATTGGATGATACACTCAGCATCAATTTTACTATGACATAGGGAAAATGTGGACATTATATGTTGAATTATAAAAAGTAACTAAATTACTCAATTCAACTGAGTAACTCATCTTCCTATAGTGCTTATAAAGGAAGTCCAATAAATTTATTATCCTGACTAAGGTTTTCATCAGGCTACTGATAAGTTTCAATACCATCATTGGTAATTATGGGAAACCAGGGTATAAATGTTATTAAGTCCTGTTCAATTCTAGTGCATTTAAAATTCTTAAATGACTTTCTTAACCATTCATATACCTCTAGATTTTGAGTGGTTAATGCAATTCCCTTTTTTTTTTGTCCCTTTCTGAAGTTGGGTACAAAAGTGGTCAGTTAAATGTTTGGTTTGACGATTTTGAGTAAGTTTATGTTGTCCGTGAGGAAGTTATGTTAGGAATTGGTATGGTTACCCAAGTTTGATCAACATCTACAGCTTCTGTTTCATATTTCTCCCAATTCCACAATGTTGGTTCATCAAATTTGATGCCATGTCACTTCTAACTATTAGTCATTGTTTTTTGGTTTTCAAATTTACAACTCTATAGCCTTTGGAGGTAAAGCTAAAACCTATCCAAATGATCAATCACTAAAGTGTTTGAGATACAATGGTTGTCAATAGTTGCTCACATCCCAACGGCTCTCATTTTGAATTAAGAAATATCCAACAGTCATAACAATCAGAGCAAACAAATAACAAATAAGGGTATAACGAACATTTAACAAAACTATTAATGGCATTACGTTAGATGTCAATAGGGGAGCCGTGCTGATTTAAATACAACACAAGGGGGCCCTTTAGGCTATTTTGTTAACGAGAGGTTTCTGCAACTTCGCAAAATCATAGGGGAGTTTTATGCATTTTACCCTAATTATTTTGAGAATACAAAGAGTAATCCTTCTCTAGCATTTCTCCCATACTTAATAAAACTTTACTAATTTCAGGCACAAATAACACATCTGAAGTTGATAATGTTGGAGTTTCAACAGCATTATCTCCTTTGCCTTTGACATCAATCAAGTCTTAGTTCCCAATCTTTACTTCTGACTTACATGATCAATCCAACTCCCTGAAATCACTCAGTTCAGGTTTCATTTGGTTTGTACTGTCACCGTCTGTAAGCCAAGTTTTCCTACAACTGCTTGTCACATGATTTGTGGCAACAAATAGCTGAAGTCGTGTTGTTGCTGATTCTCAACCATTTGCCCTTGTTGTCATTGCAGATCATGTTTATATTTGCATACCTTTTCCTCATGTCCAATTTGCTTGCATGATCTGCATTTTCACATCTGGCCTAAACTAGCTATCTCTTCCTTTTGCAACGAGGACAAGAAGATATCTCCTTTAGCCTCCATTTTAACTTCCATGGCCATCATAGTTTTTCTTATCTTTCTTCTCATTAGCTTGATTATTCTCTCCCCCTTGAAGAGCTTTTGCTTTTTAAGGATAGACTCTTCATTTGTATTTTTTGTCTCATTGATCTCTTTTTTCTTCAGTTTGACAAGCATGAACAAGCTCACCAAGGAAATTTTGATTAAATCCTCTGAGTTTTCGAGAGAAGAAATGTTAGACTCAAATTACTGGAACTCTATCAATAACCTTCGGTCTGTTAAATCCTCAGCAGGAAGCCGGTTTTTTATCAATGAGTGCCATGAGCCTGTCCTCATACTTATCTTTAATTGTGAAAACTTCAAATTTCCTCTTTGAATTCAGACTCTGCATTTGCCTACTTCTTCACTTTCCAAATGCATTTCCTTGAGTTTGTCCCAAGGCTATTTTGATGTTTCTCAAGCCATAATTCTTGTGAAAATCGATTTTGAGACAGCAGCATGAATGAATGATAAAGCTGACGAGCTTTAGCTTCGTCTTCTTTATGGGCTCTGATTTGTCCAGGGTTCGATTATTTCCCAAAGGTGTTATTTCCCTTTCATCTTCAACCCATTCTCATAAACCAAGACCTCTCAGATGAGCTTTCATCTCGACTTCACATACTTGATAATTTTAACCATTGAAAACTGGAGGTGAAAGAGTTAACATATTTTTAGAAGTATGAGGATTTAAAGTTTGAGTTTTGTGGATCGTCAGAGAGAAAGCTTTGCTGGTATTCATTCGTCATCTTTATGTTTCTACCACAGGCCCTTTAAGATCATTAACGCTCTGATACCATGTAAAAATATTTTGTTTTGGCATGTGAAATTTTGAGTATCAGAAACATAGCAAAGGAAGGAATGGAATTGGTTTTTTCAGTGCACATACCCAGCTTTCATTCATTGATATGCTTTGCTGGAATAGAACAACACATGCTTGCTGACTCACAAAGCAGATTCCTAACTATCATATCTTCAAACCACTAAGAAAAAGTATCCACTTAATCATCATTATATGAGGTAACAAAATTATTAAGCACTGATGCATATGTTTCATGTATTTGCAGTCTCTGAATATGAGTTGACTGCTGCTACTTGTTTGGTAGACATTGTGAATGCTGTGGCACACAAATGGAACATCCGGTAGTCGGCTTTACTGGAAAATAAGTTCAGGCCAGTTTCTACGAGCATGTTAGTATAAGTTCTGGCTAGTTTGCATGGATGTTACCACTGCACACATATCCATCACACTTGTCCTCAATCTGGCAGTCTATGGATGCCGTTTACATAGATTGAATCATCTGCCACTTTCTATGTTGTTCCCATGGATGAGGAATTTGTGATATTGCATGGCATAGGTACATTTTCAACTGGCTGATGAGAGCATGGTTGCTTCCTTCTAGTATTCTGTTGAGCTGTGTTTGGGCCTGAGTATGGTGAGAAGGGGAAAAGAATAAGAAAGGTTGAGAAATGAAGCACGTTAGATGGTATATCTGTTAGAATTTTGCTTACCAAAATTGTTCTAATAGAATTTCTCCAAAGTTTCAATACTTATTTTTCCAAGTCTTATAATTATGCTTATGAACATTTGGCATATCAAGTTCGGGCCTTCTTTACATTTTGCATGGTTCAACTGATCTAAAAACTTAAGCTATTTGAAAGAATGCGTGGGGGTGAGATTCAAACACAGGACCTCTAGTTTTGCCTGGCTTGACCCATGCCATCTAAAATCTTGAACAATTATAAAGGACAATCATTTTAATATCTATAATGTATAACAGAATTCTATAGTTTTCTTCATGTGACTTTCCAATCTGAATATTCTTAGAGAAATAGGCGCTACCTTGTTATAACATTATTCAGATTAAGGTTTAATTGTATAACAGACATCGGCACATTCTTCAATGGACAGCTGAAGTTAGTTCTGGATGGGTACATGTTGAGAAGTATGGACTGTGAGACGATGCTATCTGAATATGGTTTGTCTTTTTATCAGGTTTTTTAAGGAAAGATAACACCTGAGTTTCCTTAGTTGTAAAATCAATGGTTTCCCTTGAATGACAATTGCATATATCATATCTGCGGATGATTGTGTCTGGTGGCTAAATGCAGTAAGCTTGTGGGTTGATTTAATAGGAAGGGGAATCTGAAAGGAGTTCTAAGTCTAGTGTCTTTATTTTAATTATATGAGTTGCAGCACCGTCCACTCTTGTTGGTTTAGATCCAAAATTTGTTGAGATGTGATTCTGTGAAACTTAATTTGGGGGTTGACTAAAATGATTGCTCAGTTGCAAGCCAAGCTGAATAGCATCTTATAACTCTGACGAGGTTTCCTGATACTTTTTCCCCTCAAATGGGTCTGCGTTCAGTTTCTTCATCAGATAAAAACAATTATACATGATCATCAACTATTATCAACTATATTTTCCTATGAACTATCTGTCATGGTACTTGAGGAACTTTTCCAGAAAACAAACAATGTAAATTCCTGAAAGACCTGAACTCATGCTCTTGGCAAGGCGACTATGAATTCACGTCTATCTTTCGCTAATGGCATGATGCTATTCTTGTGAATTCTTGACATGATAGGATAACTTTATTATGTTCTCATACGTGTTCTGCAAAATAGCTTTCGGTTTCAATGTTTTAAGCATACAAGAGTGAACTGATTAAAGTTGGAGGCTGTGAAGACTCTAAGTCCATTGTGGATGAAAATGATAATCTTATCCTTCACAGCAGCAAAGGTCATTTGGCAGAAGTAATAAGAAGGAGCTTCGTTTTTGAAAGTTAGTGGAGAAGCTGCAGCATTACATAGAAAATGGAGATATATGGTATATAACTTCTCCACTAGCAGTGTAAAGATGAAAGTCCAAACTTGCTTATTTCTGTGAAACAACCCCGGGGGGGGGGGGGGGTTCAAGGATAAGAATTCCACAGCTTACATGTAAATTGATACTAAATTAACAAAAATTACCATTAATGCTGTAGTCAAGGACTACACTCTTGAGTTCCACTAGTATTAAAACTACTGTTCGAGTTTATTTTACTTCCAGTGTTAGGTAACCTTTGACGTAAGTTTAACCCTAATATGACTCTTGACTGGATCAATGATTGGAAAACTCACTGTTGAATAGCTTAGTGGTAGCACAGACATACTGCTTGCCAAATTTCACATTAATAGATCAAGAACTACTTCATCAAACTAGAATCAAAAGATTACTCATATCTCTAAATGGTTTCCTGTTTAGGTTGTATGCCATGATACTGATAAGAGTAACCAGCTCGCTCAGAAGGATGCTACTACCTCAAGTGGCAAGATCTGTTTCTCTGGAGGACATTTTGTCTATGGTCATTTAGATCTTTTCAGTGGTTCTGGGGAGTTGGGGCAGTGGATCCTGGGAATGGAAGAGAACAGCAAGATTGTTCCTTCTCAGATATTTGACAGTTTGAAAACTGAAAATGTCACTTTGCAATATCAAATGGACAAGCATATGAAACCGTCAGTGGTGGAAAGTGATAAGGCAGGGCATGCATATGGCCCTTCATTAAGATTAGGACCGCTTGAAGAAGAGAGTGAAGATGAAACAAAAAGTGACTCAAGGAATGGTGAATCAGTTGGAAATGGTACTGTTGGCTATGCAAAGGTAATGTTGGTTTTGCCTTTTTCCTGAAGTAATATGCAATCTTCAGTAGAACTTGCCTGTTAAGGGATGAGTGAGTTAGTTAATGTTCGACCCAGGTCAAAGGCTTGTTTTTTCTCCTTTCTTTTCTATCATTTCTTTTATCTGTTTTCCTGGGGATGTGGCGTTGGTATTAGTAAAGACCATACTGCCATTAAATTTGGTGTACTGTATCACCTGAAGTTACGAGAGTATTAACACCCAGATTGTAAGGTATAATGTCTACAGAAAAAGTAAAATGCAAACCGTACCTTGCATCGCATATAGAACTAAATCATAACAAGCTAATCCAGTGAAAGAGATTGTAAGAATGTTGTTGCTTATAGAATATAAGCTGGATATGGTTGAAAGCCATCAAATAGCTCGAGCAGGAATTAGATTGAACCTGATTTGTATAATGCTGATTTTGTGCTCTGTGGTGAAGTCAATGTTCATGGAAAAAGACATGCATGATATCCAACTTTCTTAGAGGAAATTCTGAAAATAGAGGTATGACCTTGAGAATTCCAAATTGATTAGACAAACTCTTATAACTGGAACCTTGTTAGGTTCTCTGGTTAAAAATATGTTGTCTCTGTGGCTGTGGTGTGTCACCAAGCTGGATATAATTGAAGGTTGGTCATGATGCAAGGTGCTAGCGTTGTCATCTCTTGCCATGATGAATTGGTGATATTAGGCCTAAAATAAGTCTAAGGCCTATGTCATTGAACTGGTAAACCATGTCACTTCTTCATGCATATTTGTACTTGTGTCTTCATAGACGGTGCATGTAAACTAGTACATGAGCTGAAACTGTAAACTAGTACTTACGTTTAAGGCCTATTAGGCTTATTATAATTTTGAACACATAGTCAATACATGAGGTCACACAAACGGTACGGTTGGAACTTCACCATGTTTGACAGCTGTTTCTCTTCCCATGGATGCATACATTTATTTACTGGAAACTCTTGAAATGCAAAACCGTATTTCGTGCTATGCCAAGATGTTTCTCCAGCTTATGTTATTAAACTTTGTTTATATGTGCTAGAATCTTCGTAACTGATATCCCTTGCATAAAAGATCCCATATCCAAAGAGACATACTACTCTATCTTTTCACCTCCCTCTCCTTTTAGCTTTAAGTTGGTCTATGTTGCTTCTGAGTTTTGATAATTGTAATGCTTTTCTTCTCCGGGGTACGTGAGATTTTCATCCTTTTTACAGGATATTTTTGTGGAAGGAAATTTAACAGAAACTGATTTTGGTGATTTGGATAGTGATTCAGAGTCCTCATCCTCTGACTCTGCTACTTACGATCAACCACAGACTGTGAAGAGAGATTTACTCCTGGTGAATTTTCCATCTCGTTGTGCTTCTTACTTTTAATTCTTCATATTTAGACTAAGAAATTCTCTTCCCTTAGGCCCACTTGCTTCGTCTTACTTGTGCTGCTAAAGGACCGCTTGGTGATGCTTTGCCCCAAATAACATCAGAGCTCCTCAATCTGGGGATATCTATTTGTCATGTTTTATTTAGTTAAAGTCTTTATTTTCTTTGGGGATATGTGTTATGTACCTGGCTCTAAATTTACTCCTCAGATTCTTTCCGAAGGTGTGCGGGATATGGCTATGAAACCATCATCATCCTTTGACAAGACATTTCAGGAAACATATTGTTAGTCAACTGTGCATTTTTTTGTCTCAAATGTGGATGTCCATTTAATTAATAATGTAATACAACTAGGATTCAACTATATGTTCCTTTGCCAGACTGGTGTTCTTTAGTTATGAATTTATTATTTAATAGATCTGAAAAATACCTTTTCCTACAGAGATGTGCATGAGACTACTCCCTTGTTCTCCTATAGTTGTTGAAGGATGTTACCAACTGCAAACCTGTAACGAAACTGAAAACATTTCTTTGCATTGTTCATAATCTCCTATTGCAGATAAATCCACACGCAAGGCACTTGATGAGTTGGCGGAGCTTTTCAACTTAAGAGTTTGGAAGATTGATAGACATGTCTTTCTTGATGCACTTATGCCACCAACTGAATTTTATCACAGGAACTTGTATTTCCAGGTATCAGAACCAAGTTCTCATGCTAACATATTCCTTCAGATGTGGACTTGTTAATGAACTCAAACACCTGTGCAGATGACAGGAAATATTACGATTATCTGTCATTCGTATTGCAGCTAAAATGTGTGGATTATTTTCTGTCAATAATCCAGATATCTTTTAGTTCTTTGTACAGGATCTTAAGCCTCAGATGCCCTCTATTGGAAGCAACTTATGCTTCCTCCACCATAACAATGTGCATCCCTAATGCTTCACATCAAACCAGAGTTTGCATAATGCTCTGAAATTATGATCGCTAACAGGATCTCAAGGTTTCAAAACAAAATTTTAATCTTAATATTATATAATGAATCCATGTCTACCTCTCTCAACCGGAAACAAGCTACCCTCAATATCCAAAGAATGGGTTGCATGACCTTGCTTTAGTAAGACAACCATTTCAGAAGCCGATCATGTGCTTCTGTGCATATAGACAATCAGATTCAGACAAATATCAAGTATATCAAAAGGATTCAGTGTACCATTCTCATGCATGCAGAATGATTCAAGATTACTCCAACAGGTTATAGCTTCGCTAATCTAGTTTCATTCTATGTCTCCATTTCCTTTTCCTAGATGTTAGCTGCTCTGTAGATATTTTCCTACTTTATTTCTTTCCAAGTATGGCTGAAATCTTTGACACCCTGATATTTCTCCACTTTGCGAATGGGATGAACACCAAGGATATCCTTCCTTAGCTAATCTTTGACTAAGATTACCAGTTTCTAGGTCTGTTTCATATTCACAGTCCACTATTAGATAGCACTGTCGTTGTTGACTGAAATAAAATATGCAACAGTTCCAATTAAAAGCATGGAAAGTCTGCAAGTATCAAGTTCAGAAATGGTCTGGTGTGTTAAATATACGTATAAGAAACCCATATTTATAAGAATTCCTTCTTAAGTGTTTGAAAGTGTCTCAGATTCATCATCATATAAAATAGTGGTGAAGTGCCAAAATGCCTTCAAAGCTAACGAATAAGAATATATGTTGATTGCTTGTATCTAACCCTTTTCTCTGTCAACAGTATTACTTTCCATTTTAGTCTCTAGCAAGAAAATCCTTTATTGCAAATGAATAATAAGGTTAATTTCATTTTGGTGCAAATCAACATCTGGGATATCTTTCCTCGTAGGCGAGCTCTTTCAACCCTATAATATTTCCCTTCGTAATATGTGGGGATGTTCTGCTACTTCATCTTCGGAAACTTTTTAAGTCATTAGAGGAAATAGGTTCCTATATGTATCATTTTCTGAAGAGGTCAGGTATACATTTCATAGACCTAATCCATGATTGCTTGACTAATCCATATCCGGCTGCAAGGAGCAACTTTTTGCATCAATGTCAATACTTATATGGTATATAAGTTGTTCGTACCTTTCCTTCATTTGTCCTTGGGATAGTCAACCATTCTGCATATATTTATTATTTGGTGAGATATTATATACATACTTGGTGAATTAGAAATCAATTTTCACTAAAAGTTTCCTAAATGACTGACAACTTTGGGAGAGTTTCATAATAAGAAAAAGATAAAGAATATAATAAATAGGCCTGTACATAGAACAGGATTTGCAGCTGGAGTATGTGGTGACTCTCTTGTAAGTTTCTTTCACTTAGAAGAGAATGTTTATCAGTGACAATGTTAGGTTGGGACTAGTATTGCTCTGGAGACTATTTTGTTACATTCTTCTGTTGATAGTAAATCTTACAGGCAGTTCTTGCCTATTAAAGTCTGACATGATTTGCCAGGATGTTTTCATGCGCTGCATCTGCTAAATTCATGTAATTATGTGTAACATCAATAGAAATGACATTGGCATTAATGTGCTTGTCTGTTCAAGAGGAGGGGGTGGCTTATTAGTCGAGCGCATGGAACTAGTGGCTGAACCGTGGGAGGAGAATATTAAGGTCAGTAACTTGATCTGCTTCAAGACTGTTATGTGATATCTGTAGCTCATTCCAGACTTACTGGAAGCAATGCATACAGGCAGAATCTCATTTGGAAAACTGGCCATTGAGAGATAAAACTATTGCTTGAAGCATTCATACATGTGCAGTCGGATTTATTTGGAATCTTACATGAGAACTCAGATTTATTTGGAGTAAAGGTTATACAATATAACTGAAGATAGAACACTGACTGGACAGTGGCTGAAACTAATGAAATTTGGCTCTTAAGTGGACCTCTTCTGGGCCTATGCTAAAGAAAACACTAATATAGACCTTGAGAAGACTTTTCTATGCATTTTCATATCATCTGATAACTCCTGCATTAAGAAATTATGGCTGTCTGAAATTTTCTGGCAAAAGCACCTTCTTTTTGGCTTTTGACACTCCACTGTCTTCCAAAAGGTATCTGCTTCTTCCGCCTTAGTGTCATAAAACACACAAGCTTCTATATGATATGGTAGCTACGCATAGTATTCTGTAACATAGTTTAAGGGAAACCTGAAGCTGCATTCAAAACGAACAAATAAGAGATGATTATCAAGGCGTGAAAAGTGGTAAGTTAAGACATATCCTACACTCTTGAAGCGTCAAGTATAGGAGATGTGATCGAATACCTCTTGGGCTAATCGTTTCCTATGATTAGGAAGTCTTGTTACCTTGCTGGAAATGTCTTCACAATTTAGCGAAACATCTGTTCTATCTGTTACGTTCTTTTTACCTTAATTAGTACTGCTGCAGGTGTTATCAGCCCTATTAAGTCAATGAAACGTGGCTACCTCTTTTCAAGAGACCTGCCATAGAAATATTTTGCGTGAAAATGCTGGTCTTTGACTTGTCAAATGGCATGCCATAGGCTGCTAGGTGTCTAAATCTGTCACCACAATATCTTGCATGATATGCATGTCTACTACTTCTCTGAATGATCCTCCAAGTACAGATATATTAAGTGACGTTGAACACACACTATCCAAGCTTATATGAATTTTTATCGAGCTTCAACAATGATGTTTGAACTAATTTATTATTAATTCAGTCGAGCTGAGATATACTTATTCAATTTGAGTAGTAGTAGTAGTTTGAACTTTTATACTTGATTAGCTTTTTACTAACGGAGTCAAGCTCAAGCTGAGATTCAAATCTTGAAGAACAAAAATACATGTTCAAACTTGACTCATGGCGAGCTTTATAGAGCTTTTAGCATCAACCTATCTCAAGTATTAGTTGGTTGGTTTGTTCGTCTATCAAACTTACCTTCACGATCGCTAGTTTTGTGGTTGCTCTAGGGCAACCTTTTGCATGACATGCATCTCTAACGCTAACGCCTGATGGTAAGATATGGGTTGTAGAAGTTACGAAAGGGAAGGTTGTGTACATCTCAAAGTATGAGAGATATCAGACCATTAAGGATCGATGAAGTCTTGGGTATAGTTGCACTCGCATCCTCCACTTTGATTTGGTTTTAACTGTAAGCACACTAGAGTCACTCAAATAATTAGCATGCAATAGCTCAGTATGTTTATATGAAAATTGGTTGATATGGATTGGATGATACACTAAGCATCAATTTTACTATGACATAGGGAAAATGTGGACATTATATGTTGAATTATAAAAAATAACTAAATTACTCAATTCAACTGAGTAACTCATCTTCCTATAGTGCTTATAAAGGAAGTCCAATAAATTTATTATCCTGACTAAGGTTTTCATCAGGCTACTGATAAGTTTCAATACCATCATTGGTAATTATGGGAAACCAAGGCATAAATGTTACTAAGTCCTGTTCAATGACTTTCTTACCATTCATATACCTCTAGATTTTGAGTGGTTAATGCAATTCCTTTATTTTTTTTTTGGTCCCTTTCTGGAGTTGGGTACAAAAGTGGTCAGTTAAATGTTTGATTTGACGATTTTGAGTAAGTTTATATTGTCCGTGAGAAAGTTATGTTAGGAATTGGTATGGTTACCCAAGTTTGATCAACATCTACAGCTTCTGTTTCATGTTTCTCCCAATTCCACAATGTTGGTTCATCAAATTTGATGCCATGTCACTTCTAACTATTAGTCATTGTTTTTTGGTTTTCAAATTTACAACTCTATAGCCTTTGGAGGTAAAGCTATAACCTATCCAAATGATCAATCACTAAAGTGTTTGAGATACAATGGTTGTCAATAGTTGCTCACATCCCAACGGCTCTCATTTTGAATTAACAAATATCTAACGGTCATAACAATCAGAGGAAACAAATAACAAGTAAGGGTATAACGAACACTTAACGAAACTATTAATGGCATTACGTTAGATGTCAATAGGGGAGCCGTGCTGATTTAAATACAACACAAGGGGGGCCTTCAGGCTATTTTGTTAACGAGAGGTTTCTGCAACTTCGCAAAATCATAGGGGAGTTTTATGCATTTTACCCCAATTATTTTGAGAATACAAAGAGTAATCCTTCTCTAGCATTTCTCCCATACTTAATAAAACTTTACTAATTTCAGGCACAAATAACACATCTGAAGTTGATAATGTTGGAGTTTCAACAGCATTATCTCCTTTGCCTTTGACATCAATCAAGTCTCAGTTCCCAATCTTTACTTCTGACTTACATGACCAATCCAACTCCCTGAAATCACTCAGTTCAGGTTTCGTTTGGTTTGTACTGTCACCGTCTGTAAGCCAAGTTTTCCTACAACTGCTTGTCACATGATTTGTGGCAACAAATAGCTGAAGTCGTGTTGTTGCTGATTCTCAACCATTTGCCCTTGTTGTCATTGCAGATCATGTTTATATTTGCATACCTTTTCCTCATGTCCAATTTGCTTGCATGATCTGCATTTTTACATCTGGCCTAAACTAGCAAAATTTTGCTGAAGGGCTCTTCCTTTTGCAACGAGGACACAGAAGATATCTCCTTTTGCCTCCATTTTTTAACTTCCATGGCCATCATAGTTTTCCTTATCTTTCTTCTCATTAGCTTGATTATTCTCTCCCCCTTGAAGAGCTTTTGCTTTTTAAGGATAGACTCTTCATTTGTATTTTTGTGTCATTGATCTCTTTTTTCTTCAGCTTGACAAGCATGAACAAGCTCACCAAGGAAATTTTGATTAAATCCTCTGAGTTCTCGAGAGAAGAAATGTTAGACTCAAATTACTGGAACTCTATCAATAACCCTTCGGTCTGTTAAATCCTCAGCAGGATGCCGGTTTTTTATCAATGACCGCCATGATCCTGTCCTCGTATTCTTTGATGGACTCATTATCTTTAATTGTCAAAACTTCAAATTTCCTCTTTGAATTCAGACTCTGCATTTGCCTAGTTCTTCACTTTCCAAATGCATTTCCTTGAGTTTGTCCCAAGGCTATTTTGATGTTTCTCAAGCCATAATTCTTGTGAAAATCGATTTTGAGACAGCAGCATGAATGAATGATAAAGCTGACGAGCTTTAGCTTCGTCTTCTTTATGGTCTCTGATTTGTCCAGGGCTCGATTATTTCCCAAAGGTGTTATTTCCCTTTCATCTTCAACCCATTCTCATAAACCAAGACCTCTCAGATGAGCTTTCATCTCGACTTCACATACTTGATTATTTTAACCATTGAAAACTGGCGGTGAAAGAGTTAACATATTTTTAGAAGTATGAGGATTTAAAGTTTGAGTTTTGTGGATCGTCAGAGAGAAAGCTTTGCTGGTATTCATTCGTCATCTTTATGTTTCTACCACAGGCCCTTTAAGATCATTAACGCTTTGATACCATGTAAATACTTTGTTTTGGCATGTGAAATTTTGAGTATCAGAAACATAGCAAAGGAAGGAATGGAATTGGTTTTTTCAGTGCACATACCCAGCTTTCATTCATTGATATGCATATTAGAACAACACATGCTTGCTGACTCACAAAGCAGATTCCTAACTATCATATCTTCAAACCACTAAGAAAAAGTCTCCACTTAATCATCATTATATGAGGTAACAAAATTATTAAGCACTGATGCATATGTTTCATGTATTTGCAGTGTCTGAATATGAGTTGACTGCTGCTACTTGTTTGGTAGACATTGTGAATGCTGTGGCACACAAATGGAACATCGGGAGTCGGCTTTACTGGAAAATAAGTTCAGGCCAGTTTCTACGAGCATGTTAGTATAAGTTCTGGCTAGTTTGCATGGATGTTACCACTGCACACATATCCATCACACTTGTCTTCAATCTGGCAATCTATGGATGCCGTTTACATACTTCAATTTGATTGAATCATCTACCACTTTCAACTGGCAGATGAGAACATGATTGCTTCCTTCTAGTATTCTGTTGTGCTGTGTTTGGGCCTGATTATGGTGAGAAGAGGAAAAGAATTAGAAAGGTTGAGGAATGAAGCACGTTAGACGATATATTTGTTAGAATTTTGCTTACCAAAATTGTTCTAATAGAATTTCTCCAAAGTTTCAATACTTATTTTTCCAAGTCTTATAATTATGCTAATTGTATTCCAAACATATAAATAGTAGGGAGTCCTTTACGGAGGAGATGGAGTACCCTGGCAATTAAATCACCTTGATAATCTTGTCCACCTGCATCAACTTAAAAAATTGAAAATCTGACCTCTGATGTCAAAGCTTGCATTTCCTGGTATGTCGGAAAAGTTAACCTTGAGTGGTTGCTTTGTTTGCTGGCAAGATATGGCTGACCATTGGTTCATTGCAAAATATTGAAGTTATGAAACTCACAAGCTGCTCTTCTGAACATTGCAAATGGAACACCATTGAAGAAGGAATTTCCTCAACTGAAGAATCTGCAAATTAAGCATAAGAAATCTCTCTGCTGGGTAACAGCAAGTTGCCGGGATAAATGTATTTTTGGTTCTCGAACATAGTCATTAATGTGATTTTGGTCCTCAAACAATTTAAGGTTGCAATTGATCCTCAAACTTTAATTTTTTTGGCATTTTCGGTCCTTTCCTTAACTTTTCTGATAAACTTAATGGAAATTTTATTTAAAGTGAAAAAAAATTGCTATTTTCTCTCATTTTGCGGTATTTTTCAAATTATAATCCAATACTTCCTTTTTTTTTTTATTTTTTTCAAACTTCAAAAGAGAATAAACTGAGCATTAACCTTTTATGCACATGGACAAAGCCTCCTTGTTGGTATGCCTGTGTGAGCCATCGCAAGAAAGTGAAGACTGTGATCTTGTGTACAAGCAAGCACTGTATAAGTGTCACAACTATTCAATAACCAAAACAGAAAACAAGGGATGTAAAAGCATGAGACGACATATATTCCCATTATTCTGGAAAGTGGAACGCATTCCAGATATGTTGAGGTGAAATTCACATGCCACTGTATGGGGGATCGTATTAATTCAGACAACTGAGGTTCTCCATGTTTGAAGCATACTCTTAAATTCTATTGCTACTCATGTATGTGGAGAAACCAAGATTAACAGAAAACATTTGGCTCAAGACATCACAACGTTGTCTAAATCCCATAGAAAATAGGTAATCTATGTACTCTTTATGGATATGAAAGGTCAATTGATGTTGGATATGGGCATCCCAGCTTACATAAGCAGCAGTACAATGTTGAGCAGTTGTAGGTATTGAAATAGAGTATAGAGTTTGCACGCTGTAAATTCCATCAATTCTTGCACACTTCACTCGGGAACGTATCAGTGAGATCATTGGAGCTATTAAAAAATGAAATTACTGTCTTAGAAAAAGTGTCGTGATTCTATTTGGTCAATCAGATTGTGTCCTTATTCAATCATACTTATAACTGCTTCTATTTGTCCTTTAAACAAACAAAAGGGAAAGATTCCTATGGGAAGTTTTAGGATGATGAACAAATTGGTCAATTCAACTGCCAGTATATACTATATATAGCTTTCTTCACTCTAATCCCGGTCTGTTATTTTCTCTTTCAAATCTAACTAGATGCAATATGTAGTCGTGTGTAATATTAATTGAACAAGCAAACACCATTACCATGTTTCAAAGCTTTGATGCGACTATTTATTGTATATGATAGTAACATGAATTGTCATTTTTTTTATCAGAGCTATGGTCTATTTAAATTAAGAGCAGTAAGTATGAAATTTCGCTGTAATTTATCACTTTAATAGTATATATAACCATATAATAAGCACTGAGGCATCTGCATATAGAAGAATAAAAACTGTTATGTAAGGAAACATGTAGGAGGCTAGGTTGTTATAAGCACAAGACCATTTTGATGGTAGCTACTATAGTATCAAGTCAAAAGTCAAAACTCTAATTTTACATGCTAATATTTGTATATTTATTCAATGCAAAGTTATGAGAGAAGCAACTCTTAATATATTTTTTTTGTTCTTGTACTTTGCAGATTGGAAACATTGGCTTCTCAATATATCTTTCATAAATATGAATGGAATTGGAAGTCACTCTCAGTCTCAGTCTAACTCGTCACCGAATGCCCAAACCATAAATATAGATGGATTGGAAAATCAGGTTAGTGGTGATCATCTTGAGAATGTTGAGCATTATTTTGATGATAATATTGATAAGGAGTTGGAGGGAGAGGATGAGGAGGAAGATGTTTTAGGTGATTTTAAAAAAAGGAAAAAGAGGGTAGTGGCTTCTAGATCACCGTATTGGGATCATTTCGTTAAATTTCATTGTAAAAAGGATAATGTCCAAAAGGCTAGGTGCAAATATTGTAGTAGAGAGATCAAAGCCGATCCAAAAGCACATGGAACTAGACCTTTGAAAAATCATTATGAATCTTGCAAGAAAAAATCCCAAGAAATCACCAGAAATTAAAATAGATTGTCTTTCCAACCAACTCGCATTGGTGATAGTGACGCCCCTCTTGTTAATTGGAGATTTGAGCAAGACAAAACTAGAGAAGATTTGTGTTACATGCTGGTTGTGGATGAACTTCCATTTAAGTTAGTCGAACATCCTGGATTTAGGCATTTTTTGTCTGTTACATGCCCGATGTTTGCCATTCCATCAAGAAGAACAATAACAAAAGATATTTTCAATATATATGTACGTGAAAGAGTAAGATTGAAGTCGTTTATTAAACATCATGCTCAACAGGTTTGCATCACTATAGACACTTGGACATCTATTCAAAAAGTCATTTATATGTGTCTGACTGCTCACTTTATTGATGATGATTGGAACTTGCACAAAAGAATTTTGAACTTTTGTCCAATTATCGGGCATAAAAGTGAAGAAATAGGTAAAGATGTTGAAAAATGCTTGCTTGATTGGGGTATTGACAGGGTTTTCTCTATCACTGTTGATAATGCGTCTTCAAATGGTGGGGCTATCGTTTACTTGAAAAAGAAGTTTGAAAATTGGGGGCAAAACATCTTAGGTGGGAGATATGTGCACAAGAGGTGTATGACACATATAGTTAATCTTGTTATGCAGGATGGTTTAAAGGGTGAGCATGAAACTATCTCCCGTATTAGAGGAGCCATCAGGTATATTAGGAATTCTCCAGCTAGGTACAAGAAATTTCAAGAGTGTGTTGAATTTGAAAAATTGGAAACGAAAAAATTGTTATCTCTTGATGTACCTACTAGATGGAACTCCACCTACTTGATGTTGGAGACGGCTATAAGCCTTAAGATCGCATTTGATGCTTATGAAGATGTGGATATTGCCTATAAAACTGATCTTTCAAGACAACCATTTGATGGGATACCGACTGACTATGATTGAGAGAGGGCAAAGGTATTGGTCTCACTTTGCGCATTTTTGGTGCCTTGTACGTCAGATCTAATCTTGTATTTCGTGAAATATGTGAAGTTAACTTGCTTCTCAGACATTGGTTAAGTAGTAATGATTTTGAATTAAATGAGATGGCAAGAAAGATGAAGGAAAAGTATGACAAATATTGGGGATCAATTGAAAAGATGAATATGATTTTATATTATGCCGTGATCCTTGATCTACGTCATAAATTGGAGTTCATTGAATTCAGTTTTGATAAATTGTATGGTGGTATCGAAAAAAGTGATGTGATTAAAAAACAAGTGAGAGGTGGACTTTACGAATTATTTAATGATTATAAGTTGAGATACGGCCATACTATTCAAGGAACGCCAGGATGCCCGGGATCATCATTTAGTCGTGTTTCTTCATCATCTTCCTCTTCAGTAGGGACATCTATGCAATATACTGACTATGAGGCGACTCGTACATTTACCATAGAACAAGAGTTCAGTATGTACAAATCAGGTGGGAGAGGAGATCGAGTGAAATCAGAATTAGAGAAATATCTTGGTGAGGATGTTGAAATTCACAAAGATAAATTTGACATACTAAATTGGTGGAAAGTAAACATCCAAAGGTTTCCCATTCTTTCCAAAATGGCTCGGGATGTATTGGCAGTACCGGTCTCAACTGTTGAATCAGAATCCGCATTTAGTACCGGTGGTCGTGTTCTTGACACTTTTAGGAGCTCTTTGTCTCCTAAAATTGTACAAGCACTTATTTGTACTCAAAATTGGATACAAAAAGACTCCAAACCAATTAGCATTGAGGAGGATCTGAGTGAACTTGAAGTAGTTGAGAAAGGTACTTATTTATTTTTTTTCTTGTATTTCTCTTATTGTTCAATTCTATGTATTCTACTTGTCTAACTATTTTCTATTTTATTGTAGAGTTGACTAAGTTGGGGGTTGATTCAATAATTATTGACATTTAATTGTGCTAACTGCTACTTGTAAATTTTTGACAAGGTACTAGAACGGTAAAACCTCATTTGTATAACGTTACATTTTTTATTTGGTTGACTTTCTCTAATAGTTCTTCCACTTTGTATGTTTAATGTTTGACAGGTCGAGGACTCGAGGATGAAAATGTGATATGAGCTTTTTCAGTCTGTAGGCATTAGGATTTCGGAGGCCTTCTGATAATTTATGGATGTGTTTGAACTCCTTTTTTTTTTTATATTTATGTAAAGCTTTAAGTATTTGTGTCCATAAATTATATTTTAGAGTTACATGGATATATTTTAGTGAATTACTTTCATTATGAAAAAATGATCTATCTACATTTTTGCAAGCAGTCAAAACTCAAACCCGACTGTCGGGTACCCGATTAGTCGGGTAACCGATTCAGTCGGGCATGTCGGGTACCCGACCCGAATAACCCGAATCCAAAAAACACGATCCAACACCCACCCCTACTCACTATAGTCCATTGACCTGAATGAATAGTTATACTTCACCAATATTCAATTATATGTCTTCCCGGCTTGTTCTACTGAACAAAAAGTAGCAACTGTATCAGATTTTTTGGAGCATCCTCAACAACTTCAGCTAGTTGGTCAGCTCCAAAGCTTGACTAACAGGCACCTTTGCAGCTCATATATTTTTGGATGCTATTTATTGCACTGTTAGAAATGGCTAAGAATCAACAACGTGAAGCATGGGGATAGTCACAACATGCATCAAGCTGCATAAATTTGCTACATATAAACCTAGAGCTTTGCTAGCGATAACACCAATTTGCACACAAACATCTCACCCCCTGGGACCATGCATAATCAACAAAAGGTAAGGAACAAGAGAGCATCGCTAGAGATTCCACACAGGATTAAATGCAATTTTGGTCCTCTAACTATAACCAAATCCCGTTTTAGTCCTTTAACTTGTTAGGGTTTGGATCTGGTCCTCTATGTATTTTAATTGCTCAATTTTGGGACTTTTTTTCACAGGAAAATTACCCAGCCCGCCGAAAATTTCCACGTGGAGCCCATGTGGACCTTTAAATTAGGGTTGAGACATAATTGGTTAGTTTTAGCTGACTTGGCAAATTTTTGAATTTAAAAAAAATGACATGGCATATTAATCCACATCACACAGTGACATGGAAAAAGAGGGAAAACACTCCGCAGCTGCACGCACGCACGTGATTCATTAGACAGAAGTCCCCAGATTCCTAAATCCCTAAAAGACGAACTCAGCAGCCCTAAAAGAAACCCGATTCTTTCTCCCCCAAATTGCCTTCACAATCCCCAAAAATTAGACGAAAATGATAGGTTTTCACTTTCACCTGGTGCACGATGGTGATGAAACGGCCTGAGCGCCACTTGGGCTTATCTTTGCCTATGTACCGTAAGTATTTTATGTTTTAAAGTTTTTTTTTCTTTTTTGTTTTTTTGTGAGTTATTTGTTGTTTTGCCTTTTCCTTTTTGTTGTTTATTGCTTGTGTTGTTTATTGCGTGTGGTCCTAGAATGTTTTTTGTTTAGTGTATGGTTGGTATGTGTTGTCACTTTTCAGATATTGTTTATTGCTTGTAGTCCCATATCTTTTATGATTTATATATTTTTTTAATACTCTGTTTGTACGTACTGTTACTGTTCAATGACATATTTTATTTATTTTTTTTAAAAATTGTACAGACCCTAAAAGTGATTCTATTACACTTTCTGTGCAATATGATGGTGTAGCCATGCATGTTCTCGAAGGCGTGTACATGGAGGTTAGTGTTTGTAAATTTGACTATATTTTTCCTAAAGAGTATTGTATGGAGACATTGAATATTATATGTGATAGTGTTGGGATAATGAGGTGTAGAAGATTTTATGTACTTGTTAACAAAGGGTTTAAATTGTTGCTTGATAACAATGATTTCAAAAGGCAATATAAGAGGTTCAAAAAAGATAGAGAGATGTCAGTATGTGTGGATGTGGGTGAGGGGGATGAAGTGGGTGAGGGGACTGACGGTGCTGAAGTTGCTGATGGTGAGGGTGGTGATGTTTCTGAATTGGGTGAGGGTTACCAGTTTTTGGGTGAGGGCATTCAGTGTGGTGAAGGGGGTGAGGGGCTTGAGGGTGTTGAGGTTGGTGATGGTGAGGGTGGTGAGGGGGCTGATTTTGGTGAGGGTGAGGGGG